>NC_133325.1:83615613-83920613 GCF_042186555.1 Aquarana catesbeiana | reverse complement strand
GGGGTGCACACGAGGTGAGATTCTGGAAGGATGTTATATGACGTCCTCCTAGAAGAACAGTGCTCTCGCCCAGCCATCATTTTACAATAGACTGAGTGGGAAGGGGTTAAGCCATATCTGAAGTCAAGAAAATGTATTTTATGGACACAGCAGGGAATGGTTAAAACCCTTGTCAAGCTTTTTATTTGACCATCTGTGTCCCACTTGGGCAATCTTGTAGACACAACGAGAAGTGAGTGGAAATTTCTCCAAAGCAGGGGACATGTCCTCTTAAGCAACTGTAACCAGAACAAGTGTCCATATATGAAGATTTACTCTATTCCTGTTCTGGTGACAACTCAGTTTTGAATCTTCCTCATTTACTGTTCCATTAATAATGGTCATCAGGACAAATAATCAATCCCCCTAACAGGGGCACATTCAGCAATGAATATTTGACAGTGGTCTTAACACTTCACCACTCTATCTATAAAAATTGCTTTGGATATATTTTAAATATTCTTGCTGAAGACATAGGTAGCACATACATGAATAGATTCTCAATGTTAAAGTGACTCTGCAATTGGGGAAGGCAGGGCACATTGCTACAGGGATGAATGGTAGCCACCTAGAGGTGCCTGTACGTACCTTTAGCAGACTCCAAAACCTTCCTGTCATTGCCAAATCTGAGGCCGTCCTGACAGACAAAGATTTAACACTTCCTATTAATGCCAATGCTTGCACATCCCTTCTTGCCTCCTGCATATTCTTATTGGCCAGTGAGGCAGCCCATCATAGACAGGTCAGGGGATGTGCCTAGCACCAAGCTTGGACACTACCTGGAAGTTTCAGAAATGTTTGTGTTAAGATCAAAAGGTTTGAGAAGCCACTAGCATTTCATACCTGCAGTAGGTTACCCTTCTACTCCAATGACAGGGTCTATGAAAGAGAAACTGTGTCTTCTTGGATAATCTGAAATGCACCCAGATAGCTTCACCATTAGTTATGATATAAGGATCTATTTAACACTCGTGAGTAGAAACAAAAATATATTGCATGGTATGTTAATATTACTCATCTTTATGTTATGTTAGTGGTAATATCACTTTCATGACAAGGAGATGGAAATATCATTCACCTTCATACTGCCATGGTCTGTAGTAGTTAGTGACAGTAGGGTGATAGGTCAAATCTAGCTAGCGAGAGTATATTTTGTGAGTAAATGATGTGTAAGAAATTGTAGGTATGGGCTGGAGGCTGACTTCAACAGTCCCAGCAAGAAACACTTGTCTGCTTTTTTGCCTCTACACTTATTCTAATGCAGTAAATTTGGAGGTCAACAGGAATTAAAGGCGCTTGACAGGCAACTAACTTTGCAATTCCATTTGCTTTAAAAAGGCCATGTCACCTTTGAAATGCCTACCATTTTCATGAGTTTCCAGATATATGAAAGTACTTGCTATCACTGCTAAAAATGATCCCTTCCTCCATAACAGCTCTTTTTTGCATGTAGGATCTTAGCCAAACCTGGTTATTTGGGCAACCACCAGCTAGGAGTTAATAAAGTCACCTCTCCATGACATTACTACAATAATTTAAAAACTTTCAAAACTACATTAACCCGTTTGCATATTATAAGTGAACAGCAGAATCAACCCCAGGCAGTCAGCTATTCCCGTCTCTGTCTATGTTTCCACTTCCACAAATGTCAAGCTGTAAATGTAAGCACACAAGCTTAAGGGAAGATGTGGGCAGCCTATCAACATTAAAGTAATTACATATTCCTAACAAGATTTTTTAAAATAAGCTATCACTGATATCTGTAGCTGCAGGTACTGTGGAGTAATGTATCCTAAAAGTTCACAACAGAGATTCTGAAGTCCAGCAGCACCTGCTGTTTGTTTACATTGCAAGGCTAGCAGACTGTCAAGTCTCTGTTTCCAGAAGAGGCAAGGGGAGATGAGCTGCAATATCAGTCCCACTGTTGTGAATGTTGAAGATAAACTTCCCACGGTGCTTGCAGTTAAAGATCATTGCACTCTCCAAAACCTGGCCAAAGGTTCACTTTAAGGCCCAATTTAGATTAGAGAAATAGAGTTACAGTCAGGCAAACTAACAACCTCCATTTTCACAGCCTCCTCTTTACAGTGCACTTTGCAGGGCATTTGACAAGTTCAGCTCTTTGGACATTTGTGGTACATCCAAAGAGTGAACAGGTTAAAACAGGTTTATGGCTGTAGTAGCAGCTGTGAGCCTGTTTTCATTTTTAACTACTGTCTCCTGGAATTTATATAAAAGTGATCTGGGTGACTGTGCAGCCGCCTAATCTCTTGTACATGGCTAGTACATGCTATCCCCCACCTCCTGACCACACCTTCTAGTGGTTTAAGGACTTTTCGTCTCCTCCCGGGGGCCTAGTACAACAACATCTACAGTCAGGATGTTGAGCAGGGGAGACTGAGGAACATCTGTTCCATTGGTCATCTAATAGACTCCCCAATGTCTCCATAAAGAGAGAGAGTGTGAGTGTGTGTGTGGCGGCGGGGGGGGGGGAGTGTTAATTGTGGATAGAGAGGAGAGGGATTAGAACTCTTGCCAGGTTTCACTGTTGTCTGTGTCACTATTAGGGAGATTCACACCCACAGTTTGTGCTGTTTACCGTTATCAAAAGTTAAAAGGAAAAGGAAATCCCAAATTTTGGGTTGACACCAGAACAGGAGTAGAGATGAAATCTTCCAATGGGGACACTAGTTCTGGCGACACCCCTGGATTCTCCCACAAAAAGTGAGAGGAAATCCCTCCAAAGTGAGAGAATTTCAAAGTAGAAATGTCTCCAATGGGACACAGATGGCAAAAAAAAAAAAAACCTGACAGGAGTTATAACCCTTCCTTACTCTATCCAACATTAAAAAAATATTTTAAAAAAATATAGCAACTCTGTCACCCTGCACACACCTGCAAATACAAATAACATCAGAGTGAGAGCAATAAATCTAGGGCCATCATTTACGGTTTAACCTAAATTGATGAGCTGTAAAAGCACTTAAAGTAGAACTCTAGGCAAAACTTTTTTTTTTTCATTTTGGATAGAGTATGGGAGGGTTATAAGCCCTGTAAGGTTTATTTTTGCCATCTGTATGCCATTGTGGAGATTCCCTTCACTTCCTGTCCCATAGCCTAAAAGGAAGTGAGAAAATCCCTGCAAAGTAGTGGAATCTTGTGGGGGCCCCCAGGTCACCAGAAATAGTGTCCTGATTGGAAGATTACTTTTCTGGGGGCAACCCAAAATTTGGGATTTTCACTGACTTTGACTTTCAATGATAATAGTAAACAGGACAAATAGAGAGGGTGAATCTCACTAACTGGGACACAGACAGCAATAAAAACTGACAGGTGTTCAAATCCCTCTACCCTCTATCCAAAACGAAAACAAAAAGTCTTGCCTTTAGTTATATTTTAAAGCGTTGCCTATTGATAATTTCAGGTACTGTAATTTTTCGCTATTGAACAAGCGCACGCAGTTTTGAGGCCTGACATATTTGGCATCTATTTACACTACACTACCTCATCCTTTATTTTGTCCAAAAAATGTGTATTTGTGTGCAATAAATTGATTTTAGTGTATTTTTTTCCTAAAAATATAGATTTGATAAACTGGTGAGCAAATATTGTTTGCCATAAAAAAAAAAATGCAACTATCATTTTATTTAAACTTTAAGGCATCCGCTTTTAGAAAATATATAATGTTCTCGGGGCTTTAAATAATTTTATAGCCAGAAATGCAGATTTTAAATTGTGTGCAAAAAATAAAAAAAAATATTCTAGAGCGGAAAAGGTTAATTATGACTATCCAATAGGCAGCAAAGTTAAATTCAGTGCTCATAGTAATGCGCACTCTGTCACAGACTTTGTAAGACACCCCCTCTTTTTCTTTGCAATACAAGTCTGTGTAAGGACACTTGTGCTAAGGGGGCGTGGCTGTTACTTAGCTATGCTTGCAAAGGGCACTGTATTTGAAGGACACTAAAACAGCATATCTGCTATAAGACAAAGGTACACAGTCACAAAACATAAAATTTGGGGTGCAGGAGTGCAAAGACAAAAAAAAAATCAGAGTTCAATCGGGCTTTCTGCTGTTTACATCTGTCTCCTTCCTTACTGTTATCACTAATCTGATCACACAAATGGCAGCAGCCTCTCTACTGCTGCCCAATCATTGCATCTACCAATAGGAAACTGTCAGTATGTGCATTTTTGTTTTTATATAAACTCAATCTGCCAGTGGTTGATATGCTAATTACAATCTCAGCCGTATTACTTTTCAGGTGGTATTGCAATAGATGTGCAGTATACAAGCAGGTTGCTATATAGCTTGGGCAATGACCAAATCATGCCTTGGAGATCTGGTGTTATGTGGTTTGGGCAGATACAGCAGAAACATGTCAGCTTCCACCAAAGGAACAAGAGGTGAGTGAGGGAAACTGCAGCTTGTTAGGAAAACAACTCCTTTGTAGATCACCTTTGATGCTCGAAATGAATGGTTCAGAATGATGAGCTATCTCCAACAGGCTGTTTTGAACACATGCAAAACCAAAGCTAAGTGTCTCAAAGTGTGCATGTGTAGACATGGGGTGAAGGTCTTTGTGTTCCCAATCCAGCATTAATGTGTAAGTACAGACATTTTATTTAGTTTTGGATAATATAGGGAAGGGCTGTGAAGATTTCTTTTAACTTCCTGTCTAGAGATGCATTAAAAAATAAGAGGAAATCTCTAAAAAGTGTGAGAAGTTCCCCTTCGTTATCACCTGAACAGGTTGGTGACTTTTTGGAATTCCCATCACTTTCTGTCTTGGAAACAATGGTCACCAGTACAAATGTTGAGGGTGAAATATCCAAGCAGGGATACAGACAACAATAAAACGATAACAATGCTTCCCTACTCTATCCTAAATGTAAAAAAAAAAAAAAAAAAAAAAGTTTGGCTATAAATACACTTTAAGCATTTCTAAGACATCCTGTACAAAGCATCACCTGCTATACCTACTGTTTTGTATCTTACTGAAGCAGTGTTTTAAGCCAGCCATAGACGGTGCGTTTTTCTTTTCCTGCAACCACGCAGGTAAAAAAATTGCTCCATCCCTGCCACGAATCTATTGTGTTCTCCCAGCGGGGGGGAAACACAGTGATTGTTGCTAATGGTTATAGCCGCTGGCAATAGTTGCATGAAAGATCTGACAGGCTGCAATCAACTTGGGTACAATCAGCCTGCCCATACATGGTTGGAATCTCGGCCGGTTCAGCATTGATTCAAACCATCTATGCCGGATTTTGTTTGTTGACAGACAGTACTCAATGTAGGACTACTTAATGGATCAGGCCGCTGGACCAGGAGCACAATAAGTAAGAAACAATCACTCCACAGGCCTTCCTTTATGCTTATGCAGGTATCTGGTGCTTCCAGAGTTCTGTTCTAGCTATTGTATATTTCTGGCCACTTGCGTTCATACAAATATATACCAAGAAAACACTTTTAGGTGAAAGAAAAATAATCGGTGTTATCTGCCTTGTAACTTTTAAAAGTTCAGTTTAATCAGTCTCAGCTATTATTCTTATTATTTTAGGTTTATGAACTCACAAAAGGAAAAAAAAATAAAATCCAATACCATGTAAAAATACCAATTCATAGTGGTAGAAAATTGTGTTTTAGTTCTGGAGTATTGAATTTACATTTGCTGAATGGAAAGCTAAGTTGATGAATAATAATGTGTTCATAGGCAGTGTTGTGACAAGTAATTATGAGAGGGTTATTTAGCAGGGATAAAAGCCATAACCACACAAAGTGTCACAGCACAATAGCAAAATGGAAATAATAAAAAAAATAAAATAAGGTGCAGTTGAGATTTTAATAAAAGAAAAGGCTTTTTGACATAACAGTTTACATACTCTGGAACTATGAGATCAGAGGTATGCAACACAAAAGACCATGCACCAGCAAATACAGTATAACATCTGACCACATTATTCACAATACTAAACAAACTAAAATTATACCTGACTGGAGGGTCATGTTTTTTGTTCTTTTGCCTACTGTGTAACAAATTAATTGCTTAGTCAATTATCTACCCTGAAACTGATTCTGTAACATATTTATATATTTATAGAGATGACTGAATAAAAAGAATGGGTGATACCATTCCATGTCTGCATCTTACACAAATATATTTTTCAGTTTTTATAATATTTGCAGATTATTAAAGTGGTTGTAAAGGCAGAAGGTTTTTTTATCTTAAGGCATTCTATGCCTTAAGATAAAAAGCCTTCTGTGTGCAGCAGCCCCCCTAATACATACCTGAGCCCCATCTCGATACAGCGATGTCCACGAGTGTCTCAGCCATCTGGGGCTCTTCCTCCTGATTGGCTGAGACACACCAGCGGCGCCATTGGTTCCCCCTGCTGTCAATCAAACTCAGTTAGCCAATGAGGAGAGAGAGGGGGCGGGGTTGAACTGCGGCTTCGTGTCGGAATGAATACGTGGAGCTGCGGCTCGGCTTGGGTGCTCCCATAGCAAGCTGCTTGTTGTAGAGGCACAGAGCAGGTAAGTATCAGAGCAGGCCAGGATCTCCAGCCAGGGACCCGAAAAGAGGAGGATCCGGGCTGCCCTGTGCAAAACCACTGCACAGAGCAGGTAAGTATAACATGTTTGTTATTTTAATAGAAAAAAAAGAGACTTTACAATCACTTTAAGTATACTTTAGAGAAAGACACATTGGGGTGAATTTACTAAGGCTCAGGTTCACACTGCACTTCATTTGAATAGACTACAGTACCTGCAGGAAGCACAGAAAAAGGTCCCTGCGCCTTTTTAAAACCAAAGCTGCCTGAAAACCACATGGTGCAAAAGCACCTTCCTGCACCCATAAAAGAGCTGAATTTTTAAATGTGTAGAAGTGTCATTAAAGATTAATGTCATCCCTATGCTTCAACTAAAGAGCAGCTTCTTTGCCTGTAGGTGCAGGAATGTGTGTGATTTACATGCATTCCCGCACCTGCATGAGTGTGAACCAGCGGCCGGGGCGCCGCCCCCCTAATCCATGCCCTCAGCCTCTAATCTACATGCAGGGCCCAGGACGCATGGATTCCAATGGGGTTCTTTTTTTTTTTTTTTTTTTTTTTTTAGAAGCACATGATTAGAGCCTGAGGCTCTAATTGGCTTCAAAAAAGGGTGGTCTCGAGGCACAGAGCACTGCACTCCGAGCCCACCCAGTTATGTGACAATAGCGAATTAATATTCGCTATTGTCTTCCTGATTCTCCTCCCTACCAATCAGGAAGTGGGTCCTGAGACGAGAGGAGATACAATCCTATTGGCCGCCGAGGAGGTGGAGGGAGGAGATGCAAGGGAAGCTACCGCCCGTAGGAAGCTCTGCCCACGACCTAGATGGGGTAAGTGCGGGCTGGTGACTGACCGACCAGGGGGTTGCCTGTGACCCGACCTACCGACCGACCCGGGGGGCGGGTGGATTGTTTGCCGCCCCCTCACAAAAAATATACCACCAGCCACCACTGGTGTGAACCTAGCCTAAGACTGGAGCAGTTAGAATTTGGAGCAGTTGTGCATGGCAACCAGTCAGCTTCCATGTTTTATTGTACTTAGCTGAAGATAGAAGCTGATTGGTCACTATGCACAGCTGCTCTAGATTCTGTCAGTTCCAGTTTTAGTAAATTTCCCCCTATTTTTTTAACAGAATGCAAAAGCTTTGCATGTTTCTAATTCAAAGCAATATGTGTCTTTCCATCGTTTATGGTCCATTCATACTTTAGTGGTGCATTGCATGAACAAACGTACATTGTGTTACCCATTAACACACGCACTTCACTTGTTAACATGCACTCTATCAAGGTTACACATTTATTAATTATGGATGGGCTACCAATGCACCATAGTGGATCAAAAAATAAGTGACCTTTTTTTAGCATTTTGGCGTGTTGTGTTGCGTTGAGCATTGCCCTCTAATGTACAGTGCATAGGAGTAATGGCACTGCACATAGCACAGGCACATTGCCACGTGTTGTGGAAACAGTGCATGTTTTATCAAGCTTTGCCACAACGCACACGTGTTAATGGGTCCTTAAGAAAGTTAGAAACTTCCCAACTAAATATTTAAATCAGTCTTGAAAGAAACAGAGCTGATCTCCTTCTAAAGATCCTACTGGTCTGGCTATTATGCTAATCCATTGGCTTCAATAAATCACTAACTTGGAACAAGTATGCAAAAGAGGATAATCAGAAGTCCTTACCAGCATACTTGTTCCTGGTCAGTGAGGCAATGCATTTAATATAACAGGGTCAGTATGACAGCCAGACACCTAGCATTTTCCAACTGAGATGTCAGCAATGGCAGCATCAATGCTTCTCAATAAGGCCTGGTTCACACCTATGCGTTTTATAGTGCTTTTTGCAGAAACGCACTACAGTCCATTTAACATGGTTTCCTATGGGACAAGTTCGCATCTATACTTTTTTCCAGCCACTGCGTTTTTGGAAAGGGTCAGGGACTTTTTAAATGCAAAACGGTGTGTTTTTGGTTCCATAGACTTCAATGGAGAAGCTGCAGAAAAGCGCGTAGAATGTTTTTGCTGCAATTGTGCCACAATTTGCGTTTTGTATTTTTTAATATGCCCAACAACAAAATGGCCAAAAAAAGCATAAAAAATGCAAAACGCATCAAAAAACGCATGTGCAAAAATGCAAAATGCCCTGCAGAAACACATGAAAAGCAAACTGCATAGGTGTGAACCAGGTCGTAGAAGAGGTTTCTTTTAACGTAAACAAAAGTTTACATCACTACACAAAAGCCGGGTACACACTACAAGTTATTTTTTTCATTCAACCCAGCGGGTTGAACAAAAACAAAAAACCAAAGCTCCGATCAGAGCTGCTGTAATAACCATCCGAAAATAGTACAGCGATCTCCCTCACTGAGCTGTTGTGTTCTGACAAGGGGACAGCCCCCCCACCAGGACACTCCAATCAATGCTCTCTGCCATTAGCTGAGAGCGCTGATCGGGAGTTGGTTGGCTGCTGGTTTTCCAGAATGCTCGTCCGACAGAAGCCGGCCTTTTGACACACACGGGCCGAATGTCGGACATTTTTTTTTTAACTGGCTGATGTCTCCCAACATTCGGCCCGTGTGTTCAGAGCTTTAGGCTCAATTCAGATGGGACTTGACATTTGTTCTGTATGCAGACTGCATTTGTTACTGCAGTTGCATCTGACCCGTGCTGCATGTTGGCATGTGGCTGTGTTCAGCTGTGTTCCTGCAGCTGCAGCATCGGTATCGACCTCTATAGGCTTCCTGCATGCAACCCCAGGGGATGCAGGCACAATACCAAATGCAGCTTGCATGCAGAATGGATATCAACACTCATCTAAATAAAGCCTGAATAAGCCTGTGAGGTGGGTAACTAAAGTGAAGTTAAATTAACCTCTGTTTAAACATTCAATCATGGGCAGACGGCCTAATTGTTTTGTTTTTTAATGTATCTGCACAAGTCTGGAAGTCTGAAGTGAAGAAAGGTTCACATATCTTTACAGGCAGTTGGAGGAGGGACATCTCCAATCACCCACATGGCATCAGAAGGATTTCCCCTGCAGGACATGGAGCACTGATCCTTGGAGTGCTGACTTTTGATTCTTACTTTAATTCATTCATTTTATGCAAGTGCAATATTTCTTTTTTAATAATAAACTACTACACACTACATTATGCTAGGGTGCTTAATTACCTTAGTATATATCTGCCTCAGGTGTACTCGCTAATGTTTTTGGTTACATTATTAAATTCAGTTATGACTTTATAGACAACCAGCCCTCATTTAAGGGCTGGTTGAGCATAATCTGGTTTTTATTCTCATCTATAGTTATATGACTTTAAAGGCTAATATTAATAAGTACAGACTGATCAGGGTAGAATAGGACTCCAGACAAGGTCGCAAGCTTGGCAATTCTCCACCCCTCATCTCTTCTATTGACATTGATGTAATAGGAATACTAAAACAATTGATACACACGGAAGCTGACCCATTTGTATTGTCTGTAAATTAATTATAGAGCTATTGTCAAGTAATCTGACACATGCTGACGCTGCTAAATTTTACCTGAGCATTTAGGCTTCAATGACCTCTGGTCACAAAGAAGAGGCCCACATCTACAGTTCCTGACGCAGCAGGGTATGTTTTTAGTCTTTACTCTGAAAAAAAGCATATTAATAGCTGCTTGCAAGATATTTTTTTGTGCTGTTATTCTGTAATTTATTATTATCGAGTGTTCTTAATGTGATACAATCCTGTGGCTCAATATTACACTACTTTGCTTGGTGCATGATCCTGAAATGATGAAGCACTGGATATGTTGGAATGACTAAATGTCTGCACAGACACTGAGATGGAAGGTAAAGAAACATACTATGTTCACACACAGTACAACACAAAGAATTACGTTAGGAACATCAGGGAAGGTGGAATACTATAACAACACATATTATATTGTTATACTATTCCACCCACCTTAATAGAGAATGCTTAGGTGTTGCCACTCCATATCCTTTAGAATCCAGATTTCCTCCAACTTTCATTGTATCGCAAGGTTTTCTTTGCTCGATGTATTCGTTCATAGTGGATTCCAGAAGAAAAGCAAATTTTCCTTTAGATTTCCGTACACGGGCAACTCCTTCCGCTGTCGTCTTGGTAAATACTGATGGTTCAGCAGATTTCATATAGGTCCACATCTTTTCATAAACTGCAATTTTCGACCTCTGTCAAAGCAGATTTTCTTTTTACTTACTATAGGTTTAGAAATTAATCAGTAATAGTAAGACAAATTCAGAAAATTCAAACAAGAGAGAACAAAACAGTCAAAACAAATTTGGCAAGAAAGAATGCTAGATATTTTCTGATGAACTTTACTTCCATCTAACTTGAAGGTCAATGGCATTTGTGTAACTATTCAACAGTATTGAAGTCTAAATAACTGAGCAAGTATGCAGCCAGTAGGTTGACAGTGATCCAAACTACCATGTAACCATGAAGGTAACAATATTTCCTCAAGCAACAGAATAAAGGTACCCATAAACAAAATGGGCCAGTTACTTAATGCATCCAGAGCTGTGTGCACATTTACGATTTAGAGTAACTATACAAATGGTCGGTAAAAAGTCATGTGAACCATAGATCAACAATGCATACAGCGAAAGTAATCTAGACTCCAGTTTTTCCCATCTTAAGGTAATTCTAGGCATATTAGTACACTTGCAACAACACGGTTGAGTACTGTCTGTGATATGTTTTTATTTCCACTAACATTTAATAGTTCTGGACAAGCTTTTGGGGGCCTACACCTTCTTCTCCGTCCAAGCAGTACCATTACACAAAGGTTTTGCAAAATGTTAAGACAAAGCTGAAAAGAACACAATCTCTGTTAAAAAAATACAAAAAAAACACAGGGTAATAAAAATGAAAAGGTTAGCCAGCTAAATAGTACAGGGCTATGCAATGAGGGGCGGGGGTCACAGAGGTTACAATGGCCCTAAATATATTTGATAGTGATTTAGAAATCTGAACCCACATTCAGTCTATTGTCTACAAAATCACACAGAATTATTTGCAGTTCAAAGATTTTCCTTTCCTGAGTATTTCTAAAGTTCCTTTTTGAGAGCCAAAACATTTATGTTTTCCATAGAGTGCTCTGGTTGTGAGAAATGATGTCCCATAGGTGTGCAGTAATCATCTTTCTTATTTTCTTTTATGGAGTGTCTTTGTAGATATTTTTTTTAATGTTTGTCCTGTTTCACCATTGTGATGTTCCTGGTTGCATTGAATGGGATATAGTGGTCGTACAGCTGCATGGTCCTGTAATATTGAGGGTTCCATTTGTCTGTGACACTTTCCGATAGATTGATGTGGATACACAAATCAAAGGATTTGTTCTCTTGTTTGTGTCCTTTTAGTCAGTTTCCTGCTGATTAGTTTATGTCTAAAGTTGCGTAATTGTCTAAAAGACAGCATGAGGGATTATTGGAAAGTTTCTTTCAGAGTTTCATGCTCTGTTGCGATGGGTTGCGGCTCTTTGGTTTTCTTGCGTACACCTAATATTGGATTGTATGTCGTTTTTCCAGATACCTCTTTTAACTAAACCACATAATGCATTTAGTCTTATTTTACAACAGACCTGAAGTGAGATTTATTTTTTTGGACACAAAAGTATGGAACTAAGGGAAGTAGCTTAGCAGGCATTGTGTGGTTCCATATTAAGTTCTATAATCATTTTATAATTTAAGTAGAGCTAAGTCATAACTGGATTTTGTTTGTTAAAGCTCACCTTTTGAGTAAAATAGGCTATGCAGACAAGAAGTCCTAGTAGATTAAAATACACTGTGCAGTTTTTTTTTTTTTAAATGCTGCTTAATGTAGCGAGAATACCTGTAAGCTCTTTTGGTCATGACCAAATCCGGGCTAAAAATTATTTGCATTGTCCTACTCTGGGTACTTGGCAGGACACAAAATCTGTTGATGGCTCCTCCCTAGCAACACAGCAGCAATTGTGCTCCCATGTTGAAATGCTGTGCATGCAGCTTGATACAAAACTGCACAGTATATTTTAATCTACTTGGACTCATTGTTTGCATAGCATATTTTACTCAGAAAGTGAACTTAGCCTCTGAGGCACAGTGTATCATTACCAATTGCCATGTTTTTTTCCCACAAAAATGCATTCACCATTCTTCCATCAGTGCTGCTGATCTCCACTCCATTAGTCATTTCCTACCTACTTTGTACTGGTTTCCTGATCATCATGGTCACTTGTAATATCCAGCAGGGGCACATTTGACAGGGTGACAGTGCAAAAGCAGAGAGACAGCCCTCACTCTATAACTGCATGTGCCTAAACAAAGACTTTCATGGCAGGATTACAGGAATTTAAAAAAAATCTGCTGATTATATACTAAGTTATATAGTAACGTTTTAATATTTTTATTATAATGATAATAGTATCACTTTTTTACTTTTTCTTCCCTAAAGAATAACTCCTAAAAAAAAGACACGGCCTTTAGTCTTGCTTCCAAGTTCAAAGCAGTATAGTATAGATTTCTAAGATGGGAGGACTTCTTGTATGTGAATATGCTAATCTCCTAAACCAAATACCAAGAATAACCGATTCTGTCTGCCAATCCTGGCAGAATCAGGCACAATTATGCTGTATCTGTGCTTACCTCCACCAAGTTTTCACTGCAGTTAGGCTTTACGTTTTTTTATATTACTGGGACTGAAGCTCATTAATAGAGGAAACAATTCCCACTGGGCATCTCATGCATAACAATTCCATCAATGACAGCAACTATTATACTGGATTTCTCATATGATGTCCTTGTAATTATTTTTTGCTTCTTTCAGCTCCCCAAGGAATGAGAAGTAATGATCTATGCACATAGACACCCTTTACCTCATGTGCCCAGATCAATAAGTGCGATGCAAATGACAAACATAATACATGTTAGCCCGAGGCAAAGTAAACTAAAGCTCTTTCATAAATTTGTTAAATGTATGGATACCAAAACACTGCTGCTATACCAGCGTACACTCACTGTGTTCAGCTGCCAGGAATTCTGCTATCTCCCATAAGCAGCAAACACCATCAATCAAATCACAGAGGCACCAATTTCCTGAAAGTACGCTTATAAATTGTACCTCTTGTGTATTCTATGCCATGTTAAATCAAGCTATGGACAATGATATAGTACTTTAAATAGCAAGTAAAGCTTATATCCAGTATATGTTTACACACATAGATACATATTAAAGTAATTAATTGTGTATTTCACAGATTAACAAAGTATATGAAATAACTAGCTGGTATAGACCTAAGTTTCTTCCTTCAGTCATTAACCCTCCCACCCACCTCTACTTTTCTCTCACCCAACCCTCTACCTAATTAATTGCTCGTTTAAGTTAAAAAATACTAAAATACTTGTCTTAATTTGTGGTCATGTAAAATGCTGGGGTCCCAAGTCCCAGGTCTCTTTCCCAAGGAGGGTCCTTCTTTAGGTGTCCATACAACTGCCTCAATAAGATGAACACTTCCTATTGGTTGTCCAGAGGTAGTGTCCGTTCAGGATGCAAAAGACTACAGTGGGGTGAGGATGTCTAAAAGAGGTGACCGGTCTATTGCAGCACTAGATACATAACACCGGTCATCAATTTCATAAGTAGTGCTGGCAAGGGACATGGACAATAGAGTTAGATGAGTATAATAGTGCTTCTTAAGGTATTATTTTTTAAACCTACTAAATCTTTTCTCAGTTTTAAGTAATACTTTTCCTTTAACATGCACTACATCCCTTATATGTTTTCCTCTTTTTGTCCTTTGAGTCTGTTCACAACATAATTTTCCATGTTTCCATTTTTAACTGCAAAAATGCTAATTTCCAGTTTGGAGCCTATCTTTTGTTGTTCCGAAGTTTAGTGGATCCACTGTGTCACCAAGATGACAGCATACTAGCAGCTAGTAAATTTGCTTGAGCGGTGTAAGTCCTAAGACAGACAGTAGGAGCCAACAGCAGATAGTAGTAGAGTCAGTAGGCTGATGGTCAGGTGCAGATAAATCAATCTGAAACAGAGTCCAGGCTTCAGACAAATAGACAGAGTAATAACTGACAATAGCAGGGATAACAGGCTGATGATCAGAATAAGCACACACATTCTGAGCACTAATGCAGTTAGAACATTTTGCAGGAGTAATCCAGGGCATGACGGGAAAAATCCAGGGCATCAGACAGAAGTCAGACAGCTTAATCAGTTTAAACAAATCTGTTGATTAATCACAGGCTGAATGTCCAGCACTCTACCTAAGCCTTCCTTTATTAGGACAGGTGTGCACATCAGAGACCTGAGCTGCAGTGCGAAGTAAATATCGGCAGATGGCAAGTTCAAGTTTGAGTTTTCTGAATAAACTGTGCTCAGAAATTCTACCAGGATGTGAGTTTAGTGTAAAAAACCTTTATCACAGTTGGTTTAAGCTACCATAGTAGCAAGTGAGGTAGTCAGAAGCACTAATTTTCACACAGGGAACTTATCTTGCAAATTGGGAAATCTTCCTTTTGAGTAGGCGCTGTCTCTTTACTCCTCCATGAAGGAAAACAAAGGGCTTGAAGTAGTGCGCTTGTACTTTTGCCAATAGTGGGCAAGGATCGTGGTGGATTCTGTCAGTGGAAGAAGCTGTGCAAAGATACCGCTCTGTTTGTCACTCTTTGACCCCTTAAATCAAATATAGACTTAACTTTGATGGAAGCCCTACCAGCTGCACATACTCAATTTTCCTTAGCTCATCTGCTGCTCCTCCCAGCTGCCAGGAGCAAGGAGAATTATCCAGTATTTTCAGATATGGAGGAAGATCTGAATGACTCCTGTTCCTCCCATGTGATAGCACTACTACTTGTGTACAAAGCTTGTGGGGCCATTACAAGAAACACATTTTTTCACTCTGCATGACCAAAGTTCTGGTTTGCTTAATACAACAACTCAGATTCTTCTTTTAGGTTGGAGTGGGAGAAGGTTCGGTCTTTAGTATTGTACAATACTCCTTAGACCTTTAATGCAGCCATAAAACAAAAAAGCGATATCACTCATTATCTAGCAGTACCTGTCCTTGACTACAAGAATCCTCAAATATATTAGACTTTTCCAATTAATAGATGGCAGTGAATGAAAACATATGTAGTGACGAATATGACTCTATGTCAAGCTCTATACCCAAATCCTGTACTGTTTGCAGCCTTGCTGGATTTGAATTGCACACCAATGTCCTGTTTTCTCCACAAAAATATAAAGAACGGTCGAAAAAAGTCAATGTCGTGGCTGTTCCATGTGGTAGGAAAATCTCTTAATCAGGATCCAAGCTAGGTGACCAATCCCTTCTCTGCTCTACTCATAAAGATACATTTCATCTTGGTGGAATTGCTTTTGAAAGTCCTGGATTCATGTGGTCTTCTCTTCCATCTCTGTGGATTTGGGGATATTATATTATCGCCCAAGGGTAAAACATAGTTCTGAACATCATCACACAGCTGTCGGTGGTTTACAAACTACAGTCATTCCAATCATTGGACTTGTCATTACCAATTATGTAAATGTTAATCAAGCTGGACTGCATACTGCTTGTTAACTGACTAGTGATAGGCCAGATTAGCATTATGATGTAGACAAATATATCAGCTTCACAAATGAATTACCTTATTACAGCCAATATCCGTTACTTAAATTATGATAAAACTGATAAAAAAAATATGGTTATTTGCAGATTCACCTACTTTGAAAAATTCCTTAGTTGACCCAGCATCAAGTGTTCCATATGCAATTTCTGTTTGTTTGGCAAGGTCCTCAGCACTTTCAATTGGCGAAACCATTCTTTCAACCGTTAAAAAGGCAGCCAAATTAGCCGTATAAGATGAGATAATAATGAGGGTAAAGAACCACCATACGCCTCCAACAATGCGACCTGAGAGAGATCTAAACATGAATGTGTAAGTACAGGATTACAGCTGCCGTGTTTTTAAGTATTCACAATTCATTACATACACTTATGAAACGTGGTAGTGCAGAGTACAGTGATGTCATCAAAACACAAGATATTTTTCAAATTAAAGACCACCTATACTGGAGTTATGAGGAAAATGTCATGAAGGACATTTTCATCTTCAAGTGTTGTGTTTTAGGAGGCTCTGTCACATTGTTCATTCATGGCAAAAGTGACAGCTTTTCTTGAAGAAATAACCACCTATTCTAATCTACTCATCAACTGCCAGGCCTGAGCACTGCATCCTGACAGAAGGTCAGATACTCCCCCATATCCATAAGCACCGTTGGCTATGGCAAAGGAATGGAATGCTGGCACTGCAAAGTTAAGTATCATTAGGTGGCATATTCTAATCATATGTGCCTTCATGGTTTCTGACAGTTGGAAGAAGAGGGCATTAATGAACTTATACTTTCTTACCCCTCACCTCCTCCAGCACTTTGAACATTGGTTATTATTACTCACACCGCTGCTTCCTGGAAATCTTCACTATGAAGCCTGTTTGGTGTAGCACAGCCTCTGGACTGCATTTCCAGAAACACCCTTGTCTGGACCTTTACCCAAATACATGGCCTCCATTCACTGGAAAACCTATCTGTCAGCCTGTCAGACCAGGCAAGCTCTACTGCTAGGTGAACTAGGCAGCCACCTAGGGTGCACTGCCGCCTAGGTGCAGCCAGGGCTGCTGGCTTCCCTACTCTATGCAGCAGGGGTGTAGATAAGAGGGGGTCCAACCCCTACCAGAGCATCCATTATTGTCACAATAATGTAGCTAATGTAGCTTTTCAGCTGCGGGTGCCGCACTGCCACACACCAGCCTGTCTTCTCCATGCTACTGGTAGGCAGCATGGCCTGGCAGGGACAGTGATTACAGACCATCCCATAATATAATACATGTATTTCCATCTTGCCCAAATTGTAAAACAATATGCTGGGACTCGGTAAGTCCTGTGTAATGTCAGGAGGGGGGGACTTATGAACTTCAGCTACCCATTGGCTGAGAAGGCAGCAGGTGGTGGTGCCACTGCCTCCTCAGCCAATGCTTACACAAAGTGCACTGTCTATCATTCCAACTAAATCTTCATCCCGCAAGCTTCCTGTCTTAGTGGGTGCTGGATGAAGTGGCTCTGGGAGGATGTGAGGAGAAATCTGCACACAGTATTCAGAACTGCATGCAGTGAGTGAAGGTTTTGCAGTGATTGAGGTGAGGGAGGAGAAAGTGTTTTGCCCCAGCAGAAATAACGGAAAAAACAGGGAGCTGCATGTGCCCCCCTTTAATAACACTCATTGTAACACCACCCATAATTCTGTCCTCTTAATGTGGTGACAGTAACCTGACAGCTGTGCAGCATAGGTGTTAGCTTACTGTCACCATGTTAAAAGGACAGGAATATGGGTAATATTACAATGAGTGTTATTAGGCTGGACAGCTGCACTCCAGTAACCACCTTTAGGGCCCGTTCACATGCAAGTAGCTGGTCTTGCCTAGGGTGCAAAATAGACTAGCACCATCCCTGTTGTCAGGGGATCTCAAGAAAAGTCCATTCATATTTTCTTAGGGAAAATCTGCCAGAAAATGAATTATGGGATGCAATGGAATGCTGTACCGCTTACCCTCTAGTGAACACTATTAACAATAAAATAGAGAAAATTCCAGTGTCATTTGGAGGACACATTTTCCAGTTAAGGTTGCGGATATCTGTAAAGATTCATCAGAGAATCAAACCATGTCCCACTCTACTGAAAATCAATAAATCCCAGAGATTTAACTTCAGAAACCAGATTATGTGGCCAGCGTGGGTGGCCATGGCCATGGCATTGCTGGAGTGGAGGTGTGTGTATAGTTCTGCTTTAGGCTGGCCACACATATCACAACCTGACTGTACAATCTCCTTTAAGTTAACAACACACATTACAATCTGCTTTTACAACCTAGTTTAAATCTATCAACAACTACGGTACGTGCTGCAAGGACCTGCCTGATTGGATAGAAATTAATTTGATAGATTAAATAGGTTCTTATCTTACATAGTTCTGTTAAATCTGAAGTTGACTGAATAAAGATTGTATGGTCAGATCGAAGCATGTATGATGAGCTACCAAAAATAATGCCAGTGCCTGTCCAAACAATACACTGAATTATGTCCAACCAACCAAGCTCTTGTACTACGTAGTTGTTTTAGGTTTAAAGTAGATTGCACAATCAGATTTTATGGCTACTATGTTTTAAAAGGACCAGGGAACGTAGATCCAGGTTTTACCTGCAGTGCTATCTAATTAATAAATCTTGTATTGCAGAACCACATAAAAGACAGTGGGCTGGAGATCCTAGCTTGTAAGACTGTTAACAACAGAGGCAGGAGGATTCTTTATATAGGACTTAGAAATGAAAGGATGTCCTCAGAATATTGCAGGTGGGGCTGTGAGCCCCCCCCCCCAGGCATGTAACTGTTTACAACGTGACTGTCCCTACAATTAATTTGGAGACGTACAGCTCCTACAGCTTGTCTGCCTCTTGGCAATTGTTTTCTGCAAGTTTCTCTGGGTGTTTATAAAGCATTTTCTCTGTGGAGACAAATCTTTTACTCATCTTTGATAAATTATTTAGTGTTTTTACTTATTTACTGAGGCTTCCTAAGAGGTAAAGCTTCAGATGGCTGTACATTTGTACAGCTTTATTTATACAGTGTTAGGTATTACTATATAGTGCACATATAAAGCTGTAGCCATAAAATATTCAAGCAATAAGGCTAAGTCATAAAAATGCTCACAGATGGCTTGAGAAACACAAAATCTCTGTGCTGTGTGCCCACAAAGATGTCAGAAAATTGACAGCCATTTTCCACAGTCCTTTTTAATGGTTTAAGGGGGGACTCCATCCAAAAAGCTAAATACGCAAATGCAATATATATGCAGTATCTCACAAAAGTTTGCTGCCCCCTCAAAATAACGCAACACACACCCATTAATGTCTAAACCGCTGGCAACAAAAGTGAATACACCCCTAAGTGAAAATATCCAAATTGGCCCAAAGTGTCAATATTTTGTGTGGTCACCAATATTTTCCAGCACTGCCTTAACCCTCTTAGGCATGGAGTTCACCAGAGCTTCACAGGTTGCCACTGGAGTCCTCTTCCACTCCTCCATGACAACATAATGGAGCTGGTGGATGTTAGAGACCTTGCGCTCCTCCACCTTCCGTTTAAGGATGCCCCACAGATGCTCAATAGGGTTTAGGTCCGGAGACATGCTTGGCCAGTCCATCACCTTTACCCTCAGCTTCTTTAGCAAGGCAGCGGTTGTCTTGCGGTTGTGTTTGGGGTCAATATCATGTTGGAATACTGCCCTGCGTCTCAGTCTCCAAAGGGAGGGGGTCATGCTTTGCTTCAGTATGTCACAGTACATGTTGGCATTCATGGTTCCCTCAATGAACTGTAGCTCCCCAGTGCTGGCAGCACTCATGCAGCCCCAGACCATGACACTCCCACCACCATGCTTGACTGTAGGCAAGACACACTTGTCTTTGTACTCATCACCTGGTTGCCGCCACACACGCTTGACACCATCTGAACCAAATAAGTTTATCTTAGTCTCATCAGACCGCAGGACATGGTTCCAGTAATCCATGTCCTTAATCTGCTTGTCTTCAGCAAACTGTTTGCGGGCTTTCTTGTGCATCATCTTTAGAAGAGGTTTCCTTCTGAGATGACAGCCATGCAGACCGATTTTATACAGTGTGGGGCGTATAGTCTGAGCACTGACAGGCTGATCCCCCAACCCTTCAACCTCTGCAGCAATGCTGGCAGCACTTATACGTCTATTTCTCAAAGACAACCTCTGGATACGACGCCGAGCATGTGCACTCAACTTCTTTGGTCAACCATGGCGAGGCCTGTTCTGAGTGGAATCTGTCTTGTTAAACCGCTGTATGGTCTTGGCCACTGTGCTGCAGCTCAGTTTCAGGGTCTTGGTAATCATCTTATAGCCTAGGCCATCTTTATGTAGAGCAACAATTCTTTTTTTCAGATCCTCAGAGAGTTCTTTGCCATGAGGTGCCATATTGAACTTCCAGTGACCAGTATGAGAGAGTGAAAGCGATAACACCAAATTTAACACACCTGCTCCCCGTTCACACCTGAGACCTTGTAAGACTAACGAGTCACATGACACTGGGGAGAGAAAATGGCTAACTGGGCTCAATTTGGACATTTTCACTTAGGGGTATACTCACTTTTGTTGCCAGAGGTTTAGACATTAATGGGTGTGTGTTGAGTTATTTTGAGGGGACAGCAAATTTACACTGCTATACAAGCTGTACACTAACTACTTTACATTGTAGCAAAGTGTAATTTCTTCAGTGTTGTCACATGAAAAGATTTAATAAAATATTTACAAAAATGTGAGGGGTGTACTCACTTTTGTGAGATGCTGTATATATAAATATATATGTAGATATATATCTATATAGTATATACAGTACTGTGCAACAGTTTTAGGCAGGTTTGAAGAAATGCTGTAAAGTAAAATATATGCATTTGCAAAATGCAAAGTGAGAGAACAGAAAAAAAAATCTAAATCAAATCAATATTTGGTCTGACTACCCTTTCATGCTTTGTACACTTTCAGAATGTCAGGGATTTTGTAGGATTGGAGTCAGCTGTATGATTAACTAATTATACCAAGCAGGTTCTAATAATCATCAATTTCATATGTAGGCGGAAACACAGTTATTAACTGACACAGAAACAGCAGTGTACAAGGCTTAAAACTGGGTGAGGAACAGACAAACTCTGCTACTAAGGTGAGGTGGTGGAAGACAGTTTCATGTCACAGGTCATACACCATTGCAAGAATGAGCACAGCAACAAGACACAAGGTAGTTTTACTCTATCAGGAAGGCCTCTCCCAGACAAACATTTTAAAGCAAGCTGGGATTTCAAGATGTGCTGTTTAAGCTCTTTTAAAAAAAGCACAAAGAAATGGGCAACGTTGAGAACTGTAGACGCAGTGGTCGGCCAAAGAAACTTAAAGCAGCAGAAGAAGGACGCAGCATGTTTACTTCTCTTAGCGCAGAAACCAATGGGACTCAGGTACACTTATCTACTGTCTAGAAAAGTCTGACCAGAAGTGGTCAATGTTAGAATTGCAGCCAAAAAGGCATACATTTGAAGTTGAAACAAGGCTAATGACCTAATTATGCACAAAAACATAGGAACTGGGGTACAGAAAAATGGCAGCTGGTGCTCTGGACTGATGAGTCGAAATCTAAAATATTTGGCTATAGTAGGAAGCAGTTTGTTCACCGAAGGGCTGGAGAGTGGCACAATAATGAGTGCCTTCAGGCAACAGTGAAGCATGGTGGAGGTTCCTTGCAAGTTTGGGGCTGCATTTCTGCAAGTGGAGTCAGGACAAATGGTGTCCTCAATTCTGGGAAACACAGGCACATACTTATCCATCATGCCATACCATTAGGGAGGCATGTAATTGGCCCTAAATTTATTCTGCAGCATGACAACGACCCCAAACATACAGCCAATGTCTTTAGGAACTATCGTTAATGTAGAAGAAGAACACAGAGTCTTGAAAGTGATAGTTTGGCCCCGGCAGAGCCCTGATCTCAACATTATCGAGTCTGCCTGGGATTAGAGAAAAATCAGAACACATTGTTCAGAAAAAAGGTTGACTTTAGAGGCATAGTGGGAGGCAAACAAAATATTTTATAAAATCAAACAATTTTATTAATACATATTAAAATCTCATACTAACAACATTAAAACAAGGACCTCCTAACAGGAATGCTTGTTCGCATAAACCAAACCCAACTTTGGAATGGATAAGGGCTACCCACTCAAATATATACAATGTATTTGTAATGTACACAGATTGTTGTTCGAGAACAGGTACCCAAAACGTTGCTCCAAGTCCAGGCTGGCAACGTGTTTCACTCTAGATATAACTTCTTCAGGAAAAGTTAAGTTGGTAAATTATGTTAAATACAATAAATACAAGAATATTAAGTAGTGTTTATATATATCCAACGAAAATCTATATCAAATTTATATGCCTGTTAACAAACTCTGGATGATTAAAATGCTGTCACTGGTGGACTGCTTGCAAAGAAAGGTCTTGGGGCAGACACAGAAGCAAGAAAGAGACTAGCAGGTCCAAACAGACCCACATAACAGGTAATAGCTAGGAAGACTTTATATATATATATATATAAAGTATATATATATATACATATAGATTTGATATACTTTTTCATTGTGTATTTACGAACACTATTTCTAATTCTTGTACTTATTGTATTAAGCATAATTTACAACCCAACTTGTCCTGAAGAAGCTATATCTATAACGAAACGGTTTGACAGCATGCACTTGGAGCAATGTTTTGGGCACCTGTATTCGAGCAACAATCTGTGTACATTACAAATACATTGTATATATGAGTGGGTAGCCCTTATCTATTGCAGAGTTGGGGTTGGTTTATGTGAACATTCGTTACCCCTTAGGGGGTCATTGTTTTAACCACTTCAGCCCCAGAAGGATTTACCCCCTTAATGACCAGGCCATTTTTTGCGATACGGCACTGCGTCGCTTTAAGTAACAATTGCGTGGTTGTGCGACGTTGTACCCAAACAAAATTGATGTCCTTATTTTCCCACAAATAGAGCTTTCTTTTGTTAGTATTTGATCACCTGTGCGGTTTCTATTTTTTGCTCTACAAAAAAAAAAGACAGACAATTAAAAAAAAAAAGCAATAATTTGCGACATTGTGGCGGACAGATCGGACACTTTTGACACTTTTTTGGGACCACTGACGTTTACACAGCAATCAATGCTATAAATATCCACTGATTACTGTGTAAATGTCACTGGCAGGGAAGGGGTTAACACTACGGGGCGATCAAGGGGTTAAATATGTTACCTAGGTGTGTTTCTAACTGTGAGGGGATAGGACTGACTAGAGGAGGAGCCAGATCCTTAGTAGGAACAGACGATCTGTTTCCCCTTCCCTGTCAGAACAGGGATTTGTGTGTTTACCCGGTTCTGGCTCTCGTACCAGCGATCGCGGGTGGCCGATGGCGATCGCGCCCGTCGGCCACATGCAACGGCTCCGGGGACACGCTGCCAGCGTGCCCCTGCTACAGCGCTTTGAAGAGCCGATGTACCATGACTGAAATTCGCGCAGCCGTGCCAACCTGCCGCAGTATAACTGCAGCGGCTGGTTAGCAAGTAGTTAATGTCATTATGAGATTTTATTTTTGTATTAATAAAATTCATAAAAATAAAACATTTTTGTATGTCTCCAGCTATGCCTTTAAAGCCTGTCTTTTTTCTGAACGTGTTCTGCTTTTTCTCTTGTATTTTAAATGTGGCACGGTGGGAGTTTCTAGTTTGTAGATATTTGTCTGGGATTACATGAAGAGACAGAATCATTTGAGGCAGCCTACATCCACCGAAGGTCTGTGGTTAGTTCTCCAAAATGTTTGGAACAACCTACCTGCCTAGTTCCTTCAAAAACTGTGTGCAAGTGTACCTAGAAGAATTGATGCTGTTTTGAAGGCACAGGGTGGTCACACCAAATATTGATTTGAATTAGATTTATTTTCTGTCAATTTACTTTCAATTTTGGTAATTGATAAAAATAAAGTATTAATACTTCTATTTCTGAAAGCATTCTTAATTTACAAAATGTTTTCACCCCTACCCAAAATTTTTGAACAGTAGTATATATGTGTATCTTTTACCACATTCATATTCGTGTTCTGTAGGCCTTTGCGGCAGTGAAAATCTGGCTACACTGAGCATTGACAATCTTCCAAAAAGAAAGAAAAGTAATGTTATTGATAGCTACATTGCAACAAAAGCATAATAATTCACAATGTACAGTTTTATAGTGGATGCCAGCAGTCAGCCAAATCCTCAGTCAAAAACACTTCATTATTAACATTAAAAAAGAAAAGTTTCCTAATGCTCAATAGATCCTCATAGGCATATATATTATTCATGGATTGCAAAGATCCATTCTTATACTGTATTCCTCAGCTCCCTATTATGAACTAGTATTTTTCCCATATACAGTTTATTAGCAATAACTCACGTTTTTTGTTAGTGTTGTGATCGTATTGTGGTATTCCTTACCCCCCTCCCTATACCTATGTAGGAGACTACAGATGCAGAACCTTGGGAGTCCACTTGTCAAAGTCCACTGTGTGCTTACCACTCCTGGGTCAGACTTGCTGTGGCAGGTGTCTTCTCCAAATACATCCTTCACCATTCCTAATCATATGGTTACGTTGGAATACATTATCCAGCCCCTGATCCAGTATCTAGTGTTCAGGATCCAGTGGCTTGTATTAATAAAATCATGCTGGATCGCACCAAATTACCTTCATCCGACATATGGCAGGGAATCTTCCATTTTTACGGGGTCAAGCTGGCCAAACATTATACAATTTTCTTGTTCAATTTCCTTTAAGTTTACCTTCAACTATGTAGTACAAGGGCCTGCCTGATTGCATAAAAATTGAAAGTGTTTAGGTCTGACCTCATATTATATGGTTTTGGTAAATCTAAAGGAAAATTGTACAAGAAAACTGTATAACGTATGGCCAGCCTTACTCCACAATTTTTCACTTACCTATTTATACGTATTTTGTCCAGTCAGGAAACGCATAGTAATAAAACACTTGTGAATCTGGGGTTTGTGCTCTCCCCACCCAGGGAGTGTTTGTAATGAATGTCTTTTTCATTCTTCATACAAAACTAAATAAATCAAATTCATTTTATATTGTTTTTGGTGCTAAACTTAGGGTGAAGTTAACATGGTTTGATCCAACATGTCGTTCCTTGGATGAAATAACTTCTAGAGGATGTTTTATTAATACAAGTGACTCAGGACTTTTTTTCTCATCAAATTTTGTGAATGCAAATATGTGGGGAACCTATTTGGAGGAAAGATACACCACAGCAAGTTTGACCTGGGAGCAGAATCTGCACACACACAGTGGATTTTTATAATCATTCTAGTGGTCTTGCACAAAGGGATTGTGGAAAGTGCCCTGCAGACACCCCAAAGGGTATTGGAAGGAATGTAACGGCTTGACTATTGAGCTGGAATCCATAATGAGGAGCTGAGAAGTACAGTTAAAGTACCGGTCATTTCGGTTATAGCAGCTCCCACACTTATCTGGGAAGGTTTTGACAAGATTTTGGAGTGTGTCTGTGGTAATTTTTGGCCATTGTCAGATAAAAAGACCTAGCTAGCAATTAGCATTTCCAATTCATCCCAATAGGGTTGAGATCAGGGCTCTGTGCAAACCAATTGAGGTCCTGCACATCAAACCATGACTTTATGGTGTGGGTGTTGTGCACAAGGATCCAATAATGCTGGAGACAGAAAGTACCTTCCCTAAACTGTTGCCACAAGGTAGAAAGTTCACAACTGTCTAAAATGTTTTGTAGGAGGTAGCAGTAACAGTACCCTTCACAGCAAACATTATCCTTGGGTATTCTATTCAAAGTGAATAGAAAAGCTTCACCTTATTTTCTAAGATAAATAAATATCCACTTTCCTAACTAAACAGTCCCTCTTATTTAGTAAATCAACCCCAATAGGTAAATATAATACTTCTAAGTTATGTAATTGTCATGTTTACTGGCATTGTTCATACATAGTGGTTTATTCAGAAGGAAGCTACATTTAAGTGCAATTATGTTTGCATATGTGACAATCTTTCCATGAATGCACGTTTATGCTCTTGAATATGTGGATGTTAATTCGCTTGCATGGTCAGTTTGCATTATAGGGTGTGCCTATATGTTCCATAGTCAGTTTAAAGGCCACACCCTCTACCCAGCCTTGGCTTGTGGATTGATAGCGGCTCTCAGCCAAAGCCTCATTATCACACTGCAGCTGCTCCCCACCCCACAGAAGTATGGTATTGTGCAGGTGCAGCGTAAAAACTAAAGACCTATGAAGATGGAAATAAACAAACAGCAGATTCACTGCCATCAGTTCAAGGTAAGTATGAATATGGGAAGGGGAAGGGTGCACTTTGTTTTCAAGTGCACTCATATTTTAAATGAATATAAGAATAAAATTTGCACATTAAAAAATGGTTTCTGGTCTATGGGGTAGCACAGTTGTTAAGTGGTTAGCAATCATGCCTAGCATCACTAGGGTCATCGGTTTGAATCCCAGCCCTGACACTACCTGCCTGTAGTCTGTATGTTCTCCCTGTGCCTGTGTGGGTTTCCTCAAGGTACTTGGTTTCCTCCCACACTCCTAAGACATGCTTAGGTTAATTGGCTCCTGTCTAAATTAGTCCTAGTATGTACATGTATGTGAGTTAGGGATCTTAGATTGTAAGTTCCTTGAGCGCAGGGACTGATGTGAATGTACAATATATATGTAAAATGCTGCGTATATTGACAGTGCTATAAAAGTACCTGTAATAATAATAACAGTGTTGAGTACTCCAGCCCTGGGATCTGCTATAGACGTTAAAACTGCATTCTGATTGAGGAAAGAAATGTCCTGCTATTGCTGAACCCCCAGAGTCTTCGTCCATTCCAATGTGGGCAATAACAATTCACCAAATACTTGTTTTTACTGTAGGACTGTATGATATTTATATTTCATAGAGTTAAAAAAAAACAAAAAAAAACAGATTGCAGTGTTTGTACAATGTACACAATCTGACATTTTGTTTGGAAATTTTGCATACAAACCTTGGTGATATATCACATCCTTGCTGCATGAAGGCTCCAAGGGAGAACCAAAGACTATTGAAAATCCCAAATTCATTTGGAGGTTGGTCACTGGGTCCTTCCTTTCCATCTTCTGGTTCTTCCGTATGCCACTCATAAGGACTAAATCGGCTTACAAGGAAAAGGACTACGCTGACGCCAATGTAGGCAAAAACAATGCACATCCAAATTTCATAAGCCAACGGGTCCAAAAATGAAAAGACTCCTGGTTTTGATTTTTGTGGCTTTTTTATCATAATGGAAATTCCTAAGCTCATGAAAGGTTTAGAAAAATCGATGACCTCCTCTCGCACTAGGGTGATAGTCAAAGGAGCCACAGCAATCTCAGCTTTCTGTAAAACAGAGGTGATTATTTATAACATTTCATTACATTTTCCTTAAGAACACATGATAATTATAAGAATCTAGGGGCTCTATACCTGGATAATCTACCAATGTTCCCTTATAACCAAATGAAAACTCATCCATGTTGGAATCGATTAACAAATTATGCAAACCTGAACAATAGATTTTGAATTAACTATTATTTTAGATCCCATAGCTTAGACCTAGTTAGTTTACATATCCAATATATTCATTATTAAGTTTGTAAAACCATTTGAAGAAATGTTCAGAACGATGATAATACAATGTAGTCCTGCTGAGTTTTACAAAAACAAAACCATTCAACCTCATTTTTCTTGTAGCTGTAGTACAAGAGATCAAAGAAGAATTATTTCCGGGGTTTATTACAGGGTCATCAATTACAACACCCATTTACTGACATAAAACCATGTAAAAAGTAATTAAAAGTAGGTACAGTGACAGTGCAGCTATCTGTCAGGGTGTATTTCACCCAGGATTCTCAACTAGGCAGGTTGAGGGGCTCCAGGGTGGTTGTCTAATCTGGGGAAAACTGTTTTCTCAGTTTCCTCTGTGCTTGGTAAAACTCGGTTTGGGACCCGGAACACAGAAATTACGCAGTGATCTGGGTGGGAGGAAATCTCTAATCCTGGGACCAGGTTTTAGGAATAGACAGGACACTGATTATGCAGGTGGGTTCTGGTGTTTTTGTAGAGTCAGGACCAGGGTTCTGGGCTCCACCCTCCCGAGGAGTCCATGTGGATGCAAGGGAGCAGCCACAAGCATGCATGTCTGCACGTTGCAGTCTGATAGAGCAGACAGGGGGCCCAAGCCTGGGGGCTGCAGCAGGAGGGAAGCTGTAAAAGAGAGAGTGCTAACAGAAGTACAGCATTTGTACATGAAACCAGGGACACTGTTACACAGTCAGGAGGAACAAGGCACAAAGCCTCAGCACCTCAGTGCTGCCAAAGAAAGCCAGGAGGCTGAATTGTACTCTATTTTTTGCATTGATGGTGGAAACCCCTGTGTGGGCAAGTGTTTGTTTTGTTGGAAATTTTGTTTTCTTTCTCTGCAATAAAAGTGGGCCAACAAGGCCTTAACCACATGCCGACCGGGCCATACCCGAAAGACCGCTACAGAGCGGTCGGCTTATTCTGGGTGGGCGTCCATGGACGTCCTCACAGAATCGCACGCCCCCTGGGGCATGCATCCGGGAATATCCAGGACCGCTGCATCACGGAGCACGGTAAATTGCCGCTGATAGCAGCCATTTACCACGTGATCGCTCTGTCAAATGACGGAGCATCACTTGTAAACAAACCGGCGCCATGTCATGACGCCAGTTCCTCCCTCCCCTCTCTGTACCGATCAGTACAGTGTGAGAGGGAGAGATAGTTTGCAGCGCTGTGGGCACTACAGATCCAGCCCGCAGCGCTGCTCAGTGCCCATACTATGACAATACTCTGCAATACTATAGCAATACTCTGCAATACTATGGCAATACTATGGCAATATTCTGCAATACTATGGCAATACTCTGCAATACTCTGCCAATACTCGCCAATACTCTGCCAATACTCACCAATACTCTGCAATAAATTTTAACAGAAACAAAGAATTTTTTTTTTTACCAAATTTTCAGTCTTTTTTGATTTATAGTGCAAAAAATAAAAAACCCAGTGGTGATTAAATACCACCAAAAGAAAGCTCTATTTGTGTGAAAAAAAAGGACAAACATTTCAAATGGGTACAGTGTTGCATGACTGAGTAATTTTCATTCAAAGTGTGAGAGTACCGAAAGCTGAAAATTGGTCTGGTTAAGTGTCCAGTGGTCAAGTGGTTAAACAAGCCCTTAAATGGTCTCCACTCACTGGTGAGCTCTACATGAAACCCCCAAACATTACAAACAGTACAAACATACTTTATTTTGCTTTTTAATTAATAAAAAATCACTATGCATTGGAAACATAAATAATAATTATGTTGTAATTGGATAATAATTCAACTAACAATACTTCATTAGCTGCAAAATAATCAAAATAATTTAAAATGACCATGTTTGGTTCTTAAAAATGGAGCTGAAATGTCCCTATTTTCACCTTTCTGGTGGCCCATGTCTATTGCCTTTCCAGAGACTCAATCAGTCTGCATAGGCACCTGACACTTCTGGGAATCTTGGATGCTCGTGTTTCCCTCATGTTTGCATGGTTTCATCCTCTAACCCATATTTAACTCCGGAACTTAGCTGTTACATAGGGGTGAGAGGATAGAGCCACAGCAGGTGACGGGGGAATACAGGCATCCAACATTCTTCATGTACTGATTGCCAAAGAGTCTTACAGAGGCTGAAATGCTGCAATGGAGGGGATGTAGGAGATACAATCCACCAGAGAAGTGAGTACACTCTCTTCTTTAGCAAGAACCTTTTAGCTCCATTTTTAAGAATTTGATAGGGATTCATTTTCACAAAAATGATAGTTTTACTTTACTTTAAAATGACAGAAAAGACTGACAAAAAACAATCACAGTAAGTGACGGAAAAAAAACAAGGACAAAAAACTCTACAGTACTGTATTTTTTAATACAAAAATTGCCACCACAACTAAATTATAAGCGAGAACAGCTTTTGCTCCTTGTCTGACACAGGCCCTGCATACATGTGCAGGGTTCTGTATTGAGACAGGTATTCATTTGCTGAACCTATAGCAGCCACTGAAATATATGACACTGAAAGAGGACAAAACAATATTCCACTTTTGGAGCCACTCTGGAATAACACCTACTTTATTTGTGGTACATACAGTGGGGATGGAAAGTATTCAGACCCCCTTAAATTTTTCACTCTTTGTTATATTGCAGCCATTTGCTAAAACCATTTAAGTTCATTTTTTTTCCTCATTACACACATCCCCCCATATTGACAGAAAAGCCCAGAATAGTTGACTTTTTTGCAGATTTATAAAAAAAAAGAAAAACTGAAATATCACATGGTCCTAAGTATTCAGACCCTTTGCTCAGTATTTAGTAGAAGCACCCTTTTGATCTAATACAGCCATGAGTCTTTTTGGGAAAGATGCAACAAGTTTTTCACACCTGGATTTGGGGATCCTCTGCCATTCCTCCTTGCAGATCCTCTCCAGTTCTGTCAGGTTGGATGGGAAACATTGGTGGACAGCCATTTTTAGGTCTCTCCAGAGATGCTCAATTGGGTTTAAGTCACGGCTCTGACTTGGCCATTCAAGAACAGTCACGGAGTTGTTGTGAAGCCACTCCTTTGTTATTTTAGCTGTGTGCTTAGGGTCATTGTCTTGTTGGAAGGTAAACTTTGGCCCAGTCTGGGGTCCTGAGCACTCTGGAGAAGGTTTTCATCCAGGATATTCCTGTACTTGGCTGCATTCATCTTTCCCTCGATTGGAACCATTCGTCCTGTCCCTGCAGCTGAAAAACACCCCCACAGCATGATGCTGCCACCATCATGCTTCACTGTTGGGACTGTATTGGACAGGTGATGAGCAGTGCCTGGTTTTCTCCACACATACCACTTAGAATTAAGGCCAAAAAGTTCTATCTTGGTCTCATCAGACCAGAGAATCTTATTTCTCACCATCTTGGAGTCCTTCAGGTTTTTTTTTAGCAAACTCCATGCAGGCTTTCATGTGTCTTGCACTGAGGAGAGACTTCCGTCGGGCCACCCTGCCATAAAGCCCCGACTGGTGGAGGGCTGCAGTGATGGCTGACTTTCTACAACTTTCTCCCATCTCCCGACTGCATCTCTGGAGCGTAGCCACAGTGATCTTTGGGTTCTTCTTTACCTCTCTCACCAAGGCTCTTCTCCCCCGATAGCTCAGTTTGGCCGGACGGCCAGCTCTTGGAGGGGTTCTGGTCATCCCAAATGTCTTCCATTTAAGGATTTTGGAGGCCACTGTGCTCTTAGGAACCTTAAGTGCAGCAGAAATTTTTTTGTAACCTTGGCCAGATCTGTGCCTTGCCACAATTCTGTCTCTGAGCTCTTCAGGCAGTTCCTTTGACCTCATGATTCTCATTTGCTCTGACATGCACTGTGAGCTGTAAGATCTTATATAGACAGGTGTGTGGCTTTCCTAATCAAGTCCAGTCAGTATAATCAAACACAGCTGGACTCAAATGAAGGTGTAGAACCATCTCAAGGATGATCAGAAGAAATGGACAGCACCTGAGTTAAATATATGAGTGTCACAGCAAAGGGTCTGAATACTTAGGACCATGTGATATTTCAGTTTTTCTTTTTTAATAAATCTGCAAAAATGTCAACAATTCTGTGTTTTTCTGTCAATATGGGGTGCTGTGTGTACATTAATGAGGAAAAAAATGAACTTACATGATTTTAGCAAATGGTTGCAATATAACAAAGAGTGAAAAATTTAAGGGGGTCTGAATACTTTCCATCCCCACTGTATTTGCATTAGAATAGCATAACTTAAAAAAAAAAGCTAAACATTGCTACCTTTTTATTTGCCTTTTTCTTATTTAAGCTTTCCCTCCTATGTGATGGTAAAAGGAAGAAGCTGTGGGAAGTTATGCTTACCATAATTAACCCTCTCTGTAATGTGATGGCAGATTCAATTATCAGTTGTAAACTAGATTTGAACACTGCCTGTCCTAACAAAGGGTTGAAGATCCCAATGCTTGGTTTCTGCATTGTATGTTAAAAACTGTCCCTGTCTGTCCCTGATTTGCATAATCCCATCTAGACAAGACAATTTTAAAGAAAGGGTTAAAAATGTAAGAAATATTTTAAAAATATATTTTTAGTTATGCTGTGTGAATGGAAACACATAACAAACATATTGTGGGGTAACCTCTACTGTTAAGTGCTGCTCTAGATTCTGCTCATCCCTCTTGGGAGTCACAGGTGCAGGCCATAACAGCCAATTCCTGCTCTAATGCGCCGCAATATCTTTGTAAAAATGGCCACACACTTCAGAATGGCTTTTTGCAGGTCTGTTATCTGACAGTCCCCATTCATGGCCACACCCCTGTGATTATTTTCTCACTATTGTACTCACTATTTTTTGTTGCTTTTTGTATTTTATTGTTTTTTATTTTTTTGAACTTCTATGTGGTGGTAATATCCATGTATGTATATGGAACATCTTTACCCACCTATTTTGAGTACATTTACTCATCTTGATATGATGGCCTTTAATAAACGTGTCTTTTGATACGTGTCTGTAGGTAAACTATGTTTTTGCCAGTTACCAACAGATGCTTTTGATTGTTTTTGATTTATTTTATGGAATGTCCTCCTTCCCTAGCCACCTCCATTTCTACCACCAAGCCAAATAGAAGTAGTGACATGATCAGTGTGTGGCAGTGTAAACAAACATATTATGAGGGTTTCCAAAATTCGACTGAAAAAATGGAAATACACTTTAAATCTGGTTTGTTTGTAATTAACAGAGATACTATTTAGGCACTACAACTTTACAATGGTAAAATCTGGGACTTACTATGTAATTATGAGATATTATATGCTTACCCCATAAACAAGCTCTCCCACCATTCCATTCCAGATCTTTGTGTCTGAATCTCTTGCTCCATATTTTCCATCAGGAACAATGGCAATTTTATACTTGATACCAATATGTTTTGCAATTTCATAAGCCAGATCTACACAATATCCTTCAAACTTATCATTTCCTTCCAACAGCTCATGGTTTTTCTTGTACATTACATAAGGGGCTTCCTATAATGAAAAGAGGAGAGCTTGAAAGAGAAACATGTTTGGAATGATTTGAAGTGGAGGTGCCTTATGTTCTCATACAGGTTACAAGATGTCTACACAATGCTGTTAGCAAATTACATAACCTGGAATACACTAAAAAACGTTTATTGCACTGGTTACAAGGTCAAAGAGTATTTCCACCTTTAGGCAACAATTTTAATCCAGAGCAAGATGCAGCTCCAACCATAACCTATTATCTAGATACAATATATAACAATTACCATGGGATCTGCAAATTTGGACTGAGTAGAACATCTACCATAGGATTTAAAAAAAACTGGAAAAATCCCAGCACCCAGGTTTCTAAATTTACAGATGATGCTTAACTTTTATGATCACTGGAATCACAGGCTTCCCGTAACCATAAGGTGGTCAGTGGCTCTTAAAGTGAAACTTAACTGGCCTTATAAAAGTGTGTAGGGTAACAACAGTGCTGAAGAGTTGGCACCTTGTGACATCTGTACACACTTATGTTAGTCTTCAAATGAATCTCTATTTCTCTGTGGAGACCCTTAGATTCTAGGCTCAGGCCATGCACTCCCAACCCCTCTAAATCAAGATTAAGGCATGCCTCCTTCTGTTACTAATGCCAACTCCATGTTAATAACCTTCAAATACCAGAACCTCTACTGTCCATGCTATGTAACTATGTGCTATTTAACAGTGAATGATCAAATGTGGATCTTAGTGCCTGGAAAAGTTGGGGCATCACCTCAACATGGATAGCTTTTATGGCCACTACGAAAATTTATATTTTACTTTGGCACTTTTGTGACTTTGTGCCACTTTTTAGGCCAGGCCAGGTTAACTTTAAATGATAGAACAACCTTAGTTTCTGTTCTGGTAACAGAATAAAGAATTGTAAAAAAGCAATGTGCCAAATGCTACTCGGCTTCAGACTACACCTGGGATAATGTGAAAGTTTGGGACTTACTTTGCCTTGATATTTCATGACAACATACACACTTCAACAGCCCTCTTACAGCTGGCAATCGACTGTACATAGATTACAGCAGTACATACACATTTATGAATTTGCAAACACATAAAGGTGAAAATACCTCTTAAAATGCAGTGAATTTCCACTGGATTTCTAATTTTTACAAACAAAAACTTTTAACAAACACCTTAATGTAATGAAGACAGCTTATACACTGAAAAGTACTAAAAGAAAAATTTACTGATGTTACAACACTTTTCTATTACAACAAAATACACAAAGGATTTCACAGTTTAAACTACAAGGAGAAAAAAGATGTAAAAACAACAGTTACAGGGTTTAAGTAATATGAAGTGTATGTATATAGGTGCTCATTATAGTTTTTCCAATTGTACTTATGATATCCAAAAATCCTTTTTATTTGATGTAATGCCGCGATTTACTGATTCATTTTGGTAACGGTATTTTCAGTGGAAATAGAAAGTGTCACTTGATTTTTCTGCAACTACCAACACTTGGATTACAGGAGATTCACTGGAAGGAAGTAGGAGATCATCACTATTATGTCCCACTACTTAATGTTTAAGTTAGGTGAACTGAAACATACTATATGTAATAAATATATTTTAATTATTAATGGATTCATTGGCAAATGACTATATCACAATAATAAAACTTCAGATTTTTTGTAAACTTCAAACTTTTAAAAATTCAAAACACAATTTGTTGCAAATTATTATAAAATTATTAATTCTACTTAAGTAGTAAAAGTGGGACTATGTATACGTAAGCAGTAAACAGAACAAGACAAGTGTCTCTGTAGTTTATGTAACCATATTACCTTTTAAATTCAGGGATCTATTTTATTTATACCCATGTGTAGTGGAGATAATGCAGATTTCAGTGCTACATCTATCTTTTCAGGTGCCAAAAGTGAAAGAAATAATAAAAATCTTTAATCATATGGGGAAAAAAAAATCACCTTTAGCTTGAGCAAAACTTAAAGATTGCAGGCTGTGTAGTGCAATTTTAATAAAATATAAGAGCACTATATCTCTTAGAATTTTTAACTGGCAAAAGCAGAAATCCACCGGTTATTGTAAAGAGTTCTCTTGGTTGGTTGATGGTACCATCCATCAAAGGGTGGGCTCACAGCAAACCACAAGACAATGCATAGCATATGACGACTGTTATATGGTGTTATCATTGCACTGCTTACTTTTTTTTTTACTTTTATGTTAACTATATTCAGTGAATTCATTTATCACAACCCATATGAATGCAGCACATTGGTGTTAACCACGTCCATACTGGACCTATTCTGGCACTTCTCTCCTACATGTAAAAATCATCACCTTTTTGCTAGAAAATTACTCAGAACCCCCAAACATTATATGTTTTTTAGCAGACACCCTAGGGAATAAAATGGCGGTCATTGCACGGTATTTTCGCACGGTATTATCTCGCACGGTATTTGCGCAATCATTTTTCAAACAACTTTTTTTTGGGAAAAAAAACGGTTTCATGAATTAAAAAATAACAAAACAGTAAAGTTAGCCCAATTTTTTTTGTATAATGTGAAAGATGATGTTACGCTGAGTAGATAGATACCTAATATGTCATGCTTTAAAATTGTGTACACTCATGGAATGGCGCCAAACTTTGGTACATAAAAATCTCCATAGGCGACACTTTGAAAATTTTTACAGGTTACCAGTTTAGAGTTACAGAGGAGGTCAAGGGCTAGAATTGTTGCACGTGCTCTAACGCACATGGCGATACCTTACATGTGTGGTTTGAATGGTGTTTACATATCTGGGCGGGACTTGCACATGCAAGCTACCGGGGATAGGGGCGTTTCAAATTAAAAAATTTTTTTTTGTTTATTTTACTCAATTTTTTAAAATTTTTAAACATCCCTTGTAATAGGAATCTATTGTGACAGGTCCTCTTTATGGAGAGATGCGGTGTCAATAAGACCCCACATCTCTCCTCCAGGCTGGAAAGCATGAGATCGAGAAAAAAAATTCACCGATCTCATGCTGACATCCACGATCGCGGCTTTGTTTACATCCGGGAACAAAGGGTCTCCGACTGTCATAGAGATGACTGGACCGTAAATCTCTATCGTCGTCATCAGGCGCCGTCCGATTCTTTTTCCGGGCCCCCGATGGCACAAGAGAGCCTGGAGAAGCACCGGATGGCGGCGGGAGGGGGGGACATTCCCTCCCGTCACCCATAAGAACGATCAAGCGACGGAACTGCCGCTATGATCATTCTTATCGTGCATAGAATCGCCGGCTGGAAAGAATGATATCTGAATGATGCCTGTAGCTACAGTCAAGGATGTCATTTTACTATGGCCTGGTAGGGAAGTGGTTAAATGGCTTATACACAGTGAGGTGGCTTTTTACCTTTTTGTCTTTGCACTGGCATCTCTGCCCAATGATGCTGGTGTGAACCAACTCAAAGTATGCAATATATAAAGTGTGAGGGGTTAGCTCGGCAGCGGGTGTGTGTGACCCCCTGGATGGGTTCACCACACAAAATCAGGCACAGCAGACAGCTTGGTAGGTGAAACAAAAACAAAGGTGCGGTTTATTCAGACTAGATGCATTGAAAAAATAACAGAAAAACAAAAGAAACATGAAAAGAAATCCTGGTCAGCTTGACCGCTTACTACACACGTAGTGTCCCTAACTAACAACTGGGTGCAGCCTTGTGCTGCCCCAGACCCTATCTCTCTTTGAGAAGTTTTGCCACACAGGCGTTAACTCACCGCAAAGCTCAGATACCACACTCCCCAGTCTACACAATCACAGAACTGGTTCCAGGATGGAGCATCTCCCTAAGCATGCTGGGATGTTTTCTATAGGTCTTAATGAGCCCACTTACTTCAGCTGGGCTCATTACCTCTTCCCCTGCAGGACTCCCAGTACTCCCCCTAGTGGTATAAGTCAGCATAAAGCCTGAATCTAGGGCATACATATTTTCCATCCTGGATGCAACCAGGTGATTTTACCTGCCTGCTGTCACATACCCCCCCCTCTTGTTTCAACCTTGGGGTTGGAACACACGCAGTCAGGCACGCATGTACTCGAGACAAAGCATCCACATTCCCCATTTTAACGCCAGGGCGATGCTTTACTGTAAAGTTGAATTCCTGTAGGGCCAGGAACCACCTATTTATCCTTCTATTGGTCTCCTTGTTTTGAGCCATCCACTTTAAAGGAGCGTGATCAGTTACCAGGTCAAAGTGCCTACCTAATAGATAGTACCGAAGGGAATCTAGAGCCCACTTCACAGCTAAACACTCCTTCTCAATTGTGGCGTAATTTACCTCATGGGACTTCAATTTCCTGCTGAGGTAAATGACTGGGTGCTCTTCCCCGTTCCAGACCTGGGACAACACTGCTCCCAACCCAACGTCTGATGCATCAGTTTGTACAACAAAGTCCTTAGAGAAGTCTGGGGAGTACAACACTGGCTGGCTACATAAGGCGGTTTTTAATGACTGGAATGCTGCTTCAGCCTCCGGGGACCATTTGACCATGACAGACTCTTTCCCTTTTGTCAGGTTGGTGAGGGGCACAGCCTGAGAAGCAAAATGGGGGATGAATCGCCGATAATAGCCAGCGATTCCCAGAAAGGCTCGTACCTGTTTCTTGCTGTTGGGACGTGGCCAACTCTGTATGGCCTCGACTTTATTGACTTGAGGCTTTATCACTCCCCTCCCAATAGTGTACCCCAGATATTTGGCCTCCTCCTGTCCAATGGTACACTTCTTTGGATTGGCCGTAAACCCAGCTTCCCGAATGGAGTCTAAGACTGCTTGCACTTTTGGCAGATGTGAGACCCAATCTGTGCTATGGATAATCACATCATCCAGGTAAGCTGCAGCATACTTCTGATGGGGCCTCAGAATCTTGTCCATTTTCCGCTGGAATGTTGCAGGTGCATTCTGTAACCCAAACGGCATTCTCTTGTATTGAAACGCCCCATCTGGGGTTACAAACGCAGTTTTCTCCTTGGCCGACTCGGCCAGGGGAATTTGCCAATACCCTTTGGTGAGATCGAGAGTTGTCATGTATCGGGCTGTTCCCAGCCGGTCGATCAACTCATCTATACGCGGCATGGGGTAGGTGTCAAATTTTGTAACTTTATTCAATTGTCGAAAATCGTTACAAAACCGCCAGCTCCCATCAGGTTTGGGCACTAGTACGATAGGACTGGACCAGTCACTCTGGGACTCCTCTATCACACCCAATTCCAGCATCCTTTGAACCTCCCCACGTATTGCCTCCCGTCGGGCCTCTGGTATTCTATAAGGTTTTAGTTTTACCCTTTCTCCTGGCGGGGTAATAATATCATGCTCTACGCCAGATGTTTCTCCCGGCAGCTCAGAGAAAATCTCTTTGTTGCGAAGTACAAACTCTTTAACCTCCTGTTTTTGGGGTTTCGATAAGGTGACTGCGATTCCAACCTCAGGAACAAAGCAATCAGACTGGACCGGTGACAAAGTCTCTGCAACTAGGGATTCCCTATCCCTCCAGGCTTTCAGCAGATTGACGTGATATACCTGTTCCAGCTTTCGCCTTCCTGGCTGTCTGACCCTATAGTTCACCTCGCTCAATTTTTCAAGAACTTCGTATGGACCTTGCCATTTGGCCATGAATTTGCTTTCAACCGTAGGGACTAGCACCAATACCTTATCCCCCGGGGAAAAAGTACGGGTCTTGGCCCCACGGTTGTACACTCTCTGCTGTGCTAACTGCGATTGGGCCAAATGTTCCTTTACGATTGGCATTACCTGTGCAATTCTATCTTGCATCAGGGCGACATGCTCAATCACACTCCTGTGGGGAGAACTCTCATTTTCCCAAGTTTCCTTGGCGATATCCAGCAGTCCTCTTGGGTGTCTCCCATAGAGTAACTCGAAGGGTGAGAAACCCGTAGAGGATTGGGGTACCTCCCTAATGGCAAACATCAAATAGGGTATTAGACAGTCCCAATTCTTTCCATCTCTATCCACCACCTTCTTTAACATTTGTTTTAGGGTTTTGTTGAATCTTTCAACTAACCCATCTGTTTGGGGGTGATACACAGACGTACGTAATTGTGTCACTTTGAACAACTTGCATAGTTCTTTCATAACCCGGGACATAAAAGGTGTACCTTGGTCCGTAAGCAGTTCCTTACAAATACCCACACGGCTAAAAACAAGAGATAGTTCTTTGGCTATGGTTTTGGCCGAGGTATTTCGAAGAGGAATTGCCTCCGGATAACGGGTGGCATAGTCCATTATAACCAAAATGTACTGATGCCCCCTAGCGGACTTCATTATCGGACCTACCAAATCCATTGCGATCCTCTCAAAGGGGACCTCAATGATAGGAAGAGGTACCAGCGGGTTACGGAAATGTGGCATAGGTGCCGACTTCTGACACACAGGGCAGGAGGAACAATAATTTTCTGTTTCCTTCATGACCCCAGGCCAATAGAATCTCTGCAATACTCTCTCTCTGGTTTTCTCTGTCCCCAGATGACCTCCAAGAATGTGCCCATGGGCCAATTCCAACACCAACTTCCTGTAAGGTTTGGGCACCACAAGTTGCTCAACGGTTTCTTCTGCCCTTTGAGCCACTCGATACAGTAGGTCCCTTTCCACAGTGAAGTACGGGTAAGTGCAAGTTTTTTCTGGGTTCACTAACTCGCCATCTATTTTCACCACATTTTCCCGTGCCTTTATTAGGGTGGGGTCTTTTAACTGTTCTGTGGCAAAATTTTCCCTGTGAACCTCAAGATCTGAAAATTCCACAGACGGCATGTTTTCATCTGAGGATGTTGGCTCCTCCCCATTTTCTCGAGTTTCCCCTGCCAATACCGACAAGGGAAATTCTGGAGAGTCCTCACCACTCTCAGAGGAATTCTGGTCATCATCTTTCTGGTCTATAGGGGCACCAGTGGGGGGCTCAGGACAATCCCAGAGTTCCCAGAACATTGGAAAATCCCTTCCCACAATGGCATCATGTGGTAAGTGAGACACTAACCCTACCTGATGAGAGAGGTTACCTTTGTGGGTCTCAAAAAACACTGAAGTTACAGGATACTCTCGGGTGTCCCCATGCACACAAATAACAGCCACCTTGTTATTCCCAGAGACCACTGTAGTAACTAATTCAGCCTTTATCAATGTCACCAGGCTACCTGAATCCAGCAACACATCCACATTTCTACCATTAATACACATTTTACATAAATGTTTCTCAGGTCCCCGAATGGCAGTACAAGCGACTGTCGCAAACATCGACTGACGTCTGTCCCTTATAAAGTCACATTGCATAGGTTCATCCACAACTGGGCAATTAGCTGAAATATGTCCCTCTTGCCGGCAGCGGTAGCAAATAATCTTTTTCGCTGCCTCTTGCGGCCTGGGCTTCCCGGGCTGCTCCCGCCAGACATTAGGTTGAACCCCCACCTTCTCACTCTCTCCACCCTCACCCCTTGGAGTCATCTTACCCGCCACTGGGAATGGTCTGGTCTTAGGGTGGAAAGTCCGTGAGTCCCTGGAAGAGGTGGTCAGGTTCTCTGTAGCCAAGTACCTCTCAACCAGATCCACAAGCTTATCTGCAGTTTCTGGGTCTCCATGGCTTACCCACTTTTGGATGGCAGTAGGAAGAGCTCTCAGGAAACGATCCATAACAACACGTTCCACAATGTTTGGTGCGGTCAAAGTCTCTGGCTGCAGCCACCTCCTGCTCAGGTGAATGAGATCATACATTTGAGACCTGGGGGGTTTTCCAAGCCGGAAAGTCCAGTTATGTACACGCTGAGCCCGGACGGCCAGGGTGACACCCAGCCGTGCCAATATTTCTGTTTTTAGCACCACATAGTCTTTTGCTTGGTCCGGCTCTAGGTCATAATAGGCTTTCTGCGATTCCCCTGTTAACAGAGGGGCCACAAGTCCAGCCCACTGCTCCTTAGGCCACTTTTCCCTTTCAGCAGTCCTTTCAAATGTGGTCAAAAACACCTCCGGATCATCCTCTCCAGTCATTTTTGTCAGTAAACGGCTCACACCAAAGGATGCAGTATTAGTGGAACCACTTGCCTCACTGGTCTGCGGCCGTTGCTGCATTAATGTCTCGATTTGTTGTTGGAGTCTCTGCTCTTGCTTTTGTAACAGCTCTATGAAGCGGGCCTCAGATTGCTGCTGGGCTTGTTGCTGAGCGTCCAGACTCTGCAGTTGAGCTTTCTGCTGAGCTTCCAGACTCTGCTGCAAAGTTGCATTTATCTGCTGCTGGGCTGCAAGGCTTTGTTGTTGAGCTGCAAGGCTCTTTTGCAAACCTGCATTTGTCTGCTGCTGATTTGCATTTGCTAGAGCCAGCTGTCTCAGTATCTCCTCCATGCTGGCCTTTAAAAAAAACTGCCCCTGCTTCTCCACCAACTGTGAGGGGTTAGCTCGGCAGCGGGTGTGTGTGACCCCCTGGATGGGTTCACCACACAAAATCAGGCACAGCAGACAGCTTGGTAGGTGAAACAAAAACAAAGGTGCGGTTTATTCAGACTAGATGCATTGAAAAAATAACAGAAAAACAAAAGAAACATGAAAAGAAATCCTGGTCAGCTTGACCGCTTACTACACACGTAGTGTCCCTAACTAACAACTGGGTGCAGCCTTGTGCTGCCCCAGACCCTATCTCTCTTTGAGAAGTTTTGCCACACAGGCGTTAACTCACCGCAAAGCTCAGATACCACACTCCCCAGTCTACACAATCACAGAACTGGTTCCAGGATGGAGCATCTCCCTAAGCATGCTGGGATGTTTTCTATAGGTCTTAATGAGCCCACTTACTTCAGCTGGGCTCATTACCTCTTCCCCTGCAGGACTCCCAGTACTCCCCCTAGTGGTATAAGTCAGCATAAAGCCTGAATCTAGGGCATACATATTTTCCATCCTGGATGCAACCAGGTGATTTTACCTGCCTGCTGTCACAAAAGCCATAGACTATTTTTTACTACATGATAGACTAGGGAGATGTTAGAATCTCCCCACCTGGGAGGTTTCCACTCCATTCCTGTCCCAAAGAGACAGCAAAAAGAAAGTGTGGATCTGCCAAAAAAGGTTTTGGCTTTACATACATTTTCAACTGTGTTCTTGTTGTACATTTTGTAATGGCCCCTCCCAAATGGCGAGTGATTTAAGAAAATCAATTCTACTCTCTATTCTCTCTCCCTCTCTTTATTCTTCCTCTTCTGTCTTCTCCCTTCCCCCTTCTTTCTACGCTTCTTCTTCAATGTTTTCCGGTAGCAGTAGAGGCCCTTTGGGTCACCTTTACCTTATTTTTCTACCTCTCATCTATAAATACGGCAACAGCCCCGGAAAAAAAAAAAATTAATGCAGGTTGCAGAGACTCCCTAGACCCGGAAATCCAGGGATGGATTCCCTGGGATTGAGGTTCATTGACTACTGTGATGAGGTGTCTATATACTTGGTCTTGTATTTGGACTGTTTCTTTGTATGCACATCTAATGTGAAGATCTTTGTATTTCTGCATGTTTCACACAAAGAATTGAAAAAAAAAAAAATACAAAAAAAATAAAAAATAAATTCTAGAGCAGAGGCTGGCACTGAAACTGTAAATGTAATGTCCAGCAGAAAATATGTGTCTGTAATGCAGTATCAGTCTAGCACAGAGGTCTCAAAGTACCGGCCCGTGGGCCATTTACAGCCTGCAGACCGGTTACAAATGTCCTCTCCCCTGCATGCTGCTGCAGCCCAGCGCACACAGCAAAGGAAACAGACACAACACAGGAGAGCAGAGAGAACAGAGCGGAGGGAGGATCCACCCATTGCCCCGCCCACCTAGGCTCTGATGATCGTTCAGAGCTGTGCTCCCTCAGGGGCTGTGCCCGGATCCAGGGTCCTGCTGCCACCTCAGGGCGGGAGATCATAGCATTCTCGAGGTGCCCTGCCATTAGGTCTGTGTTGAGCCAGGACCTGACAGGAGGAGAGGACTCGGAGACAGAAGATCAGGCCACCAGCTGACTGCCAGGAGGAGAGGTAAGTGAGCCATCACACTGAGGCTAGCAATGGGGGGAAAAGCGAACTTAGGACTTTAATTGGGATGCAAGGAAAAGTCTGCGCCCCCATCCTTAATATCATGAAAAGGGGGGGGGGGGGTTGGGACTTTGAATGAGGTGCGCATGATGCAGCCCAATCACACTCACAGAGGTGCAAACATATGTATGTTTATTAAGGACCAATGATCAACATGGCATAAAAACGCATTGCATACATTAGACATAAAATAATCGCATATACACAATAAATCTTTGTATATACAACCATGGGACATGGGTAGGTACAATTATGCATCTTAATCCCCCAAGCAAGATAAAAGTCATGTGAAGTAAAAAACATCTGAAAAATAGTCAACGTGTGTTTGATGCATCAAAGGTAGGACCAACGCTGCGTTTCATGGACTTCAATCCACTCTTCAGGAGCCAGATGCATCTAAATTCTATAAAAAATGTATGAGAAGCAATATAGTTTCAGGTTCTAACAAAATCAGCAGAATGGGGAAATTTAGGCATAATGGGCCATGCCAAAAAAGGTTACTCACGATAGCCAAAACCGGGACCGTGCGACAATACAAAGCCAGGGGTAAGCCATGGAGCCTGGCCCGGGAGCTGAGAGGGGGACCTCAACGAGGAACACCGGACCGCACACACCAACACCCCGCAGTGGAGGGGACTTCTATAATGTAGGAAATATATAAGATGTATCTATGATGATACAGGTAACAAAAACAAGATGATATAAGCTGCGGATGTCACCAAGGTGATTGAAAAAAGCACCCGGAAGATTACTGGCATGGCCCATTATGCCCAAATTTCCCCCTGTTCTGCTGATTTTGTTAGACCCATGATACTATATTGCTTCTCATACATTTTTTATAGAATTTAGATGCATCTGGCTCCTGAAGAGTGGATTGAAGTCCATTAAACGCAGCGTCAGGATTACCTTTGATGCATCAAACACACATTGACCAATTTTCAGATGTTTTTTACTTCACATGACTTTTATCTTGCTTGGGGGATTAAGATGCATAATTGTACCTACCCATGTCCCATGATTGTATATACATAGATTTATTGTCTATATGCGATTATTTTATTTCTAATGTATGCAATGCGTTTTTATGCCATGTTGATCATTGGTCCTTAATAAACATACATATGTTTGCACCTCTGTGAGTGTGATTGGGCTGCATCATGCGCACCTCATTCAAAGTCCCAACCTCCCCCACTCTTTTTCATCACACTGAGGCTGAGCAAAGTCCTTAGTGGGGTGACTGGGCTTGAAATTTATTTGTGAAGTGTTGGGGGGGTATTGGTGAAGTGTGAGGGGGGGAGTTATTTGTGGAGTGTAGGTAGAAGTGCTGGGGTTAATAGTGTGTCCACTGACACCAATGCTGGGGTTTAATAGTGTGTCCACTGACACCATGCTGGGGTTTAATAGTGTGTCCACTGACACCAATGCTGGGGTTTTATAGTGTGTCCACTGACACCATGCTGGGGTTTAATAGTGTGTCCACTGACACCAATGCTGGGGTTTTATAGTGCGTCCGCTAACACAAGTGCTGGGGGTTCATAGTGTGTCCGCTGACACCAATGCTGGGGGATAATAGTGCATCTGCTGACACCAATGCTGGGGGTTAATAGTGCGTCCGCTGACAACAATGCTGGGGGTTAATAGTGTGTGCGCTGACACCAGTGCTGGGGGTTATTAGTGTGTCCACTGACACCAGTGCTGGGGGTTAATGCTGACACCAGTGCTGGGGTTAATAATGCGTCCGCTGACACCAGTGCTGTTTTTGAAGTTTGAAAGTTTGCATGCGGCCCCCATGGGATATGAAAACTTGTCTTGTGGCCCTCAGGTAATTTGAGTTTGAGACCCCTGGTCTAGCATTACTATCAGACCTTTAATTAAACATAACCAGGCTTTGTAAGCAAGGCATGCAAAGTCCTGCCTGACTCTATGTCCTCACAAGTGATGATCCAGCCAAGTATATGCTTTAAGCTCTTATCTTTTTAAAAGGCTTGATGCTATATAAATTAAAATTGTAGCACAGTAGTGGGACTAGGTGAGTAACCAACAGACGCTATGGGGTGAACATTTATAATTCACGAATATAGTCAGGCCCGGATTTACTCCCTTTGCCGCCCCAAGGCCGGGTCCTTCAATGCCGCCCCCCCCCACACACACACACACACACCACCATTCTCGTCCTTTATCGATGACTGCTACAATAGATCAATTAAAAACAACTGGCTTCAATTGTACTTCAGGGTAAGCGCGCGGGGTAACAATTTTTCGCGGGCAATTTTTCAGGGCAATTGCTGGTGTTAGTGCCTCAATCATCCCCGGCACCATGGTTGGTATGGTGTTAGGATGATTGAAACACATTATTTCTATCATTACATTGTAATGTAAAATTAAATAGTTCAACTCACCATAATGCAGAATCATTGGGAGCCCTGAGCGTGTCACTTGCCACCATCGCTTGTCACTTGACACTATGCCTGCCACCAGATGGAGATGTCACTTTTCATGCTGCCACCACATGGGGATGTCACTTGCCACACTGCCTGGCTGCCACCAGATGGAGATGTCACTTGCCACACTGCCTGGCTGCCACCAGATGGAGATGTCACTTGCCACGCTGCCTGCCACCAGATGGGGATGTCACTTGCCACGCTGCCACCAGATGGAGATGTCACTTGCCACGCTGCCACCAGATGGAGATGTCACTTGCCACTCTGCCTGCCACCAGATGGGGATGTCACTTGCCATGCTGCCACCAGATGGAGATGTCACTTGCCACACTGCCTGGCTGCCACCAGATGGAGATGTCACTTGCCACTCTGCCTGCCACCAGATGGGGATGTCACTTGCCACGCTGCCACCAGATGGAGATGTCACTTGCCACACTGCCACCAGATGGGGATGTCACTTGCCACGCTGCCACCAGATGGAGATGTCACTTGCCACACTGCCTGGCTGCCACCAGATGGGGATGTCACTTGCCATGCTGCCACCAGATGGAGATGTCACTTGACACGCTGCCTGGCTGCCACCAGATGGAGATGTCACTTGCCACGCTGCCACCAGATGGGGATGTCACTTGCCACACTGCCTGGCTGCCACCAGATGGGGATGTCACTTGCCACGCTGCCACCAGATGGAGATGTCACTTGACATGCTGCCTGGCTGCCACCAGATGGAGATGTCACTTGCCACGCTGCCACCAGATGGGGATGTCACTTGCCACGCTGCCTGGCTGCCACCAGATGGAGATGTCACTTGCCACGCTGCCACCAGATGGGGATGTCACTTGCCACACTGCCTGGCTGCCACCAGATGGAGATGTCACTTGCCACGCTGCCACCAGATGGAGATGTCACTTGCCACACTGCCTGGCTGCCACCAGATGGGGATGTCACTTGCCACGCTGCCACCAGATGTTGATGTCACTTGCCACGCTGCCACCAGATGGAGATGTCACTTGCCACGCTGCCACCAGATGTTGATGTCACTTGCCATGCTGCCACCAGATGGAGATGTCACTTGACACGCTGCCTGGCTGCCACCAGTTGGAGATGTCATTTGCCACACTGCCTGGCTGCCACCAGATGGGGATGTCACTTGCCATGCTGCCACCAGATGGAGATGTCACTTGACACGCTGCCTGGCTGCCACCAGATGGAGATGTCACTTGCCACGCTGCCACCAGATGGGGATGTCACTTGCCACACTGCCTGGCTGCCACCAGATGGGGATGTCACTTGCCACACTGCCTGGCTGCCACCAGATGGGGATGTCACTTGCCACGCTGCCACCAGATGTTGATGTCACTTGCCACGCTGCCACCAGATGGAGATGTCACTTGCCACGCTGCCACCAGATGGAGATGTCACTTGCCACGCTGCCACAAGATGTTGATGTCACTTGCCATGCTGCCACCAGATGGAGATGTCACTTGACACGCTGCCTGGCTGCCACCAGATGGAGATGTCACTTGCCACACTGCCTGGCTGCCACCAGATGGGGATGTCACTTGCCACGCTGCCACCAGATGGAGACGTCACTTGCCACACTGCCACCAGATGTTGATGTCACTTGCCACGCTGCCTGTCTGCCACCAGATGAAGGAGGGCGGAACAGCGGTGCTGGCAATGAGAGATGTCATCTCTCTCCCCCCGCCGCCGCACCGCTGACATTACTTCTTAATCTTTTCAAAAATGGCGCCGGGCGGCGAAATCACGCTACTGCGCATGCGCCACCCAGCCGAGCGCATACGAGCTTTCCCGAGCCCGGCCGCTTCAGAACTGCGCATGCGCAGTAGTGGGCGGCTCGCGGCCATCTTTTCTAAGGGCAACGGTGCCCTTAATCAACTTTAACGAGCAGCCCGAAAGGGGGGGGCGGCCGCGAAGTCGCCGCAGGAGCGGCGCCGCCCCTGCACCACTGCCGCCCCGAGGCCTGGCCTCGGTGGCCTTGTGGCAAATCCGGCCCTGAATATAGTTGCTTGAAAATGCCACTGTTCTAATTGCAGGCAGTTGGACCAAACAGATCAGAGTGTTTGGGATTCAGAAGTAATTGAATCTGAACCTCATTGAAGTCAATAAGAAAAAAAATATGGGTTTTTGTGGGCTTCTGGAGGGCAACTACAGCAGCCAAATGCATAAAAATGATATGGGGAGCCCACAACATGTCTAATGACATGTTGCTATTGAAAAAAGGGTAAAAATGGGTACAGCGTTTGGGAGGGGCATTTTATGCCGCTTCAAGATCAACATTAAAAAGATGAAAATCCTTCAATTTACAGCTTTGTAGGGTGATATCTGGGACTTCCAACAGTGACGCAGTGGGGGAGATTTACTAAAACTTGCGTGTGCAAAATCTGATGCAGCTGTGCATAAAAACCAATCAGCTTCAAGGTTTTATTGTCAAAGCATAACTGAACAAGCTAAAGTTAGAAGCTGATTGGCTAATATGCAGAACTGCACCAGATTCTAATTGCTCCAGTTTTAGTAAATCAACCCCCGTATGTTGGCTACTCATATTTTGCTTTATATGACAGTATTTTTTTCAAAACTTTGTACACAACATCAGAACCACCCCGAAAACATTTTTTAAAGAAATATAATTTAAAGTAAAAAGCATCTTTCTTGTAATACGAGCGACAACTGGTGTCAGTTTAGCAAATGGTATGAGCTGTAAATTGGTCTGCTCTCATAAAAACCCTTAATCAACATTGTCAGAGGACACAAGGTTCTTTTCTTAGAAGTTTTAAGAAGAAAGCAAGCTAAAAACAGACATAGGCTTTATAGTAGGCATTTGTCACAGTAACCAAAAATTTGAGTTTCAGCCCTCTGGTTAGCCTGTCTATGGCATCACATTTGGACAGCAGCACTGCAAAGTCTGAAAGGCCAGGCAGAAAGCCTTGAAGGAGTCTTTTACAAAAGGAAATAAAAAGTTTGACTTAGGAATCTGAATTATTACAGATACGCTGTAGTATGCTGAATATGGAGACAACAGTAACAGAAGCAGCACCACCACCATCTAGCAGTGTGTAATTTTAATTGTGTAAATATATTCTCTATCACATACAAAGAGAGGATGTGTGGAAGCCATCTGAAATCCAAGTCTGGTTCATGTTGATAAAGACTGAGTGGCTACTCTTTCTAAGAAGACACTTGCAGCAGGGAAGGCCAACACTTCTAGCTCATGTTTCACATGCTCAATTCATTTGGTACATTTTATACACTCAAAAGTCCATGGAGTCTTTCTTAACTTCTAAGGTTGTTGGTTTTCGAACTGGAGCCAACCTACTTGTTGACCATCATGGACAAGCCATGTTTGTGAGTGCTACCTGGGGTAAGACCTGCCTGCTGCTGCTCAAGTTTGGAACACCTTTGTTAGACATTACCTGCTGGTGGTTGTCCTACTGATGCTGCCTGCTTTTCCCCTGTGGGTAGAGGAGCTGTGACAGGTAGCAGAGGCATCCCTGCTGGCATCGGCAATAGCTTTGTAAAAACACCTTAAAATTACCACCTTGTAGTGATGCATTGGGGTTGATTTACCACAACTGGAGAGTGCAAAATCTGATTCAGCTGTATGGTAGCCAATCAACTTCCAACATCAGCTGCACCAGATTTTGCACTGTCCAGTTTTAGTAAATCAACCCCATTATGTTTTCCCTTTCATGTGCTAAAATATATTTAGCCATTTTGATCTTGTAGTGTGGATCCAAAGAGGTGGCACAAAGTACTTTGAGGGGTCCTCCCAAAAAAATGAGACAGAAGCAGAGAGCCCTTAAGATCTAAAAAAAAAAAAAAAGTTTTTAAGAAATTAATCTCTTTTGTTATAATTATTCATGTATGTGTTTATGTTTTTTAAATTTTGTACTATATTAATTGATGGAACCCACTAGGGGTGAGTGCTACCTGGGGCCAAGCCTGCCCGCTGTGCACTCGCTGTCTCAGAGGCCCAATGCATTATGGGATAGCCTGCTAAATTTTTAAGAAATTAATCTCTTTTGTTATAATTATTCATGTATGTGTTTATGTTTTTTAAATTTTGTACTATATTAATTGATGGAACCCACTAGGGGTGAGTGCTACCTGGGGCCAAGCCTGCCCGCTGTGCACTCGCTGCCTCAGAGGCCCAATGCATTATGGGATAGCCTGCTAAATTTTCCCATGAACATCAGTTTTTAATCTAATGTGCGATATCCTGGCAGAATTAAATTTTTAGCCCAACAATAACAGCAAAAGCATGGATACAGTAAATGGCTATACATTATTTTGACCACTAGAAACCATCATTTTACCATACATTTGTTTGCCATGTAAAGCATGCAAAGTTATATAGGTGCAGACACTGAATGGTTTGCAAAGTCAATGTTCTTAGCTTAGTAAAGAAATGTTTCTTGCAAAACATTCCCGGGCAGCCGGGGGACATAGTGGGGGGGGGGGGGGGGGATCTGGGGGTCCCCTTGTTAAAGCCACGCTCCATAGACTTACACAGCGGGACTTAGGCCGGTTCCCCCACTTCCTCCTCACTGCATCTGATTGAAAGCAGCAAGAGCCAATGGTTCCTGCTCGAATGCAGTGTAAAGAGGAAATAAGGGAAGAAAAGATGCAGCCCTGCACAGCGCTGATCTCTTCTCCCCTCTCTTCCCCTTCATACAGGGAAGGGTGAGCACAGGAACACTGAAAATGTTTTTTACCTTAATGCAAACAATGCATTAAGGTAGAAAACGTTTTTAGGTTTAGTAACTCTTTAACTGCATACTTGTTCAGGTCAGTGAATTAAAGTACTGAAGTCACTGAATCATTAGGACAGTCAGGAACCTAGCCTAGGCAGCATTGGTAGCCTTCATGATATTCTCATGACAGGTTACCTTTAACCCTTTCGCTGGCAGGTACTTTACCCACAGTGTATATCTGACAAGCAGAATGCTGCCTGTCAGATGAAAGCAGCCCATTACCTCTGAAATTCTTTCGCCCCCCCCCGTAACATGGGCCTCCCCCTGTGCACACCCCTGCCATTTATCCCAGGCTCTGCTTGCCCATCTACGGGTCCAGGACCGGCATAGTGGGGGCTGCTGCATAGTGGCGAGGGAGCTAAGTGGACACACGTCTCCTCTCCTCCCCTTCTTGTTGCTGACCTGGAAGCAACGTGTCGGACGTAAATGCATGGTTCAGGGGCGCCTACACATAAAAGCGACAATTGCGATACACGTTACATATGACTGCACATGCCGGAGTAAGAACCATATTTCTTGCACCAGACCTCCTCTGTAACACTAAACTGATGACCTATAGGGGGCATTTAAACTGATACCAAACCCAGGACCCTGCATTCACTATATCTGTTCTCCCACAGTACACAGAACATGGAAATGCAATCATTTTAGTAAATATAAACTGCTAAATACCTTTTCTCATTAGCAGTATATAGCAGTCTTGTAACTATCAGTGTCTGGTTAAAGCTTGTAGGAGGAGTTTTCATACTGCATTGGCTGCCCTATGAGGATGCAGGACCCCTGACCCTCTGTCTGGACAGTGCTGATTAGCCCTGTGCTGATCACATGTACTCTCCCAAGAAAAAAAAAACTCTCTAGCAATACACACCAAACAGAGCATGTGCAGCCTGACACCGGTAACTTTGGACTTTTCTTATCCGGACATGTTTTGGAGACAATGCAAGAAGAGGAGGATCTGTGCATACAGGATTAAACAGCCTTTTTACACAATGCAGAGGATTAACCCCTTAGGTTCCACAGTGAGTATAACAAACATGCTTTACTGCATATACAGACTGATATTACTGTTGTGGGTTTAGTAACACTTTAAAGCGTCACCTAGAGAAAATATTTTTAAACATGTGTGAAAACAAACGAAAAAACGTCTCTCGCAGCGAAAGGGTTAAATATGATGGCCAAGCCTTCTGAAATCACGCAAAGGTTAAAACCCCTGCTGGGATCTCCCTGTTATCTGGGGCACCATTAGAGAGATTTTTCGCTTACTTGCTGTCCTGTTGACAACATTTTATTAGAAAGGATTTGAGGGGAAACAGACAGAAATAAAAATGCTTTTCTTTAGTAGAGGATGGGAATAGTAGAACCCCTCTTGAATATTTCTTTTTGTCTGTGTCCCTATTCTAGATTTCCCCTCACTTTCTGGTTTTAAAACCATGGTCAGCAGGACAGGAATGAGAGAAAACCTCTCTACAGGAACCCCAAATAGAAGTAAACAGAGTTTTAAAGTGATTGTAAAGTCTCTCTTTTTTTTTTCTATAAAAATAACAAACGTGTTATACATACCTGCTCTGTTTCAGTGGATTTTCACAAAGTAGCCCGGATCCTCCTATTCTCAGGTCCCTCTTCTGTGCTCCTGGTCTCTCCCTCTTGTTGAGTGCCCCCACAGCAAGCAGCTTGCTATGGGGGCACTCAAGCCAAGCAGCAGCTCTGTGTATTAATTCAGACACAGAGCTGCGTTTCGGTCCCATCTCCTCTCTCTCCTAATTGGCTAACTGACTTTGATTGACAGCAGCGAGAGCCAATGGCGCCGCTCCTGTGTCTCAGTCAATCAGGAGGCAGAGTCCTGGGCGGCTGAGACACTCGTGGACATTGCTGGACAGAGATGCTGCTACACACAGAAGGCTTTTTATCTTAATATATAGAATGCATTAAGATTAAAAAATATTCTGACTTTACAACCCCTTTAATCATTTTCTAGTCATCTAGGTTTAGGAGACCTAATGGGATCTACCCAGAAGATGACTCACAAGTGCAGATACAAATATGCAATAATAGCATGAACTTGCTGCACGAACTGCACACTTCGGATTGTCATCCAAGTGAAATACAGATCATGAAATGCCCCTACATTTCTGTATTACTGGAAAAGCAATATAGGGAATTAATTCCAAGGGACTGAAGGGCTTAGCATTTGCTCAGTTTTAACCTCTTCAGTGGATACTGCTGATTAGAAAACGTGAATCCATTCGGATGCATTTCCAAGGCAACTGAGATTCCCCTTCCCCTCCTTCCATTTAATCTCATTGCTTTATATATGTTGTGCAAGCAAGATGGGCCTGCTTCCAAGATATTGGTGTTTTATATACATAACCAGAGAAACCAAACTGCATACTATTTACTTTATTGCCAATAGAGTAAATGTGTGTGTGTATATATATATATATATATATATATATATATATATATATATATATATATGTATTTTTTTTTACTGCTATCTGCATTCTGGTCACAGAGATGTATCAAGGTGTCACAGGGACAGGAAGTGATGAGGTATCTCTTTGATGGGGATAGAAACAGCAACAAAAGCACATTTATTTAATAGAGGGGACAGTTTTTAGAACAATTTCGGTGACACCCACACTCAATCCCTTGCCCTGGTGTCACAGGGACAGAAAGTGAAGGAAATGTCCATAGTGAGGACACAGAATGCAAAAAAAACTTGAGATAGGTTTTGACTCTGAGGGTACGTTCACACTCTGTGTGTGTCATGAATGCACGCAAAATCATGTACTTTCCTGACATGCACAGAAACGTGCCTCTCATTAGCAGACACATGGAGGTGCCATTAATTCTTAATGTCACCCCCCACACATCTGCTAACGTGCGTATTTTCATGCGTGCCATAAGACATGTTGCCGCAGCATCCAAGTGGTTCGGTGCTGTGCAATTTTGCAAAAGGGACATAGATATCTTTTGAGCGTTTTTCATGTGTAGGGTAGAGCAGGCCATTGAAATGAAAGGGCTGCTCTACATGCGATGCGCAGAAGCGCACGCACACACCATTGCACCTGTGAACAGAGCTTTACCCACCCCAAAAAAAGTTATGCCTGGAGCTGGTCTTTGGGTTATAATTTTTTTTTCTTTTTCTTGCTTTAATGCCTGCAGTATTGTATTTGATTATACTAAAGTACTAAATATGTGACCTATTATGACTTTTCTAAAATAAGAAAACAATAGCCTCTGCACCACGTTTCACAGAAAACACACCATTTTAATACATCAACAAGAAAAATATCAATATAAACTAGACCATAACATACTGTAAGGAAACATAAGAGATACAGATACATTTGTACACTGCTAAAAGTCACATTCATTAACTTTAAACTTTACATAAAACACACACATTACCTTATTAAGTACAAATCTGCTGTGTGGTTTTTCAGGAACATGTCAAAAAATAGAAAACATGATTTGATATGTCTTTCAGTAGTAAGCTTTATTATGGTACAAACTAAATTATACAAAATACAAGAATTTTTTCTTATCGGTGCAGTGACATGCTATTGCTTGTGCTTAGCACGTGCATAAACCTTAAAGCAAAAACTAAACATTTCATTCAAGGAAATCCATCCTTTAGGGATGTATAATTATGCAAATAAGCAAATTATTTGACCAAACATGTATATATCAGCAATTATCCAGTAAGCATCTGCTGTTAAATACCTCTATTACATACAGAATTAAATAATATAATTTTGTACACAAGTACTTCATTTGCATTTTCCCACTAAGCGCATATGTTTTTGGTGCAGGATATTAGAAACTGTGACTTGATTTGGAATGTGAAATATATATACAATGCTGTGAAAAAGTATTTGCCCCCTTTCTGATTTTTTTTTGCATATTTGTCACTCTTAACCGCTTGCCAACCAACTCACGCCAATATACGTCGGCAGAATGACATGCCTTTGCAAACTGATGTACCTGTACGTCAGTCCGTAAAAGAAGGATAGCGGGAGTGTGCCCGCGATCACGGCGAGGAGAGGCAGAACAGGGAACTGCCTATGTGAACAAGGCATTTCCCTGTTCTGCCTAGTAACACGACAGAGATCTACTGTTCCCTGTCATCGGGAACATGTCATGTCTCTGTCATGTCTGTCATGTCAGTGGTAGCCCATCCCCCTACAGTTAGAACACGCTGAGGGAACACACTTAATCCCTTGATCGCCCCCTAGTGTTTAACCCCTTCCCTGCCAGTGACATTTATACAGTAATCAGTGGTTATTTTTAGCTCTGATCGCTGTATAAATGTCAATGGTCCCAAAATAGTGTCAAAAGTGTCTGATCTGTCCGCTGCAATGTTGCAGTCCTGATAAAAATTGCAGATCACTGCCATTACTAATAAAAAAAAAAAAATTAATAAATAAAAATGCCATAAATCTATCCCCCATTTTGTAGACGCTATAACTTTTGTGCAAACCAATCAATATACACCTATTGCAATTTTTTTTACCAAAAATATGTAGAAGAATACATATCAGCCAAAACTGAGGAAGAAATTAGTTTTTTTATATATATTTTTGGGGGATATTTATTATAGCAGAAAGTAAAAAACATTTTTTTTTTTACATTTTTCAGTCTTTTTTTGTTTAAAGCGCAAAAAATAAAAACAGCAGAGGTGATCAAATACCATCAAAAGAAAGCTCTATTTGTAGGAAAAAAAGAATGCAAATTTTGTTTGGGTACAGCATCGTACGACCGCATAATTGTCAGTTAAAGCGACGCAGTGCCAAATTGTAAAAAGTGCTCTAGTCAGGAAGGGGGTAAAATCTTCCAAGGCTGAAGTGGTTAAATGACTCAAATCATCAAACAAATTTTATTATTACACAAAGATAACTCCAGTAAATATAAAATGCAGTTTTTAAATGATGGTTTAATTTCTTAAGACAAAAAAGCTGCCCAAACCTGCCTAGCTTTATGTGAAAAAGTAATTGCCCCCAAACCTAATAACTGGTTGTGAAACCCTTGGCAGCAACAACTGCAATCAAGCATTTACGATAACTGGCAATGAGTCTTTCACATTGCTGTTTAGCAATTTTGACCCACTCTTCTTTGCAGAATTGTTTTAATTCAGCCACATTGGAGGGTTTTACAGCATGTGTAAGGTCATGATACAGCATCTCAATTAGATTTAAGTTCAGGCTTTGACTAGGCCACTCTAAAACCTAAATTTTGCTTTGTTTGAACCATTTGGAGGTGGACTTGCTGTTGTGTTTCAGATCATTGTCCTGCTGCATAACCCAGGTGCACTTGAGCTTGAGTTCATGAACTGATGGCCGGACATTCCTTTAGGATTTTTTGGTAGAGCTCAGAATTTATGGTTCCTTCAATTATGGTAAGTTGTCCAGGTCCGGAAGCTGCAAAGCAGCCCCAGACCATCACGCTACCACCACCATGTCTGACTGCTGGTATAATATTCTTGTTATGAAATGATGTATTTGTTTTATGACAGATGTAAAGGGACGCACACTTTCCAAAAAGTTACATTTTTGTCTCATCGGTCCACAGAATATTTGCCTAAAAGTCTTGGGGATAATCAAGATTTTTTTTGGTAAATGTGAGATGAGCCTTTGTATTCTTTTTGATCAGCAGTGGCTTTGGCCTTGGAACTCTCCCATGGATTCCATATTTGCCCAGTCTCTTTCTCATTGTTGAATCATAAACACTGATCTTACCTGAGGCAAGTGAGGCCTGCAGTTCTTTAGATGTTGTTCTGAGTTCTTTTATGACCTCCTGGATGAGTCGTCTTTGTGCTCTTGGAGTAATTTTGGTTGGCCAGCCACTCCTGGTAAGGTTCACCACTGTTCCAAGTTTTCTTCATTTGTGGATAATGGCTCTCACCATGGTTCGCTTGCATCCCAAAGCCTTAGAAATGGCTTTGTAATACTTTCCAGACTGATACTGATTGTTTCTCATCTGTTTTTAAATTTCTTTAGATCGCGGCATGATGTGTTGCTTTTTGAGATATTCTAGTGTGCTTTACTTTGTCAGACAGGCTTCTATTTAAGTGATTTTTTGATTTAACAGGTCTGGCAGTAATCAGGCCTGGGTGTGGCAAGTGAAATTTAACTCAGCTATCCAAAAAATTGTGGTTAATCACAGTTCATTTATGATTCAGCATGGGAATTACTTTTTCACATAGGGCCATGCAGATTGTAACAGCTTTTTTCCCTTAATAAATGAAATAATAATTTAAAAACTGCATATTGGATTTACTCGGGTTATCTTTGTGTAATATTAAAATTTGTTTGATGATGTCAATAATTTAAGCGTGAGAAATATGCAAAAAAATAAAAAAGGAAGGGGGCAAATACTTTTTCACAGCACTGTGTATATATATATATATATATATATATATATATATATATATATATATATATATATATATATATATAATATATATACATATATATGTCAATGGCTCTATGCAAGTCAGCAACTGCCCAGGTACAAAGATAGATAGATAGATAGATACACTTACACCTAACTAGCCTTAATAAAATCCTCATCTAACACCTATGCTGACGAATCTGTGCAAAAAAGATGCATATACTTACCTATTTTCAGGCCATTCCAGTCCAGTCACCTGATTTCCTCTGCGTTAACCAGCACTGGCTCCAGGGAAGAGGTGCTCACTGCCCAACACCACTTGGAAATTATTATGAGCAATGTCCTGGTCTATGTCAAAGGCATAGAGGAATCCTGCAAATGCCGGACCCATATCTAGAATACAGGGCCCTTAAGTGCTAGAGGACCCTTGTGTTGCTGTATAGTCTGTAAATATCTTATATCCACCCCAGATATATGTATTATTTATTGGTGAGTTAAACACTTACTAGGACCACCTAAAGTCAATCAGTGAGTGTGGCTAGATACTGAAGTGCAATTAATGTTTATTAAACTGTATTTTGACATTTACTATATGAGTGTTTGTTTTACAAATACTCATACATAAACTATTTTTTTTTTACTGATAACCTTTTCTGCCCCAGTTTCAATATTACGAAACACTGTTTTTTTGCAAAAAGAATCTGATAGGATTATTAATCTAATCTCCCTTAAGAAAGACCAAATATTGCCCTCTACCTAACCCTCTCTTGACAGATACATATTGCACACCTAGGGCTATAAGCTGTTACATTATTGTTTTACAAGGACAGTGGCTTACATGTGCCTCAACTGGAGCCTCCATGAACTTTATATGATATGGTCGTTTTGTAGAATATTAGTTTGCTAAACTCCCAGGGGATCAACTCAGAATGGTCTTTGTCCAAGAAATTGTCTACAAATTGAATATATACCGAAGGTTCTAATTTTTGCATGTTATTTAGGACTCCATAAGTGGCACACTGTTCCCATATGGTTGGAACGCAGGGTTAAATCATCTCCTCACAGGCCCATTGCAAATAATAGTAAAGGTCATTTTTGTACACCCACCCTACTATAGTGTACACTGACTAGAACCTAAGAGCTCCATGCCTCCTTCTTACATTGTATACTTCTCTAACCTTAGACACCTTTACAACAGAATGACTGTCTGCATAGAGACTTAACTGTAGCTCTAAGAGTCTATTGTAAAATACACCTCTAACAGTAGAGAAAGCAACAGCACTTGTAAATTCCCTAGTTCTGGATCCTGTGGAGTCAACTTCAGAAAATAGAAGCTACTGTTTAGGCCTATATTTTCCCTGGGTGTTTAATCTGTGGATAGCCTAAATGTTACAAATTTGTTTGGGGCTATATGAATGATACAGGCATTTGACATGTGTGTAAGCATCCAGATCCAGAAGAAAAGCATTAAAAATATTTCTAAAAGAACTGCAAACATGCACCAATATAGCCCTCATGGATCCGCTTTAGCCTTTCTAACCAGTTTACATCAAAGCGGTTATTAAAGGTGTCTATACAGTATAATAATAAGGTAAAATTGGTGGAAGGCCTAAAGTTATCAAGCTGGGCTAATATTTGTCCCGTGTATGAATGCATTAAGGTTTGCTAGCCCAGGAAACCTATAACAAGTCTAGAGCTCGAAGCTCTACCTAAAACATACCACTCATCTAGATGCAGTATACACCAATTATTGCCATTAGAATTTGTTTCAAGCTCGTACAGAAGGCTTCTCTATATCAAATGAAGGTGTCTACAGACCAGGTTTCTCAAACTTTTTTGTCCTGCGGCGCACCAAAAAGATCTAAAAATGTTCATGCCACACCCGAAAAGATTTACCAATTTTTGTGGTGAAGAACTTATTTATTTTTACATATATATATAAATTTTAATTTAACCACTTACGGACCGCCTGCTGTCGTTATACGTCGGCTGTTTGAAGAGGGATATTGTTGTAATGGCAGCAGCTAGCTGCCATAACCCCGGTATCCTTTTCTTCAGTGGGCGTCAGCTTTCAGATAAAAGTGGTCTCTGTGGTGGATTCGCCGCAAGATCACCTTTATCGGCTGCGGGAGAAGGGGCCCCCCTCCCGCCACTCTCCGGTGTCCTCCGCCGCTTACCGGAGCCGCCGCGACTGCTCCTGTCTGTGGTATAGAGCTGAGTGAGGGGAAGGAGTGAGGGGAAGATGGCTCCCACCCATCTCCATACCATTTCAGGGCGGAAGCGACATGAAAACGTCACTTCCGCCCATAGCTCTTAAAGAGACTTTTTTTTTTTTTAAACAACATTTTATTTTATTTTGTTATTGCATTTTAGTGTAAATATGAGATCTGAGGTATTTTTGACCCCTATCTTCACTATCCAAATATGACAATTAACACCTTCAGACATGTTCACCCAAAGATTAACACCTCTTACAGCGCCTTGAAAAAGTATTCATACCCCTAGAAATTTTCCACAATTTGTCATGTTACAATCAAAAACGTAAATGTATTTTATTGGGATTTTATGTGATAGAACAACACAAAGTGGCACATAATTGTGAAGTGGAAGGACATGATATGGTTTTGCAAATAAATATGTGAAAAGTGTGGGGTGCATTTGTATTCAGCCCCCCTGAGTCAATACCTTGTGGAACCACCTTTCGCTGCAATTACAGCTGCAAGTCTTTTTGGATATGACTCTACAAGCTTTGCACATCTAGAGTGAAATTTTTGCCCATTCTGCTTGACAAAATAGCTCAAGCTCTGTCAGATTCATTGCAGAGCGTCTGTGAACAGCGATTTTCAAATCTTGCCACAGATTCTCAGTGGATTTAGGTCTGGACTTTGACTGGGCCATTCTAACACATGAATATGCTTTGATCTAAACCATTCCATTGTAGCTCTGGCTGTATGTTTAGGGTCGTTGTCCTGCTGGAAGGTGAACCTCTGCCCCAGTCTCAAGTCTTTTGCAGACTCCAACAGGTTTTCTTCTAAGATTGCCCTGTATTTGGCTCCATCCATCTTCCCATCAACTCTGACCAGCTTCTCTGTCCCTGCTGAAGAAAAACATCCCCACAACATGATGCTGCAACCACCATGTTTCATGGTGGGGATGGTGTATTCAGGGTGATGTACAGTGTTAGTTTTCCGCCACACATAGCGTTTGGCTTTTAGGCCAAAATGTTCCATTTTTGTCTCATCTGACCAGAGCACCTGCTTCCACGTTTGCTGTGTCCCCCACATGGCTTCCTGTAAGTTTAGGTGGATGGGGTAGGTTTGCAGTTGTGCCATACTCTTTCCATTTTCAAATGATAGATTGAACAGTGCTCCGTGAGATGTTCAAAGCTTGGGATATTTTTTTTATAACCTAACCCTGCTTTAAAATTCTCCATAACTTTCACCCTGACCTATCTGGTGTGTTCCTTGGTCTTCATGATGCTGTTTGTTCACTAAGGTTCTCTAACAAACCTCTGAGGGCTTCACAGAACAGCTGTATTTATACTGAGATTAAATTACACACAGGTTGGCTCTATTTACTAATCAGGTGACTTCTGAAGTCAATTAGTTCCACTAGATTTTAGTTAGGGGTATCAGAGCAAATGGCGCTGAATACCAATGCACTCCACACTTTTCAGATATTTATTTGTAAAAAACTTTGAAAACAATTTATAATTTTCCTTCCACTTCACAATTATGTGCCACTTTGTATTGGTCTATTACATAAAATCCCAATAAAATTAATTTCCGTTTTTGGTTGTAACATGTGGAACATTTCAAGGGGTATGAATACTTTTCAAGGCACTGTATATACTTCCTGACATTGAAGGATAGAATTAAAGGCTAAGTTCTCCTTTGGAACATGTTACATGTTCCACCGGTATTTAGGGTGTAACATGTAACATGTTCCAGCTCCTGCATCCCCTCTGTGTGACCCTTCTTTCCCCGCACCTGTTGTCACAATTTAAAAACAGTGAGGCCGTGTTCTGTGAAGGAATGAGCTACAAGTACCGTCGTCCGCCACGGCTGATGGCTTGTAGTTCTCAATGAACTGCGAAGACACTGGTGAGCACTCTGGTAGTTCATTGATTCTTCCTACAAAATGCAAAATCTTGTGCAGCTCTGCATAGAAACCAATCAGATTCCATTTTTTTTCTTTTTGTCAAAGCTTAATTGAACAAGCTGAACTTAGAAACTGATTGGCTACCATGCACAGCTGCACCAGATTTTGTACTCTCCAGTTTTAGTAAATCAATCCCACAGTCTACAGAGAGTCTACAGGATTCAGGTATTGCACCCAGAATCTGTACAATGCTTTACAGGCTCCAATGTAAAAAAACGAAAAAAACAAATGCACATTTTTATACCTGCAAAAATATGTGATTAGATTGTAAGCTCTTCTGAGCAGGGTGCTCCTTATCCTCTTGTATTTTATTGTATTGTAACTGTATTGTCTCCTTTTATATTGTAAAGCGCTGCGTAAACTGTTGGCGCTATATAAATCCTGTATAATAATAATATATATATTTTTTTTTTAAGGTGAACTTATCCTTTAAGTAATTTGAACAGGGTAGTTCCACAAATTTCACATTTCCAATTCTGTTTTTGGACACTCAACATATGCCTTGAAACACATTCCATGGCAATTAGATCAAGGTGACACGGTTACCCGTGTGCCAATAAATGCTGGGGTAAGTTTCTAGCCCTCATTAAAATGGAAGAAGCTGTGAGACATCTTTAGTGCTACACTTAATGATGTCTAGTTGAACTACTACTTGCTTTAAGTGAACAGGCAAATACCACTCCAGGTGAGACATACCGAATTGACTCCTGCTCCGGACGAATGGGTGCCGGACCAGTCCGTGACCTGAGCAACTAATGACTAAACGCATTTTGCGTGAAATGTGTAAGTCATCATGCTCTTATCCTGTATTTTGGGTCTGTGATGTCTGTATTATCTGGATTTTATTAATAAAGCTTGCATTTCTCTGAAGATTGTAGTACGGTCAACCTCTTCTTGTACTTATCTGGATTACTATTTGCTATACCATGACATATATGATAAATGAGAACTTTCATAGAAGATTTTGGCTGAAAGCAAAAAAAAACCACTACTATATAAATTTTAAAAAACATGTATAGTAAGGAGACAAGGTTAAGCGTCAGGTGTCAGGTTGGCGCAAAACATTTAACTGTTATGAGCTATACCAGAAAATTTTAATCACGGGGCTACAAAAATTTTATGTATAAAAAAAAAAAATCAGTTCGGGGCTTTTCTTTGCTCAGCTGATTGCTACAGTTTCTTGTATTGTACACCCCTATAGGTTAAATCATTATATATTGGTTCTGCAAGGCACAAAATGGTCACACTTTATATACCTAATGCAGGGGCTGTTAAGATAAATAAGTCCATAAAAAGTAAAAGGAAAAATGCCAAAGAAAATCATCCAATGGAGATGAGTTTATATTTAAAAAAATGGTATTAACTTGTTAAGGTCAAATGTTTCCTATGTGTAATTTTATTTATTTTTTACTTTTAATAAATATTGTTACAGGGTTTTTTTTTTTCTGTAGAAATCCAGAGAGTCTTACCATTATTGAAAAAAACTTTTGATCCAAATAATGGTTCAATAAGGTGAGCTTATGTAAAACTGCCTGTTATGAAATTCTTTCAAACTTCATATTTAAAGTCAGCAGTGAAATGTAACACTTCATAAAGTAAATCAATGTAATTGAGAATGCTAAACTAATTATATTATACACTACCATAAACATCAATTGTGTAAGTTTGTTAATAAAATATAAATAGAATAGGAAATATAAAGCCACAGCAGCAGGCAATATATAGCAAAAAACAGCATATTATACAAAATAAAATGCTAAAACAACACTATAGCAGATAAATAATGAAACACGTGTTGTTACAATTAAGTAGACATTGTAAACTATATAGCAGAATTATTTTTTAAATAGTAAAATGTACAGAATATTGTATTAAGGAGTTTTTTGTTTATAATTTTACAAAATGATACTAAATTTTGATTATTTTAACAGCATACAAATGTAGGGAAAACTGTGTATTTTAAATTTAAATGTTATACATATGACCAAAAGTAGTTCTTAATTTGGCATACTATTCCCACTTGAAAAGCTATCCTTTAACAGCATCATGCTGTCTTAGAGGAAGCCTCCAGGGTTACAATACATTTTTTTGGAGAACTTTGGGGAGCAGTTGTACGATCTTTCAGTACTACCATATTTAAATATATCTCAAGGCATTTCATCAGTAGTGTGATGGATGTTGTGAAGTCAGAAGGATATTAATCCACATTACAGACTGAGAAAAAAAAGTTCACTACTTTTGACTACATTGTTGAATTTTACTTGAGCCATAGCAAGGAATGGTCGCTGGGTCTTGAAAATGTTCTTTCTTGATCAATTTCTTAAAATAGGATTCTTCATCAGAGGCTGAAAAGAGGAGGACTGTACTGAAGTATGATTTCCCATTACTGAATCTTTTAGGAAAAAATGCAATGTACAAACAGCTCAGAGTGTATAACTTATCATGCATAAGCAGTCTATCTCCCTGTGCATAGAACTGTGTACAATAATCCTGTAACAGCGGAATTATTAGATTATGAAAAAAAAATCCATTTGTGTCTTAAGTGTACAAAACCCCGCAGCCAAAAAAAAAAAAAAGGAAATAAAAGAAACAACTTAAACACCTTATTCCCATTTGAGATTTTTTTATAAATGTATTTTTTTAAACCAAGTGTAACAGAGCAGGTGAAAAGTTCAGAGGAATGTACTGGAAAGTCCAGACAAATAAAGGTCACCCTACACTTGCCTGTGTTGACAACAAATTTAAAGGGCATGTCTGACTTTTGAGGCTGACAAATACGCTTGATATTCATGTGCTATAAAGAAAGGCGATTTATGTTCTATGATTCTACAGCAAAAAAATAGTCTGTCTGTCTTTTTGTGTGCTGTGTATGGGTGGGAAAATGCACTGTAGTAATTTCAAAATTAGCTTCTTGAATTATTTCACAGTAGCATGTGGATATCAATAATTTTTCACCTATGGTACAAAAATTATTGAAATTTACAATACAAAAAAAAAACTAGTTATGGTGCTAACTTAAGAAACTGATATTTTGATGGCAGAAGCAAAAGACTGGTATTTCTGTGCCATTAGCTATTATAAAGGAGCTGTATTGATATTCAATCACTTAAAAAAAGAAAAGAAAAAACAAAACCAAGAATTTTACCATTCATTAAAGCACAATGTGTAACTAGTTTAATTTTGGAAAAAGTACATAAGCAACATATTCTATATTATAAATGTATTTTAAATGTTGGTAAGCATTTTTCTATTGAGAAAGTGATACATGGTAAGTATATAGGAAGAAATACCTTTTAGAAAATAAAAATGTTTTTCAGGTTGATTAAAGTGTGCACAGGCTATATGAAATGCTATTCCTATTATTGTTATTGTTATAATAATATTGTGGACAATATTTTTTTTAAGTATTAAAAATCACTTCTGCAACATAACTAGGTCTCAGATTTTGCAACGCATCAAAACAATTTTATCAAATTTTATTAAACAATATTTGAATTTTAAGCTAATCAGTACACTGATCCTTTAATGCAACACAGAGTTGAAGTAAATAAGTAAATATATGTTACGTTTCTTGTTGTAAATTTTCTACTAGCAAATGATATCAAATCCGGTTCATGAAATGAATTATATAAAGCATAAATATACATTAAAATATTCTACAATTTTTTAAAATTGTAAATTCGGAGCATAGGTAGCAAAGACTTTCTCCACCTAAAAAAATATAATGTATATTCATGTTTTTTTTTAATTAAATGAGACAAAATTTACATATTAAAGTTTCTTTATATTGAAAAAGACTTACCAGAATTGTAGTAACAATGACTGTCCGGTTTTCAATGGCAGAACTGTCATTTTTAAAGGATGGTTCATGCTGCAGCAAAACAAGCTTATCCATATCATTCCAGTAACCAATCTGTAAAACAGAATATTTGTAGTTTATTTTTAGAAGAAGTGTCCGTGTACATATTCTTATTTAACAATGTTTGTTTAATCTCATTCAGATCCATTCCTATTATAAAGAAAAGTGGGATTTTTTTTTCTAAAGCCACGTACACACGAGCGGAATGTCCGACAGAAAAAGCCCAACTGAAGCTTTTCATCGTCTATTCCGATCATGTGTGTGCCTCATCGGACTTTTTTTTGGCGCAAATTCTGACGGACCTAGAAATGTTCTAAATATTTCCGACGGAACCAATTCCTATCGGGAAAACCGCTCGTCTGTATGCTGTTCCGCCAGACCAAAAACAACACTTGCTCTGGAGCAAGTACGAGACGGAAGCTATTGGCTACTGAACTTCCTTTCTCTAGTCCCGTCCTACGTGCTGTACATCACCGCGTTCTGGACGGTCGGACTTTGGTTTGACCGTGTGTAGGCAAAACCGCTTGAATGGAATTCCGTCGGAGAAACCTTCGGAGTTTATTCCGATGGCAAAACCGGTCGTGTGTACGCGGCATTAGTAGCACTCTCTAGGGTCAGCAATACCTCTGCTTTTGCCTGCTAATAATTACACTAACTGTAGCTGGTTTGACCAGGACCATAGGTGGACGAGGCTTAGAAATGTTATAGGAGGAGGGAAAACTTTAAAATGTGGCCTTAAAGGAGTTGTAAAAGCACAAGACTTTTTATCCTAATGCATTCTATGAGATATGCAGATACTGCTGGCTTGTCACCCTCCTAGTCCAGCAAAGAACTCCCCTACATCGATTTACACAGGAAAGCCCTTTTTTGAGTCCATTCAAGCTTCTAATTTTACAGGAAACCCTAATGAAGGAGGTGTGTTTTATGGCCCGCGAAACCCATTGGCTGTTTTTAGTGCAAAACAATAAATTAATTTGAACTCTGATCAATTGGTCTGGCACTCCTTCCATTGAAAAATATATAGGTTTGATGGCCAAGTGTACCCAAACCTTTGGAAACATAGGGGTCTTTTAACTAAAGCTGGTGAGTGCAAAATCAGGCTCATGTCTGCATAAAAACCAATCAGCTTCCAGGTTTTATTGCCAAAGCTTAATTGAACAAGCTGGAGTTAGAAGCTGATTGGTTCCTATGCAGAAGTGAGCCTGATTTTGTACTCTCCGGCTTTAGTAAAACCCGACAGTGTAGCGGTGTAAATAGGTAATCTGTGTTGCACATTATTGGTTACGCAAAGCGAGAACAGCTTTACTTTGAATATTCACTCACCTCACTAACACTACTTTAATAAGCTATGTAAACATTCACTTGCTTAGTGAACTGCCTTGACTCCTTTAGCAAGTTACTCTTATGTCAGCTGAGTGACTTAAATCAATGCACTCTCCATGTGGCTGGTATCATATCTTAACCAGAGAGGGGAGAAGAGATCAGCGCTGTGCACGGCTCCATCTATTCTCCCCTTACTTGGTCTTCACACAGCATTTGAGGAGTAGCAAGAGCCATTGGCTCTTGCTGCTGTCAATCAAATGCATTGAAGAGGAAGGCCTAAGTTCAGCTGTGTAAGTATATGGAGTGTGTCTCCATAGACACACAGGTCGGGAGCGAGCATGCACAGCATGTCCCCATAGAGAGGGGCTTGCTATCGGAATGGAAAAAAGAAGAGAAGGAGCTAAGATCGCCGCCAGGGACCCGAGAAGAGGAGGATCTGGGCCACTCTGTGCAATACCACTGCACAGAGCAGGTAAGTAGAACATGTTTGTTATTTTAAAAAGAAATTCTGACTTTAGTAACACTTTAAGAAAGAGCAAAATAATGAGAGAAAGTAACTGCTTTGAGCCTCTGAAATCTCCCTCTAGTGGCCAATTGACACATCTCTCAATACATAAGCAGAAATGGGGAAAAACAAGATACTAAATATATGAAAGTCTTATCAAATTATACGATAATATCAAAGGTAAAAAACTGCATTAACAATTCAAAATATGTGGTCTGTGAATATATGCTATATTTTTCCTTTAGGGGTTAGAATAAATGTACAAACATGTCTTCCTACAGAGGGCCAGAATTTGCAATTAAAAACAACATTATTTTAAAATTGTTTAAAAAATAACTTACATTTTACATTTGCCTTGGACAGATGCCTTGTTATGAGTCATTAAACACTTTGATAAATTTCCCCCAGTAGATTTAAAAAAAAAATCCTCTCCCATTTGATCCTTTAAGCTACGTAGAAAGTTAATTGCAGGCAATTATCTCTGCAACGACTAACCACTCAAGCCGTATTACATATGTAAACAGGCTGGCAACAAGTTGTTCAGAAATGATGTTCGGTATTTTTTATTGGTGAAGCTGGAACGAGGACAATGACTTTCCTTTGCTTTGAAATTAGAGACAAGAGCATTAGTCAAGAGAACGGATCCCAAACATGTATTAAATGCACTGACCAGCTCCTTTGTTGATTGGTTTTATGGTGATAAGACAGTGCAGAGATTATTTCCCAACTGAATGATGTCTCTTGGCATTCGCATTGCATTTGGCCAGTGCCGCAGACAGTCATTACCCTCATCTGTAATCATGTGAATTCAAATTATGTACATGTCATCCTTGAATCCCAGTAGTTTATTAGACTAAGCCGTTCCTTTCTTACAGCATTTTTCAGCCTTGTTATTTGTTTTTGAGGTTTCATTTACAAATATATTTACTGTACAATTTTAAAGGAGAAATTGTGATTTTTGGGATATTTTTTAATGACAGATGAATAAAGAGTTTAGCAAGAACAGAGAATCCAATTTCAAGCACTGCAGAAAAATCAAGGCTTAACCTCCCTGGCGGTATGATTATGTCAGATTTTTTAATCTCAAAGCGGTACATTGTTTTGTATATAATTTGGCTTTTATATTGTAGGCTGTAATTCTTAGGAATCTGTCCAAACAAGAGTCTAGTAGACATCCCGGGTATGATAAAGTTTGAAACATGAAATCATAAATTATATCATAATAAATAACTATAAATAATTATATTAAAAAAAATAATAAAATGAATTTCCCCACGAATCACTATCACTCAATTCTGCAAGTGTTCTAATTTACTATCGCTGTTTTCTTGCTGGTCTAAAACCACTTTTGACGTAAAGGGACACTTTTTGGATGCCATAGACATTCTCAAGTTTCCAGGCAGAAAGAACAGTATACAGTGGTTATAAAAAGTATACACACCCCTGTTAAAACGTCAGGTTTCTGTGATGTAAACAAATGAGACAAAGATAAATCATCTCAGATTTTTTTCCACCTTTAATGGGACCTATAAACTGTACAACTCAATTGAACAACAAACTAAACACACCCTTAAACTAATACTTTGTTTGAAGCACCTTTTGATTTTATTACAGCACCCAGTCTTTTTGGGTATAAGTCTATCAGCATGACACATCTTGACTTGGCAATATTTGAACACTCTTCTTTTCAAAAACATTCCAAATCTGTCAGATCGCGAGGACTTCTCCTGTGCACAGCCCTCTTCAGATCACCCCACAGATTTTCAATCGGATTCAGGTCTGGGCTCTGGCTGGGCCATTCCAAAACTTTAATCTTCTTTTGGTGAAGCCATTCCTTTGGTGATTTGGATGTATGCTTTGTGTTGTTGTCATGCTGAAGATGAAGTTCCTCTTCATGTTCAACTTTCTAGCAGAAGCCTGAAGATTTTGTGCCAATATTGACTGTTATTTGGAACTGTTCCCCTTGTCCAGCAGAAGAAAAACAGCCCCAAAGCATAATGCTGCCACCACTATGCTTCACTGTGGGTATGGTGTTCTTTTGGTGATGTGTAGTGTTTTTTTGTGCCAAACATATCTTTTGGAATTATGGCCAAAAAGTTCAACCTTGGTTTCATCAGACCATAACACATTTTCCCACATGCTTTTGGGAGACTTCAGATGTGTTATCGCAAAATTTAGCAGGGCTTGTATGCTTTTCTTTGTAAGAAAAGGTTTCCATCTTGCCACTCTACCCCATAGCCCAGACATATGAAGAATACGGGTGATTGTTGTCACATGTACCACACAGCCAGTACTTGTCAGATATCCCTGCAGCTCCTTTAATGTTGCTGTAGGCCTCTTGGCAGCCTCCCTGACCAGTTTCCTTCTTGTCTTTTTTTTTTGGGGGGGGACGTCCAGTTCTTGGTAATGTCACTGTTGTGCCATATTTTCTCCACTCGATGATGACTGTCTTCACTGTGTTCCATGGTATATCTAATGTCTTGGAAATTCTTTTGTACCGTTCTCCTTACTGATACCTTTTAACAATGAGATCCCACTAATGCTTTGGAAACACTCTGCGAACCATGGCTTTTGCTGAAGGATGCAACTAAGAAAATATCAGGAAAGACCTACTAGAACAGCTGAACTTTATTTGAGGTTTATCAGAGGTACTTTAAATGATAGCAGGTGTGTACTGACTCCTATTTAACATGAGTTTGACTGTGATGGTTTAAAGTGGTTGTAAACTGTTTTGACTTCTATAAGCCTTATAGGTAGTGGAAATATCTCCTAAACGTGCGCCGTTTAGGAGATATTTCACTTGTAGTGTGCCGATGTCATCATCGGCACATAAGCTGTGAAGAAACGGACCTCCGTGCTGTTTCCTCCACAGCGTGTGCATGCGCAGGAGTGACGTCATGCGGCTCCGGCCAGTCACAGAGCCGGAGTCTGCGGTCCCAGAAGGAAGAGGGGCGAAGATGGATGCGCCCTACACAGGGGACAATGCGGGCTTCGTTTCCAGGCAAGTTCACATAATGGGCTAGTGTGCATTGCATACTAGCCCATTATGCTTTTAATTTGCAGGGAGCAAAAGAGGAAGTAAAACCCATCAGAGTTTACTTCCTTTTTAATTCTGAACACAGCTACATTCAGTTATAAGAGGGTGTGCACACTTATGCAACAACATTATTTTAGTTTTTTATTTTTGCTTCCCTCCCCTAAAAGATTTCAGTTTATTTTTCAACTGAGTTGTACAGTTTATAGGTCACATTAAAGGTGAAAAAAAGTTCTAAAATTATTTATCTTTGTCTAATTTTTTACATCACAGAAACCTTACATTTTAACAGTGGTGTGTAGAATTTTTATATCCACTGTATATAATATAAAAGTGCAGGCAGGGCACAGGACAAAGCACTAGGGACAAAACTGATGTGAAATGATTTGATACAGTAATGTAATCTTACAGATGTTTTTTGTGCTTTTTTAATTTGCCGCCGGGATCCGCCCCCATGCATCGTGTCGCTCACAGGGAATGGAGCCCAGAACAGTAATACATCAGGTGGAGGATCTGGCGAAGGACATAGCCTACCTAATAGAAATATGTGGAGTAGTAGGATGTGAAGTCCAAATTAAGAGAGCAGCCTAAGATGGCAACACTGATGCTTCATAGATACTGTACAAGGAGCATTGTCACCCTTAGACAGAAAGTGTCTTACTGACAGGATCACAAAGCAAAAAAATAAAGGGAACAATGCCTGAAAAGTAATGTAGCCACCATGTCTAAGGACTTATAAGCTCCAAAATATTATGTAGCCCCCTTGTCCTAAACAGGGCCTACTATGTCAGCATAGTTTTTGGCTGGGCTGTCTCAGACTGATTGTATAGTTTTCCACCTGTGTTTTCTCACCATCACAGTAGATGTCACTGGTATCACTGGTCATAGTATGAGATTTTACAAACAAAACTAGGTTATGAATCTTTATATTTTCTTCAGCCAATCCAGTATTAAGTTTATGCCACTGGTGAATGATGGGGGAGGATATAAATATTTGGGCAGGCCATGTGCTCTCTTCCCCAGGGCTGAAGCTTAGGGGGTGCTGCTGGATGGAGCTCTGCTTTTAGGCCCAATAGCCTGTTTTGGGGCCTAACATATGCTGGAGTGGACCTGAATCTGTCCTGAATGGTCTGGTGGAAGCTGTGCAAAGGAGGAGACCCAGAGGAGGCCCCTTGTTGGAGAGAGCCAGGAAGAAGGCTGGTCTCTCAGAAAGGCCTGGTGACTCCGTTTCAGGATGCACTGAAATTTGGGAATTTGCTTACAGTGTTGTCGGGTCAGCTTAAAGGTCCTGACACTGTGAAGCTGGGCATTAATCTGGAGAGTCTGTAGGTGATCTGCTATGGTATCTGGCACCTCTAACCCTCACATCCTTAACCGTTCTGCAATAAAACTTTAAAAAAGATAAACCCATTTAAGCCATAGACTAGATAGAGCCCTGGGGTGAAATGCTAGACTGCCCGTCTCTGAAGGTGCTATCTTGCCTTTGGGGTGTTAGAGGGTTGCTACAATTAAAAGTGTTTTTAGGTTTACCACACACTTTATTTTTATAAAAAATTGTGCAGCGTTATGAATAATAAAGTGCAAAGCACATACAAATATAACAGTGTTATGAAAATTCATCCAATATAAAACATAAATTCATGAACATTCCACATATAACATAGTTACATAGTTACATAGTAGGTGAGGTTGGAAAAAGACACAAGTCCAACCTATGTGTGTGATTATAGGTCAGTATTACATTGTATATCCCTGTATGTTGTGGTCGACCAGGTGCTTATCTAATAGTTTTTTGAAACTACCGCCTGTGGAAGGGAATTCCACATCCTTGCCACTCTTACAGTAAAGAACCCTCTACGCAGTTTAAGGTTAAACCTCTTTTTTTCCCTATTGTGGGTCACCAGTATGATATTTGTAAATTGAAATCATATCCCCTCTCAAGCATCTCTTCTCCTGAGAGAATAAGTTCAGTGCTTGCAACCTTTCTTTATAACTAATATCCTCCAGGCCCTTTATTAGATTTGTTGCCCTTCTTTGTACTCGCTCCATTTCCAGTACATCCTTCCTGAGGACTGGTGCCCAGAATTGGACAGCATAATCCAGGTGAGGCCAGACCAGAGTCTTGTAGAGTGGGAGAATTATCGCTTTATCCCTGGAGTTAATCGCCTTTTAATGCATGTCAATATTCTGTTTGCTGTGTTAGCACCAGCTTGGCATTGCAAGCTATAAACAGAAACATGAACAGAAATAGTCCCAAAAAACCCCAGAAGAGATTAAGCTTAGAAACAGATAGAAATGGTATTTTGCAACCAGTCAATACTCAATGAAGAGCCACAGTCACTATATAAGAGGGGCATATCACCCGAAATTGAAATGTGAGGATACCCTGAGAAAGGTCACTCCACCTCGTGCTGTAATTACGTTGCATGTGCTAGTATAAAACTGCTATTATGTTAATGAAATATTTTAGACCTAAATAAATGCTTTTTACTAGATTACGCTAAGGTCTGTTTTTCGTTCTATACATATAATATACAACCTGGCAGATTGTGTCTGAGGACGTGCATTTCCGATGACAGGCAGAGCTGCCTGAAGCACTTTTCATACTAGTTATGAGGCTACTGATGTTCCATCACACTCACTAAAGCCTATTTTGACCACCTTAATCAAAGTCAAAACTATCTGGTAAGCCCCCCATTTTACAGCATGAGGTGGAGTGACCTTTCTTATGCCCTGTACACACGGTCGGATTTTCCGACGGAAAATGTGTGATAGGACCTTGTTGTCGGAAATTCTGACCGTGTGTAGGCTCCATCACACATTTTCCATCGGATTTTCCGAGACACAAAGTTTGAGAGCAGGATAAAAAAATTTTCGACAACAAAATCCGTTGTCGGAAATTCCGATCGTGTGTACACAAATCCGATGCACAAAGTGCCACGCATGCTCAGAATAAATAAAGAGATGAAAGCTATTGGCCACTGCCCCGTTTATAGTCCTGACGTACGTGTTTTACGTCACCGCGTTTAGAACGATCAGATTTTCTGAAAACTTTGTGTGACCATGTGTATGCAAGACAAGTTTGAGCCAACATCCGTAGGAAAAAATCCATGGATTTTGTTGTCGGAATGTCCGAACAAAGTCCGACCGTGTGTACGGGGCATAAGAGGGCTTTCTCAGGGTATCTGTCAGAAACCATGAATGAGACTGAGACAGAAGTACAGTTAAATCACACTTGTTTAATAATAATAATAAAAAAAGATAAACAGAGTAAACGTAGTCAAAACATAGCCAGAGTTCAGGAACTGGAACGGATAGTCAGACAAGCCAAAACGTCAGGGAGCCAGAGAGCAGCGTAGTAGAGCAGCAAGAAGGATCTGGAGCCAGAAGGAATGTCAGCCAAGCAAGTCTTTAACAGGATCACAGGAGAGCGTCTCTAGAGATGTGACCAAGGCAAAGGTAGAGATCATCTGGACTGGACGGCTTAAGTAGGCAGGACTGACTAGCAGGATATCATCAACAGGTGAGTCACTGTGGAGAGATAGGAGCTGGCAATTAGCCGACAGCTGAGTGGCCAGCTCAGAGGAAGAAGGGCTGAGCCCAGCCCTGACAGTATCCTCCCATTTCAATTTTGCGTGGTATTCCCATTATATACGGACTGTGGCTCTTCATTGGGTATTGGCTGGTTGCAAAATACTCTTTCTCATCATCCAAAGGACTGTTTTAGAGCTTAATCTCTTCTGGTGTTTTTTTGGGACTATTGCTATTCATGTTATATGTGGAATGTTCATTAATTTATGTTTTAGATTGGATGAATTTTAATAATACTATAATATTTGTATGCATTTTGCACTTTATTATTCATAGCACTGCACGATTTTTTTATATTAATTTTGATGTACTTCACCTAAGTATAGTGCTAACAGCTAATTTTCGAATCAACGCCCGAGCGTGAAGAGATCTTTTTTGGTACACTTTATTTTTAGAATAGATCTGCTTTAACATAATATATATTGCTGGCTATAAAAAAGTCATACTGCCACTAAAATGCATTCAATAATTATTTTACCTATAAGAACACTAGAGCTGTGCTTTTGTGCTGTCAATAATATCCAAAACACAATCACTAACAGGGTTGCCTAAGCTACTCGCAATGCAATTTAATCCATTTCATACCGCTTCAACAATGACAGGCATGGCACAGCGACTCGGTGTGTCCAACCTCAACAGACCTGGAGAAATGCTGCTGATTACAGCCCATCAGAAAGATTCTAGACATATTCTGTACTGTCTTCTTATAACAATTCAGCTCTTAAACACACAAGCCATCAACATTGTGACACCTGACCTAATTTGTCTTTAGTTTAATCAACCTCAGCTTTGCTGTCAGCTGTGCAGTATATATGAACAGGGTAAGTGCATGGATATATTTCTGTTTGCATTAACCAGACCAAAAACATCATCTTTGGAAAAGAGAAGACGAGTGGACAGACCTATCTATGGTTTTAAAACACTATACATTCATTTCAGCCATAACTGTCATTTTAAATCTCATTGGATTCTCTTTTGAAAAAAGTAACCTTTTCCTGGTGGGTTAGATTTGAGAATTGAGGCTATTGTTCCAATTGCCAGTAGTTGAGGGAATTAAGATGGCCAGATGGAATATTGCCAGACCGAAAGACCTTGTCGTCATACAACTGAAATAGCATTTTGCCTGCAAACCCCAAACTTGCAGTGCAGTTTTTCTTTAGACAGTATTAAACACCACCGAAATAACTGGTTATCTGTCAAGTCATATAAAGACCTGGTAAACAATAACTTCAAAAATAGATGCAAATGTTCCTTAGATGACCAGAGTTTCCCAATGAGAGTAAAAATAATCTTCTATAGAACAAACAGTCCAGGAAATCAATCTGACCTATGTGATTACCTCCTGTATTATGCAATCATGGATACATGACAGCACAATGTTTTTGGCAAAATGTGTTCTTCTTTGCACTTGAATAAGTGCCACATTTTGCCAAAAAACATTGTGCTGTAGACATGTGCACTACTGAAAAAAAAATTATTTTCGTTTTCGTTTCATTCGTTTTTTGCTTTTTTTTCATTCGTTATGATTGGCATTCGTTACTTTGGATTATTCATAACTTCGGATGCATTTGTATTTGTTCCTTTCCATTCATTTAGATGCAGCATTCGTTACTTTCCAATTCTTACAATTTAATAGTTTATAATAATAAATAATAATAATAAAAACTATAATAATAGTTAATAATTTAATTATAAAAAAAATACGAAAAACAAAATTATCCGAATATAATCGCTTCGTAAACCTAGTTGGTTGAATAGTTTTTCGTTCTTTCGGATTTTTGTCCTTTCTGAAAATTAGTTTTCTTATGCATTCGAAAAAAGAGTCTTTTGTTAATTCGGATGCTTCCGAATGAACGAATATGCCAAATTGAGTCTGAAAACGAATTAGTAACGAACTGAATTGCACATGTCTATTGCGCTGTCATGCATCTTTGTCTGCATCATATGTGGGTTAATCCCTTACAGCAGATCAAGCTCCAGAACTTTTTGAACCGTCAGTGCACGAGATTTGTACTCCATGCAACACTTGATTTATAACTGTCATGCTTTGTTAAAAGCTTTTTGTTTGAAGCTCAACTTTCCTTTTCCTTTGAAGCCATATTTTCTTTCCCTTTAATAGAGCACAAAAGGATCAGATGCTCAGTCAGAATGAATGACACCACAGTGCACACATTACCACAATGCAACTGTGTGAATTTGGCCTAAGCAATTCAACGGATAAATGTTTTGTTTTTTTAAAATCAAAGTCTAGCAAAATAAATTAATATGCAACTGAATGTGACCATTCATCTGATTGTTTTGTACAGGACAGAATAAATAAGATTGTTTCAAATCATTTTAAGGTATAATCAATAATTCCAGCTACTACTGATAGTTACTGTGAAAAGTTTGATCACAATATAAGCTGCACCACACCTTTGCTCTATAATTGCCTCATGTTTTAAGATTTGTTTTAGTTTTGGAAAGAATGAGGGCAGTCCATCTCCTGCTCTGCCATCTATATCCCATTGGGGAGATTTTTCTTGACATCCTGTCCTGTAGACACCACAGGAAGTGAGAGGAAATCTCTCCAAAAAACGGACCATCTTCTTTGAGACAGCCGTCTTTGGAAAAATTGTCCCAATTTGAAGAATTTCTCTCTATTCATGGCTGCTGTGATGACAATTCAATTTTTCCTGGTGCATCATGGCAGCATACATATGGGGTTGTGACTCCGCCCCCACAACCTGATAGGACTGGTTAACTATAAATCAAAGACAGACCCGGCTCACAGCATTCTCCTTTTTTTCCTCACCTGATCAAGACTGGAGTTGCGAGGTATCCCTTACCGCTTGTCGCCCCAGCCAGGTTCAGCCTCTCCTGGGTGGAAGTCCTTCCTGTACAGCCTCTAAACGAGCTATATGGTTGGAGCCCCATTCTGGTGGTCTGGGGGGGGCATATTTCAGCCTCTCCTGGGCGGAAGTCCTTCCTGTACAGCCTCTAAATGAGCTATATGGTTGGAGCCCCATTCTGGTGGTGCAGGCTTCTCAAAGAAAGCTTTAAACAAGCTTTGACGTAAGTGACAGCGTTTCCTTTTGCTTTCCATATGCTTTTTACTTTTTTTCTCTGTGTTATGGGCATTTGCCATTTCCAAGATGGCTGCAGCAGTGCAAGTACACTCTGAGCATGAGAGGCAGGAAGTGATGCGGCCTCTGTGTTTCCTGGCTAGAGCTTTCCAGGATGGTGATCTGAACATGCTCAGGCACTGATATCACCGCTAATGGCAAATGTGAGTTCTAAATGGTTTTATGGCATTTTTTGGGCAACAAATGGTGGAGCTCTCTACTCATGCATGCTGGATGCTTATGTGGTCATTGTTTGCAGGTATGTTTTCCCTTTTTATGGCATTCACCTGTGTTTTTCCAGTGTATCTCCTTCTCAATGTTGCTCTAGGATCATTGTGCTCTTTATGCATTCACCTGGGCTCTTCCTATCCCCTTTTCTATGCTTGCTCTGGGATCACTGTGTTTGGCTCAGTTTCCACTAGTGCGACTTGTCACTGCAAAGTCACCTGGCAAGCCGTACCCCATGATTTCCAATGAGTACCGTTCATATCTGTGTTCATAGACCTTAAGAATACACAGGCATTGCTTCAAGTCACATCAAATTGCAGCAAAATCTTGCGACTTTTAGGTCGCAATAGTGGAGACTTAGCTTATGCTGTTTTTTATTTCAGTCTGCTGCTTTGCTCTATTTCTATGGGAAACGCTGTCCAGCCAGACCACCCATTGCTTTTAAGGTATAGGGATTAGGTAAGTAGTGAAGATTGAGAAAAAGAGAGCCAATATCTATAGTTCTGTAAGGACTACAAGATGGAGGGAGCCTTCTGACGGTCAAGACAAAGTCACCATCTAAGAACAGACATCGAGGCAATGTTGATTAAGCTCATCATCTCACCCCTCATTACCGTTGCTCCCCGTTTACAAACATCACAAATTACCAGCCCTAATAGTCGCTGCATTTGTTGTGGAAGGTCATTGCCTGCCAAGCTAGTGTGTCAAATCTGCCCGGAGCAAGCACTATACAGCCCTGCAAGGACCTCAAGGTGAAGAGAGCCTGCTAAAAGCCAGAACAGTCACCGTTCAAAGCACAGACATACAGGCAACATTGATCAATGTCATCTTCTCAACACTCATTTTGTTTGCTCCCCGTTTACGAATGCCACAGATTACCAGCCCTAATGGTTGTTGCATTCGTGGTGGAAAGTCATTGCTTGACAAGCTACAGTGCATAAATTGCCTAGCACTTCCAACCAGAACCAGTAGGTGGTGTCCAAATAGGAAAGCTTGCACAAGCTTTGAAGATTGCCCAATGGAGACTTTTTTGCAAGGGCAGCTAAGGACACAATTGCTTGGGTTGAAGTGGAGGAAACTCTCCACAAGGTTAGAAAGTACTAATTTCCTTCACTGAACAACTGGAAGAGTTAATCCAGGAAGAATTGAAGGGGTCAGAGAAAAATGCCCTTATAAACAGGCTGTCAAAACTGTATACCCTGAAAAAGCTAGAGGTCAACCTGCTGCAGTCTTCTCCGATGATGGATGCATCATGAATGTAGCTGGCAAGACATGGCACATTCAAGGAGGCTCTAGTCAAAAAATTAGATCTAGATCTGAAGTGCTCCTTCATACTGTAGCATCTGCAGGTGCCGGCACACCAGCAATAACCAGCCGATGGGCTGAATGAGTTTTAATGGGAGTGGTTTCATAGTTGTCAACCAGCTGCTGTACCTGCAGGACTCTGAGGAACGTGGCAGGGTCTGCATCCCTTTAGACATGATTCCCTTTTGGGAGTATCTTATCAAAAATGAAATTTTTATTGCAGTGGAGCTGCAGCCCTGAAAAAAAAAAAAAGTGGTGTAACCCTTTAAATAAGCCCGTCTGGAAGAAGTAAAGAGACAAGGTGGTAACAGCTTTGTAAGAGCTAAAATTGGCGGCATGCTCTGTGGTGGATGTGTCAGATATTAATTGATGTTTTTCAAGAGCGGTGTTCCCCATGGTCACGGCAAGGAGTGCATTATGGCTGAAGCCATGGTTGGTGGATCCCGCCAAAAAAAAAATGGTGCAAGACACCAGAACACAGATCCAATCTATTCGGGAGTAGACAGGATACAGCCATCTCAAGGGTGACCATTAGCAGGTCAGTGCGAATATCATCTGAAAAAAACAGAAAATTCAAAGGTCCAGCATACAGGTGGCGACTCCCAAGTAGACACCAGGAGGCAAAATCCTACGGACCGGGAAAAAGATTAGTAAACGAATTAGAGAAGTACCCAATCTTCATTATTGAAGCCTTAAAGATCTAAGGCTACTGTCTTAGGAGAACAGCGGAAGTCCCTTTTAAGGGTGCACTAATCCAGTGGGTGCCCGTGCAAAGCTTTACGCACACACCTGGAGGGAAAACCTTCAGGATCACTGGACCATATTAGCTATATTGGCGTGACATTGGCGGAAGTTTAAGGGAGGTCCGCCTTTCTGGTACAATAATTTTTATTGAAAAAGTATAACATGACAAACTCACCCATGCAGGGGCATAATTCAATGAGCATACCGATCATATAACATTGACAGGTGGGAAGTCCACCTTTCAATCTCTTCCAGTCAGCCAGGCTACCAGAGTTGATGGGAAAGTAAAAAATTCTGTTCCAGTTTGCAGCTGGATAGAAAAACAAAAACAAAAAAACGAGCAACCGTGAAGGTTCTAGTTACCCAGAGGAGATGAGGATTCGGTTCACCTCGTTCCTAGCAAAATTAAAAAATAAAAACCAGGTAATCTGTGCCCAGTGCTAAAGTTAAAAAAAAAAAATGACAAGCAGCACAGGAAGTTAGAATCGTGCAAGATGGAAAACCTCCAATCAATTATAATATTCATAAATCTGGGAGACTGGATTCTCCTGTAGGTTTATCAGACACCTACTTGTCCCAATTCATCCTCAATTTCTCTACCAGTTGAGTTCCTCCCCTTCGATCTGTACATCTCTCCCAGGGCATTCACAAAGGTCTTACTGTCTTTAATAGCGACAGGAAAAATTCAGCAGAACTTACACAAGGGAATTTCCATCCTCTGATAGAGAAAGCCAAAGGTGCTTTGGGAGTGAAGTCTCTTCCAGCAGAACAGTGCCGGAGTATCCTTGGCTCTTCGTAACTGACCAATTATTCTCAGATGGAACATTATCACATCAGACCCCAGCTAGAAAGGTTGGAGGACTCATTTCAAAGACCAGGCTGCTTAAGGTCATGGGATGTTAAGCTTATGTGAAATAGTATTGAATTTTCTTGAACCGAGTAGTGTTCAAAGCACTTCTGTCATTCACTCCTTTTAGCAAGAGGAGCAAGATTTGTACTGTGCCTAGACAGCAGTGGAAGGGTAGAACTCTTAGGCTGTCAGTGGAGCTTCCTGTATCAATAATTGCAAATGTACCATTTTGGCTTAGGAGGCTCTAGTGTCTCTCTCCTACTCTTAAGCATTGAATCACCACTGCCCCTTCCAGTGATGACGGATTCGCTCTCTCATGGACAGTTTTGCCATCCATCCCCAAGAGACTACTTTTGATGGCATGGAAGTTGAGAGGCAGTGGCTACCAAGTGAAGTATGCTCATTGCAGGTAGTGCCTACCTTGTGTCAAACCAGAGAGGTCTTCATGAATAAGATTTACCTAAGAATATGGGAAAATGAGGCAGATCTCACACAGCAAAAGCCTGGAGTCCTTTATCACCTAAACCAGCCAAGGTTCCACAGTTCTTACAACTGGGACTGAACAGGGGCCTAGGTTCAAATATCTTTAAAGCTCAAAGTTCAGCCTTGTCTGCATTTGCAGGGGTTTAAGGAGTCCTTAACCCTTAGTGATGCAATTCTTAAAAGGCTTGCATGAAGTTTTAGGCCTCCCAGGAAACCATTGTTCCCTATGTGGAACTTGCTTATGGTCCACATTTCTATCAAAGACTCATTTCTATCCTACAGAATTGACTACACTCTGCAAACCCTAAAGACTGTATTTCTGGTTGCTACAACCTCTGTGAAGAAGGATGTCAGAACTGCAGGCTTTGTACTCAAGGAGCCTCACTTAACATTATACCCAGACAGAACAGAATAGTCCTAAAACTCCAGACTGCTTTTATCCATGGGGTGTCTTTCTCTTTTCAATTTCACCAGGAAGTCAATTTCCTGTCTTTCTTGGTTGAGTGGGGGAACCACATCCCCTGTAGGTTGAGCTAACGCTGGTGACCTGCTTGGCAGCCACCCTTCATTCAGGAAAGCTGAAATATGTACTTGGTTCCAGCATGGCTTAAGGCAGGGTCAGTCAGCATCAACACGTTCAGTCACCTCCTAGATTGTTAAGACAATTAAAAGAGCCTACTCTTCAAGGCTTTCCTGTTTTGGAGGTCTTAAAAGCACATTTAACTAGGGCAGTGCCAGCTCTGTGGACAGCTCAGCGCTGAGTGTCTCCTGAGATTATTTGCAAGTCAGCAATATGGTCCTCCCAGGACACCTTCATTACACTTTTATAGGTGAACCCGGCTCACGACAGTAAAAATTGAATGGTGCATACTTGCACTACTGATGATTACAAATTTTTTCTTGCACCCTCCCGTATGGCGAGTTAGTCCCCATATGTATGCTGCCATGATGCACCAGGAAAATGGAAAATTGTATACTCACCTTTCCGTAATTTTCCTTTCCTGCTGCATCTTCATGGCAGCATACAGATGCCCACCCAAATGGTGAGAGTTATGCTGTGAGCTGGGTCTGTCTTTGATTTATAGTTAACCACTCCTATCAGATTGTGGGGGCGGAGTCACAACCCCATATGTATGCTGCCATGAAGATGCACCAGGAAAGGAAAACTACGGAAAGGTGAGTATACAATTTTCAGTTTTTTTCCCCCTCACTTTCCACTGTGAGTAGAGAAAGAGAGGGAGTGTATCTTCCCAGTAGGAACACAGTAGACAACACAAAACTGATAGGGGTTCCAACCCCTTCGGACTATCTAAAACCAGAAAAAACTTGGTTTTAGACACACTTTTAAAGGCAATTTTTTAAAAATTTGGATATACTAAGGGAGGGTTATAACCCATAGAGGACAGTAATAACCAGAAATAAAACCTGCACTCTACCAAAAACTAAAAAAAAAAAGATTTCCCTCTAGTTACACTTTAAGCCCACCTCCAAACAAAAATAACAAGACAAAAAAGAAAAACCCATTATAAGATAACAGAACCAGCTTTTACTGCAATAGTCACTTTTACTCCAGAGATTTCACTAGCACTACATTTTCTTCCTTCCACTTGGTGTCCTCAATCTAATGGGCAGCAGCATTCAACTCGTTTTATTCCCAGGTCATCCTGGACTTGCCCCATCCTCAGTTCATCCTTCAACCCTGAGGTCAAGGCAATGCTTAGGGAGTGGGAAGAGATTACATGGGGGTTGACTTACTAAGGCCAGCCATATACAGTTTGAATCTCGGCCAGTTTGATAGGAACTGGTCGAGATTTGAACCGTTAATGGGCAAGCTGAATGTACTAAGTTGATAAATCTCTTGAAATTACTGCTAGCAATAATCACTGTCTTCTCCCGCCCACCTGGAGAAGACCTGTCAACACTGTCTGTGTCAATTGTGGAATCCTCCACTTTTCTTTCCTGCAACAAAGAAAGTCACACTGTTTATGGCCAGCCTAAAGATAAATACGCTGTTTGCAAGCTATTTTTCCCCAGAGCTTAGTGGATGTGGTGAAATTTCATTTTCCAAAGACTACCCAATCACATGCAAGGAGAATACAAAAAAAAACCCCTGCAATTTAACTTGTACAGGATTGGATTATGGAAGTCAGCAGAGCTTCACCTCATTCACTAAACTCTGTGGAAAAGTCCTTTACAAAGTGAACAGTCTACTTGCTTTTAGTAAATCGTCTTCACTGAATACACCTTTTTCGCACCCTTGTGTGCAAGTGCTTAGTAACACCTTTGTGCAGTTACTTTTATAAACCATGCCCTCACAGATATATGCTGTATAAATTCCGAACTGCTACTTTCTGGGCTTTTTATATTTGCTTTTATCTGTACAACATTTTTATTTTAAATAAGGTTATCTTAATGTAGAAAATGACCTAAAAATGTCAGGCGGACAAGGTCAGGAAAAGACTTGCCGCATTCTTTCAGTGCTTGAAGATGTTAATGCCCAGAAGAAAGGAATGCATAAAACATTGCCCATAGCCAATCCTTGTCTGAAAGTTGCATTTTCAAAAGCTTGTTTAAATAAAGACATCCAAGACAAAAGTCCCATTCCTCCTTCCCCACTTATCACCGTGGAGGTCTTGGTCACACAGTATACGAGTCACTGAATTATGTATGTAGCATAATTGAATGTAAAGGCTGTATTAATGGTTTGAATGCAAGGAGTAAGTGTTTGCAAAACATGTATTTTACAGCTTAACTGTACTCATAAGCATAATTATATAAATGCCTTTGAATTGATGGTCAAAACAGAGCAAGCCAGAAGCAAGGACAGTATAAGGATTATGCAAGGATCTAATGCAATTCTCATATGCATACAACATACAACCACTAAAGGGCAGCTACAAGGGCTCTCAGTGTCAACTCCCATTAAACAAGCTAGATGCCTTACTGAGCCGCCTCTGGCTCCAAAATGTTTTGATTCACCTACCTGGAACAAGCACCCAACAAGTGAAATATAAAGTCAAAACTTGTGTTATGCATATGAGTAACGTGCAAAGTTTAGTTACATGTAGAAACCAGAATTCAACTGTCATGATATGTAATTGGTTGCTATGGGATAGTTTACTTGGCAAGCCATCATTGCTCCTCGGTTTCTGCTTATCAACTCATATTTTTGCCAGCAAACTCACTGAGACACTCTAAATATCCTAGCCCAGGACTGGCAGTCCAGTTAGGATAATTTTTTGTATTATAAACTATTATTATACAGGAGCCAACAGTTACAGTTACAATGCAATTCATGACAAGAGGGTTAGGAGGGTCCTACTTGTGATAGCTTACAAGGAGGGAGAGGCAAGTGGTACAAAAGGTAAAGACTGTGTGGGTCGAAGAAGAAAGAAGAATTCAGTTCTTATGCAGAAGTGTGATATGCTTCCCCAAAGTTATGAGTTTTTGGGGATCACCTAAATATGGACAGAGTAGAAGATACCTGGACAGATTGGGATAGAGAGTTCCTGAGGATGAGAGAAACTTTGGTGAAATCCTGGACACAGGCATGGCAGGAGGAAGCAAGGGAGTTAGAAAGCAGGAGGTCTTGGGAGGAGCATCGAGGGTTGTTTGGGTAATATTTTAAGACAGAATTGGTGATGTAGTGCAGGGCAAAGTTGTAAACGGCTTTGCATGTTGTTGTTCGTATCTTACATTTTATTTGTTGGAAATCTGAAACCAGTAGAGAGACTGGGATTGGGGGGGAGGAGGAGAGTGGATACTGGTAAAGGTAGATGAGTCTGACAGCAGCATTCATGATAGACTGAAAGGGGTACAGCCTGTGTAGAGGTAGGCCAATGAGAAAGGAATTCCAATAGTCAGCTTGGGGGTTTCATGGATTAAGAAAGGGCATATTTTGGAAATTTTATATAACTGAAGTCTTCAACATTTGGACAGTGATTGGATTTGGGCCCAAAAGGACAGGTCAGAGTACAGGATTACACCTAGTAATCTAGCATGAGGGGAGGGACTGATAGTTGTAGAATTGATCTTAATGGAAAAGTTGGGGGTAAGGGCTTGGTGAAGGAGGGAGTATGAGCAGCTCAGTTTTAGAAAGATTTCATTTTATGAAGTGGTATGACATCAATACTTATATTTCAGTTAGTAAGTTAGTAATGCAAGAGGAGACTGAAAGATAGATTTTGGAGTCATCAGCATAGAGGTTGTATTGGAAGCTATGGGATGTTATCAAGTGACCAAAAGAGGACAGAGGGCCTCCAGGGACCCCTAGAGAAAGAGGAAGTGAAGAAGAGAAATTTTATGTGACATTGAAACACTTTGATACGTAGGAGGAGAACCTGGAAAGAAGAAATACTTGGAGGCCAACGGAGTGGAGCTTTTTTGAGGAGGAGCAGGTGGTCCACTGTATCAAAGGCAGCAGAAAGGTCTAATGAATTGAGTGTGAAGTAATGACCACTGGCTTTAGCAGTTAGTACGTCGTACTAGTGAGTAGGGTAGTTTCTGTGGAACAATTCAGGTGAAAGCTAGACTGTAAGGGGTCAAGAAGGTTGTTGTTAGTGAAGTGGCAGCTAAGAAGGACGTAGACTTGGTGAGGTAAATTGGAGCAAGGAGATTGGTCTTAAGTTGTTCAGGCTGGCGGGGCCCAGAGAGGGATTTTTAGGTATGTAGGTGGCCAGTGGATGCTTTAGAGGGGAGTGTAGGTTTTATAGGGGAGGGGAATGTGCCAGTAGAGAGGGAGAGATATGAGTTAGATTGAGAGCACAGACCAGAGCACGGGGGTAGCTGTAGTAGTTGCAAGAGACCTCCTCTATAAAACACACACAGGGTCAAAAGAGGAAAGTACTTAATGTGGTAATAGACATGGCATGTTAGGTAGAAGCATATCTGGACAGTGGAGGTCTTATCATGAATTGTTTTCAAGCTTGAGTGAACTAGCAGTTAGTGAACTAGTGTATGGGGGTGGTGGGGGACGAAATAGAGAGTAAAAGTTAGAGAAGAGCCATTGAGGACTGGTTGACAGGGTCCTAATGAGAGTGACAAAAAAGGATGGTAAGGAACCCAGAGGCAGGAATTGTATCTGGTGTAACTGCATGCATTGCCAAAGCTTTTTTTCAGTTTTGGATAGAGTAGGGAAAGGTTAGACCTCCTGTCAGTATATCATGCTCTATTGCAGAGATTTATCAATGCTTCCTGTCCCAGAAATGCAAAGGAAAGTATAAGGAATGTATATGTATAGTTGGGGGTTTGCCTGTAAATAAATATTACTTTAAACCAGTCTTTTGTTATCAGGGTCCAGTGGAACCCAGTGAATCCTCCAGAGGTTTTTAGTTCCACTGCCTTTTGACCTCCTCCTGATAGTGCCTGCATAGTTCTGGGTTATCATTAAAGCTGTCTTTAAAAAGCCATTCTTCCTACTGGGCACCAATGTATAGGGCAGTGTTTCTCAACTCCAGTCCTCAAGGCGCACCAACAGGTCATGTTTTCAGGCTAACCATTAATTTGCACAGGTGATTTGATCAGTTTCACTGCCTTAGTAATTACCACAGACATTTCAAATGAGGGAAATCCTGAAAACATGACCTGTTGGGGCGCCTTGAGGACTGGAGTTGAGAATCACTGGTATAGGGCACTCTATCAACTGACCCCACTCTACCAACTACCAACTGATTTCTTTCCACCAACCCCCAATGTAAGGGGACTTCTTCCCACTGATCCCCAATGTAAGGGGGACACTTCCCACTGACCACCAATATAAGAGATTGTAAGCTCTAACGAGCAGGGCGCTCTGACTCCTCTTGTACCAAATTGAAGTGCAACTGCCTTCGTTCATTTTGTAAAGGGCTGAGCAAACTGTTGGCGCTATATAAATCCTGTATAATAATAATAATAATCTTACTTATCACACTAATGCACTATAATCTGTAGATAATAATTTTAGCAGGGGTTCCCTGGGACCTGAAAATTATTTGAAAGTATCTCTCTAGAGTAAAAAGGTTGCAAAAGAATGCTTTAAATCAATGCAGGGAGAATAGCAAGGCAAATTCAAATTGAGTGAATGATAGAAAAAAAACACAAAAGCAGAGGTAACCCATGTGAAAACTGCATGTCGGAGCCATCTCTGACACAGGCAGCTGAGGTTATATGAAAATCTCAACTTGTTCTGGAAAAGTCGAACTTGGCCCCACCCTCTAATCTCTTGAACCCGAAAGGTCAATAAAGCTAATTGTCACTTTAAGGACAAAAAAGAGAGACTTAGGATGAAAAGTAAAGCTTGCCATTTACAGAAAATGACAATATTTGCATATAAGATTATGTGCTTATATCACTGGATCTATTTGTTATTTTGTTTTGGTAATTTTTGTAACCGAAAGGTGACCACTCTTTGTTCATTATTTTTAGTTGCTCAATTTGCACAGTTGAAATGACATGTGATTGATGATTGTGATGGGCTAAAAAGTGCACTACAATAATTACTTCTGAATCATGTATCTAAACATAATGCAGATTATAATGTGAATGTTTATAGTATGCTGTAACTGGATGATGGACTTATTTTTTTAAATTGTGAACTGCCATCTTCGAGTCACGTCCTACTGTAGCCATCCCCAGCCCCCACTGCAGAAGCAGCATCGATGCAATTTCACCATGACTCCCTGCTCTCTTGGCCACAACTGTCAATGCATATAAAAGTATTGACAGTGACACATTCAGGCATGCTCCATCACCCCTCCCATGTCCTTCCTCCATTGACTCACTGATGAGGATTGAATACAACAACACATAGCTAGGGGCACGCTATAAGTAAATTAAAGAGGGAGAAGAATTCTTGCAGATTCAGAGAAAAACTGGATTTGCTCTATAATTAACCTTTTAGATGCTACACACGAGTGATGTATTCTTATAGGAATACTCTTACTCAAATTAGAAAAATAAAATAAAGTATGAAATATAATATTTACAGTGCACAAAAATTGCTTTACTTTCTCATATATGTATCATAAACAAATAATACATGGTAACCCAGAATATATGCTTAGTTCTCAGACACACTTTCCCACTTAAATTTCTGTAGACCACAAAAGGACCATTGTGTTGTTTACTTAATGGGAGATAAGACTGTGTTTTTGTAAATGAACTGAAAATGCGGCAAAAAGCGCAATGCATTTTTTCTTGATGGCACCCCAAATGCGGGTAGTAGTCCTGCATTTTGTTGCTTGACAAAACCTGTGAAAATGCATCAAAACATGGAACGCAAAATGCACTTGGCTCAGTGCTAATAAAGGCACTTGAGCTATTTCACTATGCTGTTGTGCGACAAAAGTGGCAAAAAACATGCTAAAAAAAGCAACGCATTGCACAGGTGTGAATGAGGCTAATGCCGCATACACGAGTGGAATGTCCATCAGAAAAAGTCCGATGGGAGCTTTTCATCGTATATTCCGACCGTGTGTATGCCCAATCTGATTTTTTCCGTTTAAAATTCAGACGGACTTACAGTAGATAGAGAACATGTTCTAAATTTTTCCGACGGAACTAATTACTATCGGGAAACCCGCTCGTCTGTATGCTGTTCCGGCGTACCAAAAACGACGCATGGTCTGAAGCAAGGAAAAACCTTCGGAGTTTATTCCGACGGCAAAACCGGTCGTGTGTACAGGGCATTAAAGCTAAACTCAAGGAAAACAGATAAATACACTGATGAAAAACATATATGGCAGCTGTTTTACCTGCCAAACAATATGTATTTCTGTCTATCCAGTTGTGAGATTTACATAGCTCCACCCCTACATGCAGAATGGGCAGTGAAAGCAGAAAACTAATAAGGTCATCCCTCTGCTCTCTTCCCCCAGCCTCATGTTCCTTCTCAGTACATTTGCAGCAGCACATCTCAGTGGCTCCCAGTCTTGTCACTCAGTAGAGGGGTTTGTGAATGGCTAGTAATAGTTCCAGGAGTCAAATTCTCTGCTCCTCTTCTTCTCCTACCAGAACAACAATCCACCTGCTGGAGGTTTTAACTGTTCACCATCTTGGGTCCATCTCCATGCCAGAGGCCAAATCACGACATTCTCGGCCATTGACCTTTACATCCCGAGGGAGGAATGCCCACACAGAAAATTAGGATTTCCGCACTTTACTGATGTTATTTTCAGATGGTATTATAGTCACATTACTTAGACATACTTCCGAGGTCACGTGACAGCATTTTGTCAATCACATATAGTGGACGAACCCCAGCTGTCACATGTGAAAGCAGCAAACAGTACATTTCAGTAAGCCATCTACCCTACTGTCTCTCCTCCTGGGGTCATGAGTACTCACTCAAAGGGTCTTCGTTTGTCTTAGGCTGTCTGTGTCCAGCTCACTGCTCTTTGCAGGTAGTCTTTCTGAGACAAGATCACTGCAGTAACCTCTGACTTAGGTACACTTCTCCCAGGGGGTTAGCCTCACTCCTGGAAACACTTGGCCTGGCCTAAAAGGCCTTTTGTGACCCACCATAAGAGTCAGGATGTGTACAGCCGGCTCTTCTGGGTGCAGGTCTACCTCACCCTGTCCTCCAGCCCTGTCCCGGGCCTCAACTTGCTGACTAAATCTGCCTGACGGTGGGGCATCTGGCTTCCATTGCCCTGCACTAGGACTCCTCCCAACCTGGCTTATATGTGGGTACTGACTCACTAATTACATCACTATAGGAGGGCTCTAAGTAAAAGGGACCTAGCACCTGATGACATCACTCCCTGTAACCAGACACTATTCTGAGCCACCTAGTGGCAGACTAGCTAACTGCACCTGCTATACTTACCTCCTACGTGCAGTACAGCACAGTGGTGTAGTGGTTAGCACTTTCACCTAGCAGCAATAGGGTCGCTGGCTCAAATCCGACCACAACACCATCTGCCTGGAGTTTTCATGTTCTCCCTGTGCCTGCGTGGGTTTTCTCCGGGTACTCCAGTTTCTTCCCACATTCCAAAGACATATTGGTAGGTTGACCCTGTCTAAAAAATTGGCCAAAATATGTGTATGTGTTTGTAAGCGTGTCGGGACCCTATGGGGTAACGGACCGCGCTATACAGCAGATGGACACTGGCAGCAAAGCAGCCTGAGGCGATTCAGTTCGCAAAAGTTGCGCTATACAAGTCAATCATTCATTCAGTTGGTTTTGCACAGAGCAGCCCAGATCCTCCTCTTCTCGGGTCCCTCTTTGCTGATCCTAGTTCCTCCCTCCTTTGAGTGCCCCTCAGCCAGCGGCTTACTACAGGGGTCACCCAAGCTGAGTCAGAGCTCTGTGTATCCATTCAGACATGAAGCCCCGGTATGACCCCGCCCCCTCTATCACCTGATTGGCTGACTGACTTTGATTGACAGCCGTAGGAGCCAATAGCGCTGCTGCTCTGTCTCAGCCAATCAGGAGGAGTGTCCTGGATGGCTGAGGGGATCGTGGACATTGCTGGAGAGAGAAGGAGCTCAGGAAGGTAATTGCGGGGTGCTGGGGAGGCTGCTACACACAGAAGGTTTTGTATCTTAATGCATAGAATGCATTAAGATACGAAACCTTCTGCCTTTACAACTCCTTTAAAGTGGTTGTAAAACCTTTACAACTACTTTTTGCTACAGGTAAGCCTATAATGAGGCTTACCTGTAGCTACCCCGGATATCTCCTAAACCTGCACGGTTTAGGAGATATCCCCTGTATCTGCATGTGCCGACATCATTGGCACATGCGCACTGAAGCAATGGCACGTACCTGCCGTTGCTTCAGTTAGACTGTGCCGTTACCGGTGACTCCGGCATGCATGCGCGGGAGTGACGTCATCACGGCTCCGGCCAATCACAGCGCCGGAGCACACGATACCGGAAGTAACTCCGGGAGCGATGTCGCCGGCTGGAGCGGTGAACGAGGACCGCTGTGGAGGCTTCGATCTAAGGTAAGTAATACATAATGAGCTAGTATGCATTGCTCATTATGTCTTTGTCTTGCAGGTATTTTTTTTTGTCTGTTTTGTTTGTGGGTTTACAACCACTTTAAGAGCTGCTGTAAAGAGGACCACAAGAGGCTGATATGAAGTCAATCTCAGGTTCTTACACTAACTGCATTTAAAAAAAATACATTTAAAGCGGAGGTTCACACAAAAATTGAACCTCTGCTTTTCGGAACCCTCCCCCCCATGTCACATCTGGCACCTTTCAGGGGGGAGGGGGGTGCAGATACCTGTCTAAGACAAGTATTTGCACCCACTTCCGGGCATAAACTCCCACGGGAATCTACGCTACGTCCCGTCCCGCTGTCCCAGAGACAGGTCCCAGGGGTCCCAGAGACAGCAGGGACCATTCGGATTGCTCAGCACGACTTGCGCATGCGCAGTAGGGAACCGGGAAGTGAAGCCACAAGGCTTCATTTCCTGATTCCCTTACCGAAGATGGCGGCGGCAGCATCTGAAGGTGCCGACATCGCTGGACCCTGGGACAGGTAAGTGTCCTTTTTTTAAAAGTCAGCAGCTGCAGTATTTGTAGCTTCTGACTTTTAAAAAAAAAAATTTGCCGGACTCCCGCTTTAATAAGTTAAAATGAATACAGCGCTGCATTACTTTTGTCTTTTATATATGTCTGGAGTTAAGCTTTAATGAAAATCTGTCAAATCTTGTGGAATATACAGAAAATGCTAGTTGCCTAGATGTTATACTGGCTCTGAAAGTAAGCAACAAATGAATTCATGCAGAAGCCAGAACCCCAAATTTAAATACTTCTGAAACAGAAAAAGTACTAAGCACAAATGATCAGCATAACAGCCAGGTAACTAGCATTTTTAGAATGAAGTCAGCAATGGCAGCCCTTAGCACTACTGTCATGGTTTTCTTAGCCACTAAAGGGCCAGCTGTCGCAGTTATACTGTGGCAGTTTGGCTCTCCTGGGCAAATCGCTGTAGCTATATGTCGGCTGCTTTAAGACCACTAGGGGGTGCGTGCCCACAGCGCGACAACGGAGCTGATGCGTGTGCCCGTTGGCCGCGATGTTTGCCCAGCACCCACGGTCGCTCCTAGGAGAGACAGAACGGAGATCTGTCAATGTAAACAGACAGATCTCCATTCTGTCAGGAGAGGAGACAGATCTGTTGTTCATATTAAGTATGAACAACGATCGGTCTCCCCCTCCAGGCAGTCCCATCCCCCCACAGTTAGAATCATTCCCAAGGACACACATTTAACCCCCTTGATCATCCCCTAGTGTTAACCCCTTCCTTGCCAATGACGTTTATATAGTAATCAGTGGCTATTTTTAGCTCTGATTGCTGTATAAATATTGATGATGAATTTATAACAATACCTAATGTGTGTATTGAACTATCTTATTTTATCTTATTGTACTGTTTTATTGATTTGTTAAAGCGGGATTCTGGCCTTAAAAAAATAAATAAATAAAAGTCAGCAGCTACAAACACTGTAGCTGCTGACTTTAAATAAGTATTTACCTGTCCTGGGTGCCCGCGATGTCGGCCGCCCGAGGCCGACCCATCCCTCGGCTCTCGGGTCCCGGCACCGCCATCCTAGGTAAGGGAAACAGGCAGTGGAGCCTTGCGGCTTCACTGCCAGTTTCCTACTGCGCACGCGCGAGCGGCGCTCTGAATGGCCCCGTGGTGTTCTGGGAACACACACAGTTCCCAGAAGACAACGGGGCTGCTCACCGAGGAGCAGAACACGCCGCGGAAAAGCAAGAGACAGATTAGGAAGACTGCCTAGCAACAAGGGTTTAGGTAAGTTTAAAAATTTTTTTTTTTTCAATTTTTTTTTTTTAATCATTTGGGGGATTTTTGGTGTAATTTTATTTTACAGGGCGGCCCTCCACTTTAACAACTGGAAACTCAATAAAAATGTATTGAAAAAAAGTGTCCGATCTGTCCGCCGCAATGTCGCAGTCCCAATAAAAATCGCAGATCGCATAACTAGTAAAAAAAAAAAAAATTATAATAAAAATGCCATAAATATATCCCCTATTTTGTAGACGATATAACTTTTGCGCAAACCAATCAATATACGCTTATTGCAATTTTTTTTACTAAAAATATGTAGAAGAATACATATCGGCCTAAACTGAGGAAGATATTCGTTTTTTTATATTTTTTGTGGGGAATATTTATCATAGCAAAAAGTTAAAAAAAATATTGCTTTTTTCACAATTGTTGCTCTTCTTTTGTTTATAGCGCAAAAAATAAAAACCGTAGACGTGATCAAATACCACCAAAAGAAAGCTCTATTTGTGGGGAAAAAAAAAGACATCAATTTTGTTTGGGTACAACGTCACACCACCGAGCAATTGTCAGTTAAAGCGATGCAGTGCCGTATCGCAAAAAAGGGCCTGGTCATTAAGGGGGCAAATCCTTTCGGGGCTGAAGTGGTTAAAGCCCAACTGCAACCAAAATGTTTTCTGTATGGAGTTGGGTAGAATGGGGACAGTGTTAAAATGTCTGTTTTTAGGTTTTTATTGCTGCCTTTGATGCGATTCCCTCTCATTTCCTGTTCTGTCTTACACCCATCACCTGGACAGAAAGTAAAGGAAATATCCCCAATAAAATCTTGGGAGAGGTGCTACCCTTTCCCATTTCTGATTGAAAACATGCTTTTATTGCTGGCTGTGTAAAGATGTTTCCTCACTTAAATGGACTGGAAGTGAGGGCAATCTGCCAAATGGGGAAAGCAACAGCAATAAAAATTTGGCAGAGGTTCAACCCTTCCACACTCTATCAAAATTGAAAAAAGGGAATTAACTGTGGAGGCTATACCCAAAAAAAGGCAAGCAGAGGAAAAATGACTAGTCACCAGTATTGCCTGTAGGTTCCCTGCAGCTGATCTTTTCCCATTACCGACTACAATGCCTTGCTCAGCACTGTGTCTGTGTGGAGGCAGCTATTGTGGTAGCGGATTAGGGTTTTGCTTTTTCATGTCAAAGTTGCCCATCAATGATCTGATAATTGATGTGGTAATATTCAAGAAGCAGTACGAGTGGTGGAGGAAGCACAGATCCATTGAAGCAGAAGCATGGAGATCCTTGCACTGCAGGTTATCAGGTACAGCTTTCTCTTCAGCAAGGAAAACGCTGAGAAGCACAGTAATGACATCACTAACTTTGTGAGATTAGAAGTCAGATACAGCAGTGCCTTACATTATTTTACCCTTACGATATGCAGCCATGTGGCCCAAGGCATAGAAGAGCCCAGGTACAAGAAGTGCGCTGCTATTTTTAGGAGAAATTCATGCAAAAAGCTGACTCTTAGGTACATTTTCATTTTGGATAAAGTGGAGAGGGATTAGAAGGCTTGTCAGTTTTTATTGCTGTCCCATGACACCTTGTTGCAAAGATTCCTGTACTGACTTCACCTCTGAAACTCCTTCTTTCAACCTCTGCAGTTTAGAAAGGAGGCCCTGTGAAATGTCAACATATGTCACAGAATTCAAGGGAGTAATTCTGTAGGAATCTTTGCAAAGTAAGTTTACAAACTTCAAGATCATTCAGGCTAAAAGGGGTAGGCTAGAAATAATTAAAATTCAATTTGAAAATGAATATAATGATTTTAACATTTACCACAAATATGCTTAAATGATAGACTTTTCATAAGTATTGTTTTTGCTTAAATTTTCTGCGGGGGGATGTGCCCAAGATGGCAAATTGAACGACATTGACGATCCTAGACCACAACATGACTCAACAGTTGTACAAAAATAGATACATGAAGCATCAGAAAGATATACCTAGGTGTATTGATCCTAGGTCATGGTAACTTAAAGTGGAGTTCCACCCCCCCAAAAAAAAAATGAGTAAAGTGCTTAAAAAAAATAAAAAAAAAACATTTGGAGAAAAATTTTTTTTTTACTCACCTCTAAATGCCTGTTCCTAGGGGGTCCCTCGTAGTCTGCCTCCTTCGGTGCCTGGGCTCCTGACGTCACTTCCCTCGGCGCAGGAAGGGAGATTGCCTCTCCACCCTCCCTCCTGTCAATCATCTGGGACACGTGACCGGTCCCAGATGATTGCAGGGCCAGTGAGAGCGTGTGGCGCAGCTTGCACATGCGCAGTGGGTGCCCGGCTGTGAAGCCACAGCCGGGCGCCCACAGTTAAAATGCCGATGCCGCCGAGCGGAAGGGGGGACGAGTGGGGCTTCGATCCCCCGCATTGCTGGACCCTGGTACAGGTAACTGTCCGATTAAAAGTCAGCAGCTGCAGTATTTGTAGCTGCTGACTTTCATTTTTTTTTTTTTAAATGGGAACCCCGCTTTAATCAGGTACTATAGTAGTTCAAGACAGCAGAATATGTCTATGAGTCTTCCAAGCATCCCATTTGCAATCAAACAGGCACATTTTATCCTGTAGAGTATATAGAATCCTTTCCATCAGCATAACCCCATCAACCCTATCTAATATTGAGGACAGGGGGACTGTTGGGGATTTTCAGTGTAGATAGCCCACAAGGTCGAAACACAAATGGAGTGAATTAATCCTCCCTGCGAAGGACCCCCGGAATAGGAGCTCCAATGAGACACCTTGGAATTGTAAGATTTAAGGATGTGCCTGATATCGCTGAGGCTATAGCAGATATTTTATTCCACACAGAGGAGAGACGCCCAATACTCCCCAGTACTCCCAAAATATATGTTTGAAGGTACCCACAAGTGGACATCCCCAAAAACAGAGTCCGGAGGTTCCTGGATAGATGGCTTGGAGTTTGGAAGGGGTATAATACCACCTGGTTAATACCTTAAAGGTGGTTTCTCTAATCGCTAGAGATTTAGTGCATTTACGCAAATTATCCAGCATTATAGCCCATTCCTCCGGAGTGAACTGTGCGCCACAGTCAACTTCTAATTTGTTCCTATAAGGGGAACTTCCCTAGTAAGGGGATCTTCCCTAGTATGTGTCTGTATACATATGAGAAAGGGACCTTAGATTGTTAGCTCCATTAAGGCAGGGACTGATGTGAATGAGCAGTATGTAAAGTGCTGCGTGAATTGCTAGTGATATACAAATGGTTGCAATAAGTAAATAAATAAATAAAACACCAGTTTGAAACCATTCAGCACTCATTGCAGGTGCGGTTGACCTGTGTTTCACTTGCTTTAGTGACTTTTGCATTCCCATAGATTTGTACTGGGGGGAGAAGCATTTCTGAAGTGAACAAAAGTCTATCCACACAGGTCCTTACTCTTAGCATCAGTCACCAGAACAAGGATACTGGAAACTCTTGCAATAAGGATACTTGTACCAGTGACATCTAATGCCGAGCACACACGAGCGGACTTTACGACAGACTTTGTCCGGCGGACCGGAGACAATTCGATCGTGTGTGGACTCCAGCTGACTTTTTTTTCCCAAAAAGTTCGACGTACCTAGAAATGAAACATGTTTCAAATATTTCCGATTGACTCGAGTCCAGTCGAAAAGTCAGCTTGTCTTTATGCTAGTCTGACGGACAAAAACCGACGCTAGGGCAGCTATTGGCTACTGGCTATGAACTTCCTTGTTTTAGTCCGGTCGTACGTCATCACGTACAAATCCGTCGGACTTTGGTTGATCGTGTGTAGGAAAGTCAGTCGGAAAGTCCGTCGAAAAAGTCCGCCAGACCTAGTCCATCGAAAAGTCCGCCAGACCTAGTCCGTCGAAAAGTCTGCCAGACCTAGTCCGTCAAAAAGTCCGCCCGTGTGTACGCGGCATAAGTGTGCATTGCTCTTACTTTAGAGAGATTTTCTTTCACTTCCTGCTGTGTATACTGAAAAGAAAATGAAGGTAAATCTACCCAGTGGGACACTGGAGGCCACCAAAAAAAGTGACAGGGGTTTTTACCCATTTCTTGCAAAAAGTTTTGGATTTAAATAAACGTAAAATCTGAACTCTGGAGGAGCTCAGAGTAGAATAGCTGTGTTTCCCTTTTATGTTCTAAATTCGGACTACTGGTGTTCTGCAAAGAGTGCTGATAGTCCTCATCAACTCTGACACTTCCAGGAAGCTCTGTGTTCTAACCTGATTCCTGTGCGTCTTCTCCCCAGTCCAAACTGAGGAAATAAAGGGAGCAACAGCTATTCTACTGTGAGCTGATTGTTTTCCTGTGTGTAGAATTAATGATGCTGAAATGCAATATTAAGTGTCAGCTGTGTTACCACGCATTGTTGTAACGCACACGTTTTCCACATGTTACCACGCACTGCAGGTGACGTGAATGAAGAGAAAAATCTATAGTTCTCACTCCCAATGGACAGAAAATATTATGTTTCTGAGAAAGGGCAGCTCATTCCTGAAATCTGCAATTAACTGCTGATCCTACATTGAATCAGCAGTGGCCACAATATGTATTACATACATGGCTTAATAGGTATGCCTGTTTATAAGTTATGACAGTTCACTGCAAATCCAATTAGATAACAATGACACAGGTAAAATTGCACAACAAGAACATTACCAATCAAACAGGCAAACAAACCAAAATTGGTATCAAGAATTATTAAAGGGCAAGGGCAGGCCAAAACTGTTTTCCAGTTTCGGGTGATAGTTTATAGACTGAATCAACTTTGATGACTCTCATAATTATCTAATTAGTCAGGCTGAAAAAATCCATATACAGTAGTTCAACCAAAAAAATATATTAAAAAATACAACAAGATAACCTCCATATACAGAACCCTGATCCAGAGAAAGGCAAAAACAACAATAAAGCATGGCACTGGTTCCCTCATGCTGAAGTCCACAGTTCCAAGTAAACGCTAAACCTCATACACACGATCGGATTGTTGGCCAACAAAAGAGTGGAAATTTGTCCGAAGGGCGTTGGCCCAAACTTGTCTTGCATTCACACGCCCACACAATTGTTGGCCAACAATTATGAACGTAGTGACGTGCTACGTTGTTTTTCAGCTCTTTAGCACCACCCTTTGGGCTCCTTCTGCTAATTTTGTGTTAGTAGAAATTTGGTGAGTGTTAATTCGTGCTTTTCATTTTGCACTTTTCATTTTGCGCTTTTCAGTTTGCGCTTTTCAGTTTGTTTCTGAACGGCCGTTCGTCAACCAGCCATGTTGCGGAATCGGAGGAGATAACGTGTTATGTATAATTGGCCTTGGAGTTATTGCTTTGACATTATGTTTTTGGTTGAATAATGATTTGATTTGGTATATTTTCTATATTTTTGGATGCATAGAATGCACTTTTTGGTTAAGTTCTATTGGCAGATAACATGTCTAATTTTATTTGTTTTCTTTTTATAATGCACAATAAAAATATTGTGTAGAATAATACTTGGCTATGTGTTTTACTTCAAATGACAGTCTGGGAGTAGGCAGTTACATTTTAAAAAATACAATGTAAAACAAGGACACCAACATAGTTGTATCCTTGATCTTAAAAACTACGGGATAATGGTGTTGTGGTAACTTGCCCAAATAAAAAAAAAAAAAAAAAGCAAAAAAAAGCATAATAATATTATTTTTGATATCACTAGAAAAAAAAAGCCTTTGAAAATTAGTTTACAATAACTCCATCAGTATCACCAGCAAAGCAGCTTCATTATTATCCAATTAAAGAAGAAAAGAATTGTGCGCTGCATTTGGAGATTTCATAATTTGCCGCGTCACGAATGTTAATTCTCCATTGTGAACGCTAGTTTACAAGACCGACCGCTTCTGGCTCGTCCTTGCTTCCGAGCATGCGTGTTTGTACTTTGGACTTTTGTCCGACGGACTTGTGTACACACGATTAGAAAAAATCCGACAAAAGACATTTGTCCATGGATAATTTTAAAACTTGCTATCCAACATTTGTCCGCGGAAAATCCGACAACAATTGTCCGAGGAGCATACACACGGTCGGATTTTCCGCCAACAGCCTGTCATTGAATACTTCCCGTCGGAAAGTCCGACCGTGTGTACGCGGCTTAAGGCTGGGTTCACACATATGCGAATTGGATGTGGCTTACACCACATCCAATTTGCAGAACATTTGAAAATATGTTCTTTTCAATGGGTCTGGTTCACATATGTGTGTTGCCTCCGCACTCCGCATTGCACAAAAAAGTGTGCATTTTCTAGGCAGTGCGGTGCGGTGAATTGTAGGCACATAATCTTCAATGGGAAAGCATCTTATTCACAGATGTGTTCTCAGGAATTCTCTCTCCCTTCTCCTACACCTCCCCCCCTCTCCCTGGTCAGCTGATCTGCAGCTACAACGGAGAGGAAACACTGAATGAATTATTTTTTATCTTCGCAGGAAAACTGGAGCTGCAATTCGCACCGCACATGTGTGAACCCAACCTTAGGCCTCATTAACATCATTGGCCAGGGTGCGGTAAAAAAAAGGAGTTGAGGTGCTGTTCTACAGCCTGCCAAATACGACCCATTCAAGTGAAGAGGCCCATGCTCCAACTACAAAAAGAAAGTGCCACTTGGCTATAAAAAAAAAAAAAAAGGGGCATTTAGGAAGCAGGAATACTGTCCTCTGAATGCCTGGCTGCTATTCCCCCATCCTCTGCCCTCTGAAAAGTGATTCACTGCAAAATGCTTTTCAAAGAGGTGGTGGAGAGAGCAGTTCATGTGTATGAGCCATAACTGCTTTTATTTCTATAATATAATAGAGGCTTATACCAGAAGACTACACCCCCCACAATTCATGCAGCAGGCAGGCTGAGATGGCAATATTGATATCCACTAAGGAACCAAGTAATTATGTCCCCGTTTACACTCCAAACCCCTCTAACTATGGCTCAGATTGACAGAGTCAATAAATGATATAAAAAACAAGTAGGGGATTTATTCCACAATACTCAAAAGTAAATGATCAATTTTGGGTGGATGTACTCTTTATTTATTAATTAAGTAAATGTGTACCTACCTTTCTGAGACCTGTACTTTTTAGCTCCAAAACATCCATTGTGTAGTTGACCCTTCGGCCATAATGGTCAAACTGTACATTTCCAGTTAGACCCTGTATTCGAACCTGTAATAAAATACATTTGTACAAAGTCAGGATCAGTGTTTAATAACCAAAACCCTGTAGGTGGCAAAGAACACTAAGAAATACCTGTTTTAATGTTCTCTCCATATCAATCCCCTGACCCCATGGAGCAGCAGGATTAGCAAGACAGTCTCCTGCATTTCCTCTTCTTGAAAGATCAACTTTTTGTCTTCTTAAATTACGAAAAGCTTCAGCCATCACAAGAACACCATCGTAAGTCAGTGCAGATGTATACTGCAAGAAAACATAGGCAGTTGGTTTACTTATAATGGGAGGAATATTCTATATGTGCAAGTGTATTCAAATCATTTTTCTGTGCAGGTGGCATATCTAAGGCTTTAACACACGATCCCCCTGAGGGGCACCACACATCACTATATGAAATGCATATTACATTGGAACAGAGACTCCTTCTTTGTCCTTATTTTTTCTCCAATTTTCCTATAATCTATCTATCTATCTATCTATCTATCTATCTATCTATCTATCTATCTATCTATCTATCTATCTATCTATCTATCTATCTATCTATCTATCTATCTTTGTATCGATATATACTGCATGTATCCCATATCTACCTTTACCTGTCTGCTATCTATCAATCATCTACAGTATATTGTCAAAAGTATTGGGACACACACATGAACTTTAATGGCATCCCAGTCTTAGTCCGTAGGGTTCAATATTGAGTTGAATTCTATAATTCATCCAAAAGGTGTTCTATCAGGTTGAGGTCAGAATTCTGTGCAGGTCAGTCAAGTTCCTCCACCCCAAACTCGCTCATCCATGTATTTATGGACCTTGCTTTGTGCATTGATGTGCAGTCATATGGGAACAGGAAGGGGCTATCCCCAAACTGTTACCACAAAGTTCGGAGCATGAAATTGTCCCAAATGTCTTGGTATGCTGACGCTTTAAGAGTTCCCTTCACTGGAACTAAGGGGCCAAGCCCAACCCCTGAAAAACAAACCCACACCATAATCTCCCCTCCGCCAAATGATTGGGATCAGTGCACAAAGCAAGGTCCATAAAGACATGGAGGAGTGAGTTTGGGGTGGAGCAACATGACTGGCCCGTGCAGAGTTCTGACCTCAACCCGATAGAACACCTTTGGGTTGAATTAGAGCGGAGACTGTGAGCCAGTCCTTCTCATCCACATCAGTGCCTGACCTCACAAATGCTCTTCTGGAAGAATGGTCAAACATTCCCATAGACACACTCCTAAACCTTGTGGACAGCCTTCCCAGAAGAGTTGAAGCTGTTATAGCTGCAAAGGGTGGGCCAACTCAATATTGAACCCTACAGACTAAGACTGGGATGCCATTAAAGTTCATGTGTGTGTAAAGGCAGGCATCCCAATACTTCTGACAAGATAGTGTATCTATACATATGTCCATTAACCCTCTCCCTGTAACCTGTGTCTATCTATCTATCTATCTATCTATCTATCTATCTATCTATCTATCTATCTATCTATCTATCTATCTATCTATAAACCAATCATCTATCTATACATATGTGTCCAACCACCCTCTCCCTGTAACAGAGTAGGTTGCTGATTCACAGATAGCATCACTTCTCGGTTAGCTCCCTCTGGCTTCTAGAGGATTCTAGAAGAGAGGAGGGGAAGAGAGGTGGAGCTGCCTGGGGTGTTTTAAGAAGCCCTGACCAATCCCCAACTTGGATTGGCAGGGGGCAGGCCTCCTTAAATACCTAGAGTCAGCCCAGCTGGGGAGGAGTTGTCGGGTGGAAGAACTGAGGATGGAGTGCTAGGCTGTTGGGGGCTTTGAGGGCGCCCCCATTCTGGGAGGGGGTGACCTTGGGCCTGGGACTCTGGTGCAGGATGGATCCTTTCAAGAGCACATGAAGGATCTGAACAGGAGGCACAGAGAGGAGTCAGAGAGGTCAGTGGGAACTAGTACTGCTGGGCAAGTTTACAGGAGAGAACAACCAGAGTGTGTGCAGCTGGGAGGGCTGGTGGGTGACATGTGCTAACGGGAGGACTGGAGAGGCATGCCAGAGAGGACTGAGATGCAACAGTCAGAGCTGGGTGTGGAGCCGGTGAGGATTGCAATGTCACAGGCAGTGAAGTCAGGCAGCTCTGACCGGGAGGGCTGGATTGCTGGGAGCAGTAGTCCACCATAGGTCAACTAGCACTAAGAGATTTCCTATTCTATTTTTGCTACACTAAAAGGGACACTCGTCCCTGCCTACAAATGGCAATTTCTAGGGCCTGACTGAGTCAGTGTTGGGCCTAACCATGTGCTAGCTGTACCTGGAAGTCAAGTGTTGTGCAGGAGAAGAGAGAGAGAGAGCGAGAGAACTAGAGAGACAGTCTTCAAGCAAGTGTTGTGCTGGAAGAGACTGGAGTTGTAAAGTGTATATAATTGTCCCAACTGATTGAGATACAATCAACCAATTGTTCGTTCTACTGGGCACCCCATATATTCCCATCCCTATCCAAGTTCAAATCCTTCAATAAAAGTACAAAAAAACAAGCATATGGACTGTTCATTGTCTGCAAGGTGATTGGGAAGTGAATGCCGGGCTGGGCAGGGTGACAGGTGGACCACAGCTTTCAGCAGCCCCTACGGGGGTACCGCTGCATATCTATCTATCTATCTATCTATCTATCTATCTATCTATCTATCTATCTATCTATCTATCTATCTATCTATCTATCTATCTATCTATCTATCTATCCATCTATGTATCTATCTATCTATCTATCTACACTGAGCAAAATTATAAACGCAACACTTTTGTGTTTGCCCCATTTATCATGAGCTGAACTCAAAGATCTATGACTTTTTCTGTGTACACAAAAAGCCTATTTCTCTCAAATATTGTATACAAATCTGTCTAAATCTGTGTTAGTGAGAACTTCTTCTTTGCTGAGATAATCCATCCACCTCACAGGTGTGGCATATCAAGATGCTGATTAGGCAGCATGATTATTGCACAGGTGTGCCTTAGGCTGGCCACAATAAAAGTCCACTCTAAAATAAGCAGTTTTACTGTGTATTGGGGGGTCGGGGGGTCCGAAAACCAGTCAGTATCTGGTGTGACCACCATTTGCGCAGTGCAGCTCATCTTCTTCTCATAGAGTTGATCAGGTTGTTGATTGTGCCCTGTGGAATGTTGGTCCATTCCTCTTCAATGGCTGAGTGAAGTTGCTGGATATTGGCAGGAACTGGAACATGCTGTCGTATACGCCGATTCAGAGCATCCTAAACATGCTGAATGGGTGACATGTCCGGTGAGTATGCTGGCCATGCAAGAACTGGGATGTTTTCAGCTTCCAGGAATTGTGTACAGATCCTTGCAACATGGGTCATACATTATCATGCAGCAACATGAGGTGATGGTCCTGGATGAATGGCACAACAATGGGCCTCAAGATCTCGTCATGGCATCTCTGTGCATTCAAAATGCCATCAATAAAATGCACCTGTGTTCGTTGTCCATAGCATATGCCTGCTCATACCATAACCCCACCGTCACCATGGGCCACTCGATCCACAACGTTGACGTCAACAAACCGCTCACCCACACAAAGCCATACATGCTGTCTGCCATCTGCCCTGTACAGTGAAAAACGGGATTCTTCCGTGAAGAGAAGACCTCTCCAAAGTGCCAGATGCCATTGAATGTGAGCTTTTGCCCACTCAGGTCGGATACGACGATGAACTGCAGTCAGGTTGTGCCCCCAATGAGGACGACGAGCATGCAGATGAGCTTCCCTGAGACGGTTTCTGACATTTTGTGCATAAATTCCTTGGTTATGCAAACCGATTGTTGCAGCAGCTGTCCAAGTTGCTGGTTTCAGACGATCTTGGAGGTGAAGATGCTGGATGTGGAGGTCCTGGGCTGGTGTGGTTACATGTGGTCTGCGGTTGTGAGGCCGGTTGGATGTACTGCCAAATTCTCTGAAATGCCTTTGGAGACGGCTTATGGTAGAGAAATGAATATTCAATTCAAGGGCAACAGTTCTGGTGGACATTCCTGCAGTCAGCTTGCCAACTGAACGCCACTTGCAACATCTGTGGCATTGTGCTGTGTGATAAAACTGCACACTTTAGAGTGGCCTTTTATTGTGGCCAGACTAAGGCACACCTGTGCAATAATCATGCTGTCTAATCAGCATCTTGATATGCCACACCTGTGAGGTGGATGGATTATCTCGGCAAAGGAGAAGTGCTCACTAAGGCAGATTAAGACAGATTTGAATACAATATTTAAGAGAAATAGGCCTTTTGTGTACATAGAAAAAGTCACAGATCTTTGAGTTCAGCTCATGATAAATAGGGACAAACACAAAAATGTTGCGTTTATAATTTTGCTCAGTGTATATACATTGTTGTAACTCCCTGTAATATGTCTACTTGTCTATCTATTCATCAGTCTATCTTCTATCTTTCTGTACATCCTGAACTATACAGTTTGTACTAGTAGGATTTTATTCTACCCACTTTAATTTCACCAATTTCCTTATCTTGTTATACAGTACAATGCTCCCAGTGCTTCTTATTGTTTTGAGGTCAAATGGTAAGTGAATATATGAACTAGACCATTAATGAGCCGGTCAGATAACACAGCAATGTGGCATTCTGCTTCCAAATAAACCTGTTCCTGGTCAAGAAGCACTTATTGTGTTTTTCAAATAAATAATCAATGTTCCGGTCAAGCTGTGTATATGACCTTTTCAGCAAGTATCTTTTGAATTGGCAATAGAATATGATCTTTTCCCTAAGGATTCTCCATTACAGGATAGGAAGATAAAGGGAAAGGAACAAGTTTAAAAATGCTATAAATGCCATAACCTATAATACATCTTCTGTAAAAAGGGAAAAGACAGCCAAATAAATTTTACAGCTGGATCAAAATAAATATTTCACACAGGCTGTAAAAAAGGTGAAGCTGTGTATGAATGGTCATGGTTGCAGAAAATTAAAAAGGATATTTGCTTGAATAGGACTGGGTGACTGAAGTGAACACAGCTTCACTTTATTTGCTAAGTTCAGTGAAAATTGCCTTTGCAAAGTAAACATCCTTTACACTTCTATTAAATCCACCACCAAGTGTGGCTTTCAAACTGTAACCGACACCTCATTAGATTTACAAAGCCTGGCCTGCCACCCTCTGCCTACCCACCTCCATGATGACCCACCTGGCAATATTCACGTGCTGGCCCTCCTCCCAGTACCAGTATAGGCCTGTCTGTGGCTGTGGATGTCTTTATATGAAGAAGCCCACCCATGCATCCTATTCCTCATCCTATTGGAGCCACTAGCTGTAGCAGGTATACATGTAAAACCTCTGCATTTCTGATTGTGCAGAAATTGGGGCTGCACTGAGGTGTTAAGGTGCAAAAACGCAGATGATCTGGGATCTGAAAGTGCAGAAATTCAGCTGATCTGCGTTCTGAATGTACTGGAACTCTGCTGATCTGAAGGTCTGAAGGTTTGGGAATTGGGTCTAATCAGGACTTGGGAATGATCTGAAGTGTAAAATTGCAGGAGTCGTAGTTGATCTGAGGTGTGACAGTGCAGGAATTGGAGCTGATCTGAGATGTTAAGGTGCTGATCTTAGGTCTGAAGGTGCAAGAATTGGGTGTGATCTGAAGTCTGATGGTGAAAGAATTGGGGATAATCTGAGGTGTGAAGGTGCAGGAATTGGGGCTGATCTGAGGCGTGAAGGTGCAGGAATTGGGGCTGATCTGAGGGGTGAAGGTGCAGGAATTGGGGCTGATCTGAGGGGTGAAGGTGCAGGAATTGGGGCTGATCTGAGGGGTGAAGGTGCAGGAATTGGGGCTGTTCTGAAGTCTGATGGTGAAAGAATTGGGGCTAATCTGAGGTGTGAAGGTGCAGGAATTGGGGCTGATCTGAGGGGTGAAGGTGCAGGAATTGGGGCTGATCTGAAGGGTGAAGGTGCAGGAATTGGGGCTGATCTGAGGGGTGAAGGTGCAGGAATTGGGGCTGATCTGAGGGGTGAAGGTGCAGGAATTGGGGCTGATCTGAAGTCTGATGGTGAAAGAATTGGGGCTAATCTGAGGGGTGAAGGTGCAGGAATTGGGGCTGATCTGAAGGTTGATGTTGAAAGAATTGGGGCTAATCTAAGGTGTGAAGGTGCAGGAATTGGGGCTGATCTGAGGGGTGAAGGTGCAGGAATTGGGGCTGATCTGAGGGGTGAAGGTGCAGGAATTGGGGCTGATCTGAAGGTCTGAAGGTTTGGGAACTGGGTCTAATCAGGACTTGGGAATGATCTGAAGTGTGATGTTGCAGGAGTCGTAGTTGATCTGAGGTGTGAAAGTGCTGGAATTGGAGCTGATCTGAGATGTTAAGGTGCTGATCTTAGGTCTGAAGGTGCAAGAATTGGGTCTGATCTGAAGTCTGATGGTGAAAGAATTGGGGCTAATCTGAGGTGTGAAGGTGCAGAAATTGGGGCTGATCTGAGGCGTGAAGGTGCAGGAATTGGGGCTGATCTGAGGGGTGAAGGTGCAGGAATTGGGGCTGATCTGAGGGGTGTAGGTGCAGGAATTGGGGCTGATCTGAAGTCTGATGGTGAAAGAATTGGGGCCAATCAGAGGTGTGGAGTTGTAGGAATTGGGGCTGATCTGAGGTGTGAAGGTGTAGGAATTGGGGCTGATCTGAGAGTTGAAGGTGCAGGAATTGGGGCTGATCTGAGGGGTGAAGGTGCAGGAATTGGGGCTGATCTGAGTTCTGATGGTGCAAGATGTGAGGCTGATCTGAGGTGAGATCTGAAGTGTGATGGTGCAGGAATTGGGACTGATCTGAGGTCTGATGGTAAAAAAAAAAGAAACTATGCTGATCTGGGGTCTACAGCATGCTCTTGTTCATTAGCACACTCCTAATCACAAGCAGACACCTGGAGCTGCCAATGAGAGCTTGGTCAGTGTACTGGGAGTGTGCAGTGAGCAAGCTATCAGTACAGAACTGCAAAGCGGCATGGATGCATATGTGCAACAGCTGGGCATTAGGAGCCACCCATCCTGTTGCTGCATATACTGTATGTACCATGGCGGGAAGAAGTTAAGTATCTTTTGTGTATGAAATATTAATGTCTATCAGTATTTTGCATCTAAAACCATGGCAGTGTGACCAGGGGTGTAGTGGGCTGTTTCTCCTAGGTAAAAATAGTCCCTTATCCCTCACCTTGGAAAACTGATGAAAGTATAGATGTAGGTATTTTACCAATTCAAACAAAATGTGAAAAAATATAGGCTTACAAGAAAAGATACGGCTTGAGCCTTTCTATAATCACTCTGTCATGTTCCTAATATAATTTAGCTGCTAAGGTCATTGTTCTGTTGGGATGTATTGCTGGTACCTGTCATCTAGACTCAGTGAGGGCAGCCATATAGTGAACTGCGCAGATATCACATTACCCTTGCATGCTGTGTTCTTGTGCTTATGAGATTTATGGAATTGAATCAGCTGGGAAGCAGCCGCCTGCATCAGCAGTATTGCAGAACAGCCACAAGCACTATATACGGCCTTGTTTAGGAACCGTTATGATATATAATATATGCTATTTCACACCCCATCAACTCTGTTTTTTTATGTGTACTAAAATTGTACATAACGAATGATTCAACAAATATTCAACAGTACACAGTACACATGGCCACCTCTGAAGGTGTCTGACTACTATTAATCTGTACACTGAGAATTAGGTTTTGAAAACAAGGCTGTACATAATATACTCTGCGGTCAGTAATCACAAAACACCCACAAAGCTCACTTTTCGACAATAAGAATCCTTATCCTTCTGTTTTAGCCTTGTGAATTGAACCTAATGGGTCTTCTGCAAACCCATGCTATCTGCATGCAGTTCTGCAAAGGACGTAAAACTGGCTGTGCAAAAAAAAAGAAAATGCAGATGCATGAGTAACAAATGGAGCCACAAGTAGTAAAAAAATGTGCGTAAAAGATGGTTCTGGGAAAAATTTGATTTTCATAAGCTGGCCAACTACAGGGTGAAGTTTGCTCAGTTCAGCCCTATGAGCATCCTTCCGCCCCACAGCCTTCGACTGAAGAATCAAAAGAGGCCAGGAAGAAAACTGTCAGCCAAACAGTGCCAGTATCCCTTATGCCGCGTACACACGAGCAGAAAGAGTCCGATGGGAGCTTTTCATCTTATATTCCCCACCGGACACATGTTCTGAAGCAAGTACGAGACGGAAGCTTTTGGCTACTGGTTACTGAACTTCCGTTTTCTAGCCCTGTCGTACATGTTGTACGTCATCGTGTTCTGGACGATCGGAATTTGGTGTGACTGTGTGTATGCAAGAAAGCTTGAGCGGAATTCTCTGTCATAAAAACCTTCAGAGTTTATTTCGATGGCAAAACCGGTCGTGTGTACAGGGCATTAGATGAGGGTACTATTCAGATATTTTGACAGCTGGTGCCACTGGCTGTCAGAATACAATAGCTTCAGGGGGAGATTTGTCCATTTGCGCTGTTTAGCACAGGCTGAACAAAGAAAATTTCTAATAGTGTATGGCCAGCTATAAGGTGTAGCTTGATTAATATGACCCAGAAAGTTTGCTTGTTTTACCTTAATGTGGTTTTTGTTCAGCAAAACTCTGCAAGCTTCGCAAATAAACTTCTGGGTTGAAATTATTTTATCTTAACTTTTTGGCAACTTCTTTCGCTCTCTGTCTTGGACACAGAAGGGAGCCAACAATGGATGGAGTTAAGAATTTCTGGCCTTCAGATTATCAGGATCAGCATTTGATATTCCCAGAGCAGCAGATAACTGGCAACTTAGCAATTTTAAGCAGTGGGTCGCCTGGGGCACTATTGCTACCCATGGAAGAAAAATAGAAGTGCTGGGCAGGTAGTCTGTGTTCTCTGTATGAATTTCAAAGCATGGTTCTCATTTGTGACTGGTATGTACCTTTAAGCTTCACCTGTGCATCCTGATTTTTCTTCTAGCCTATGTGACGGTTTTCATAAATAACCCCTGTGTGATGAACAAGAAATAACCAAGTACCTTTGGAGGGCTTTCAGATCCTGGGTACTCCCGCTGATCCAGTGTCTTCCACCTCTGCATTAATTCTGTCACTATTGGAGTATTAAAATCCACCAGCTGGAATCCTGTAACATTGGCTCCGCCATGCATAAACCTGTCAAGCGAAATGTCCTTGATTCCCTAAAAAGAAATATTCAGAGCTACATAAATTTTTTGTCCGCTTCCATTGCCAATACCTTGTAGTGACAGGCAACTGCTAAAAGATTAGAAGGTACATGTCATCTGACAAGGAGCTAAGTGCTAGAAAGACAGTAAGCAGAAAGAACAGCAGCGCATTTTATATTTTGTGGATTTGTGAAGTTTCTCATTTATTTTTAATGTGCTGCAATGTCAGAAGTCTGACTGAAAGCCACAGGACTGTGACATCAAATTTACAGAACACTTGTATTAAATAAACTGGGCCTAATTAAAGCAGATCTTTACTGAAAAATAAAAGTTACGCTTCTCATAATCTTTCTCCTTCAGCCTGTGACTAATTTGCAGTTCTTTTTTTTTTTTTTTTTGGTGGGGAGAACCTGTTTTGTGATGATGCCTGCTCCTACTTTCAGTATGGCAGCAAGGAAGATTCAAAGCCCTTAGGATGTGTGGAGGATGGCGCTGGACTTCATGGGCTGGTAAGTACAGTGCCTTGCAAAAGTATTCACTCCCCTTCATGTTTTGTTGCCTCACAACCTGGAATTAACATGGATTGTTTGAGGATTTGCATAATTTAATTTACAGAACATGCCCACAACATTGAAGATGTTTTTTTTTTATTGTGAAGCAAACAACAAATAGCACAAAATAACAGAAAAAGTCAAAGTGCGTAACTATTCACCCTCTAAAGTCAATATTTTGTAGAGCCACCTTTTGCGGCCATCACAGCTCCAAGTCGCTTTGGATAAGTCTCTATGAGCTTGCCACATCTTACCACTGGGATTTTTGCCCATTCCTCCTTGCAAAACTGCTCCAGCTCCTTCAAATTGGATGGTTTGCACTTGTGAACGGCAATCTTTAAGTCTGACCACAGATTTTCTATTGGATTGAGGTCTGGGCTTCGACTAGGCTATTCCAACACATTTACATGTTTCCCCTTAAACCACTCAAGTGTTGCTTTAGCAGTGTGTTTGGGGTCATTGTCCTGCTGAAAGGTGAACCTCCGTCCTAGCCTCAAATCACACACAGAGTGCTACAGGTTTTGTTCAAGAACATCCCTGTGTTTAGCACCATCGATCTTTCCCTCAACTCTGACCAGTTTCCCAGTCCCGACTGCTGAAAAACATCCCCACAGCATGATGCTGCCACCACCATGTTTTACTGTGGGGATGGTGTTCTTTGGGTGATGTGATGTGTTGGGTTTGCGCCAGACATAGAGTTTTCTTTGATGGGCAAAAAGTTCAATTTTAGTATCATCAGACCAAAGCACCTTCCTCCATACATTTTGGGAGTCTCCCACATGCCTTTTCGTAAACTCAAAATGTGCCGTTTTGTTTTTTGCTGAAAGTAATGGCTTTCTTCTGGCCACTCTGTCATAAAGCCCAACTCTATGGAGCGTTTTTGTCGTCCTATGTACAGATACTCCAGTCTCTGCTGTGCAACTCTGCAGCTCCTCCAGGGTTACCTTAGGTCTCTGTGCTGCCTCTCTGATTAATGCCCTCCGTGAGTTTTGGTGTGCGGCCGTCTCTTGGCAGGTTTGCTGTTGTGCCATTTTCTTGCCATTTGGTTATGATAGATTTGATGGTGCTCCTAGGGATCATTAAAGATTTGGATATTTATTTATAACCTAACCCTGACTTGTACTTCTCAACAACATTGTCCCTTACTTGTTTAGAGAGTTCCTTGGTCTTCATGGCAGAGTGTGGTTAGTGGTCCCTCTTGCTTAGGTGTTGCAGCCTCTGGGGCCTTTCAAAAAGGTGTGTATATGTAATGACAGATCATGTGACACTTAGATTGCACACAGATGGACATCATTTCACTAATTATGTGACTTCTGAAGGTAAATGGTTGCACCAGAGCTTTTTATGGGCTTCATAACAAAGGGGGTGAATACATACGAGCATGCCAATTATCAGTTTTTTATTTCTGAAAAATATTTTGAATGTGTATATTTTTCTAAGTTTACTTCACCAACTTAGACTATTGTGTTCTGATCAATCACATATAATTCAGATTAAAAAAACATTGAACTAAAGGCTGTAATGTAACAAAATAGGTAAAAAACCAAGGGGGTGAATACTTTTGCAAGGCACTGTATCTGCTTCTTAAAAGTCAGCAGCTGCAGTATTTGTAATTGCCAGCTTTTAAATTTCACATGTCGGAGTGAAGTTCCTCTTTAACAAACGAACAACAGCAGGGAAGTATCGTTCAGGTACACTTGCACTGTGGCTTTCATGAGGCTTTCATGAGGAATTCACACAACAATCCCTGCCACTCTCTTGCTGATCGTCCACTGATGTTCAATATATACAGTTTTGTTCTTGTTTGCTGTGTGCGTTGGACATCCAAACAATGCTGCTTTTGTGCCTTCCGATCTGACAAAGTGCACTAAGTAATGAAATGCACGTGCCAACAAAAGCAGCGAGTTTTAAAAAATCGTACATCATGCTATCAGAGCAAAATGTATGTATAGGTATTTAATATTGGAGACCTGAGTAACATCTGCATGTGCAGCCTTCGATACTCCTAGAACAGTGTGTGCTATGTATTTTATCTTTTCACTTTATTCTAGTGATATCAGTATTTACTTCATGCAGTTTTGTTTCTTTATTAGATGCACTCTATAACAGCTAAGAGCAGTCAAGTATACCAAAATACAATCAAGAAAGATCACATTTCTATTTCAGGTATGCCGCTGCTTACTGTAGCTGGCTTATATTCAGATACAAGAGTATACACTAGGGCAAACATTCTGTAGTAAATAGTGATAATAAATTCAGCATATGTACATTATAGCCTGCGTGTGTCAACACGCATCACAGGCATATACTGTGAGATACAATTTGTCTGTCCGCATACAATAATTACACCAAAAAAGTAGTAAAATAAAACCCTTTGCAAAAAACTGTATTTTTGTACTTACCTGTAAAATTGCTTTCTTGGAGTACATCATGCGACACAAAGCAAGCTAAAAGTCATGACTACCCGGGTTATGCACTACCTACAGGTGATTGGGCACTGGCAAAAAAAGACAGGCAGTTCTCCCCTAAACTCCTCCCATACAAGAAGTACCTCAGTTTTGTAGCAAGCAATGAACCACTACAAAGTGGGGAGGAATCTCGGTGTTCTGTGATGTACTCCAAGAAACTGATTTTACAGGCAAGTACAAAAATCCAGTTTTCTTTATCGTACATCACGGGACACAGAGCCAGCTATAAATCATGACTACCTAGGATGTCCCAATGCAATGTCCATGAAGGCACAGCCACCACTGAAAGGACAAAAAGAATCTATACAGTCTACGATCTATACAGCCTACAAAAACACTGCAACCAAATGCAGTATTCTCAGCAGCTCTTACATCTGGTAAAAGGCCAAGCTGCAGCCTTATAGATGATGGCTGGTTCAAGAGGCACCAACACTCCTGGTAGAATGTACTGTCACCGGAAACGGTGGAGTCTTTCTTTTCCAACTAAAGGGCTTGAGAAGTAAGCTGATGAAACCAACAAGAATTGCTGGCTTGGAAATGGCCTGGCCCTTCCCTGGTCCTTAGGAAGGACCAAAAAAGCGAAATACTCAAATACATCTTGACAGCCCGAACCACCTGCAATGAGTGAAGGGCCTGGTTTCCCAGCGACTGGGCCTGGGAAAAATAGAAGATAAAACAACAATGTGGTTCAGATGGAAAGAAGAAGCACCTTCAGCAAGACTGATGGCTGAGGTTAACTGCTTCAATACCGGGCCAAAAAATCCCCATAGGCGACGCTTGAAATTTTTTTACTGGTTACATGTTTTGAGTTACAGAGGAGGTCTAGGGCCAAAATTATTGCTCTCGCTCCAACTTTCGCGGCGATTCCTCACATGTATGGTTTGAACACCGTTTTCATATGTGGGCGGGGCTTACGTATGCGTTCGCTTCTGCGTGCGAGCACACGGGGACAGCGGCGCTTTAAAAAAAATGTTTTTTTTTTTATTGTTAATTATATTTTATTTTTTTATTTTGACACTTTTTTGAAAAAAAAAAAAAAATGTAAACATCCCTTGTAATAGCAATATGACATGTCAGGTGCTCTTAACAGTGAGATATGGGGTCAATAAGACCCCATATCTCACCACTAGGCTGGGAAGCCTGAAATAAAAAAAAAAAAAAAAACCCAGCCGAAGCGGCGCCGTTTTTTTGAATGGAGAGGCCGGGCGTGACGTCATAACATCGCGCCCGGCCTCCGACGATCATAGAGACTCCGGGGACCATCTGGTCCGCCGGAAATCTCTATGATCTACATCCGGAACGGCCGCTATGATCGTTCCTATGGTGTAGAGATTCGCCGGCTGAAACCGGCAATATCTGAATGATGTCTGTAACTACAGGCATCATTCAGATATACCCGCTCAAAGCCCAGGACGTCATATGACGTCCGTGGTATTGAAGTGGTTAAAGAATCCCCTGGACCCAGTGGAGCACCTGAAAATGACTCCTTGCATGAAAGAGCCACTAATTCTGACCTTCTTTTTGGCAAAGTAATAGCCAACAAATTGGGGTCCCACTGAAAAAAGGTGCCATATGCGTGATCCCGTGAACAAAAAATTTGCCCTAAGGCAGGGGTATCCAAACTTTTTTCAAAGAGGGCCAGATTTAAAAAAACATGTAAACATGCGTGAGGGCTGACCATTTTGCCTGACATTCTTTGAACCAATAAAATTAAATTAAAATTAAAAAAAAATTAAATGCAAATTAACTAATACACTGTCCAATAAGAACTCTCTTGCATTTTTTGGCTGTGTGTGGTGAAAAGTCTAAGGATGTTATATGCCATATTTATCAGCATATAACACGCACCTTCAATTTAAGAGAGAAGTTTCAGAGAAGACTTAAATGTTAAATAACGAACTGTGAAGCAAAATAAGGGTCGGTTCCCATCAATGCTGCCTAATCAGTGCCCATCTGCAGTCTCACCATTGCCATGAATGCAGCCTCACCATTGCCATGAATGCAGCTTCACAAGTGCCATGAATGCAGCCTCACCATTGCCATGAATGCAGCCTCACCATTGCCATCAGAGCAGCCTGATCAATGCCCATTTGCAGCCTCGGAGGGGACAGGGAGGGGGCGGGGCGAGTGCCAACAGATTACATACAGGAGAATCTCCTGTTTACTTGGCAGCCTCTTTAATACAAAGTCCCGCCTCCTATGATAGACAGAACAGTTGTCCAATGCAATGCCAGCGCAGGAGACTGGACTTCCTATTACAGAGGCCGATGAGTAAACAGGAGATTCTCCTGTATGTAATCTGACGGCACTCGTCCGGCCCCCTCTCTGTCTCCTCCAAGGCTGCCAGAACGATAAACACAGTACATATCTTTTGTGGCCGCTCGTGGATTTGTTTGGGGCCACAAAAGATATACATATCCAAATTACCAATGGGGCCGCATTAAATCGGAACGTGGGCCGCAATTGGCCAGACTTTGGACATGACTGCCCTAAAGAATAAGAAGTGATCAGTCTTAGAAATAGGACTGCCAAGGCCAAAAACTGCCTCTTGATCATATTTAAGGACAGATTTGTATCCACTCCAACTGGAGAAAACCAAAAATCTGTCGCCCAAAAAATTTGTGAGGATTAGCTTTCTAGCCTCACGCCATGCCACATATGAATTCCTGGACCTGTGGTAAATCTTCCCTGAAGCAGCCTACCTAGCTCTAAAAGGCATGGGGCTGACTGCATCAGGCACTCCCCCATCCTTCAACTCTCTGGCTTCAACAGCCCTGCTGTACAAGCCAGCGAACTTATGGAAGGGTGGAACACTATAATATCATGTTCCCCTGGGGCAAGCTGGTGTGATGAAAAACCCCAAAGTTCTTTCACCCAGATCCTGCGAATGCAGATATGGAAGAACTGCAAAGGAGAGAGCAGACCTATGTCAGAGATAACTGGTTCCACTACAAACACCTAAAGATCCCTGGATCTGGCAACACATCTATCCAGTCACTCAATGAACTGGATGTCAACAATTCATGTCCGACGTGATCCAGTATCGAAAAAAAGACCTGAATATCTCAAGAGGGAGAGGCCACTCCTGCAGCGCCAATTGTTGACAGCTGACAATTGCTGACAGAGCATAGACATGGCATTCTGTCCAAGCAAACCATGGACAGCACGGGGACATGGAGTGCCGTCCCAGACAGGATGAGGGCCACCCTCCCCCCCAGACTAGGGAGCGCCCTGCAAGGGCCTCCACCAACCTCCTTAGCACTCCATCTTCCACCCGACTGCCCCTGCTGGCATGATTCATGTCTATTTATAAGGTGAGTCTGCCCCCTGCCAGACCATTTGTTTGGGGTTGACGGAGGCCCTCAGAAATATGCATGGCAGCCCCTCCAAGCTTCCACCCACTACATCTGAAAGGTTCTCCAAAGTTCCAGAAACAGGGGGAGGCACCAGAAGAGCCGTCAGATGAGTCATCCAGCCTCCCTGAGTCACAACCCTTACCCAGATTTAGCCCAGGCCTGGCTCCCAGCCAAGCCAATTTACCTACACTAACAACTAAACTATATACAACTAGCACACTAGCTAGAGAGTGCTACATTTATGTGCATGTTCACTTCTTGGTACAGTGAGCCATTGTTGCTCCCTGATGGTCTTGTCCTGGGCTGGACTGGGACAAAAATTTGGCCCTGGACTTCATCCAGAGTGTGCGGTCTACGGGCTTGGCGCACGGTCTACAGGCCGGGCGCGTGGTCTATAGGTCGGGGTCGCTGTCTATTTTGTAAAAATCATTCCTGGTCTAAAAATCAAGACAGCTAATATTTATGTATGTGATCAATGTCTGTAAAGTATTCAGATAAAGAGATTGTTATTGATTGGCATCATATTCAGCTCATGTAGACCACTGATAAATACAGAATTGGCATTGTATCATTAGATAGCAGGCCAGCAAGCTTGTCCACAAATTAAATAGTATTCATGTAGATGTGTCTATATCAGTCTGTATGAGGCCAGCTTAGCTGGAGTAGTTTAAATTGTTTTTTTTTTTAAAGTGACTCCATAGCTCTCACCAGTTCTTCCCTCTGACCTCCACTTATAAAGCTGGCCATACACTAGTTGAATTTTTAAAAACATTTTAATTTAAAGAATGTTTGTTTGATTTCCTAATTGTTAATGGGTTTAAGTCGGTTTGTTTCCAACTGCAGTGTAGGAAAATTTGAAGGAGCAGCATGGGAATTTATTCTCAAGTTAAACAATTTCTAACAATGAATGTGTTTTTTCTTAGGGAAAGTCCATTCACTCCAAAATCGAATGTTAAAAGCAAATGTTTCTGGGAGTACATTCAAACAGCATTTATCATGTCATCAAATGTATTGATAAGAATTTTCGTACAAAAGCATGAACTTTAGTTTCAAAAATGACTAATGTATGGCCAACATTATGAGAAACAGGGGTGATGTGGAGTCCGGCGGGAGAAATCAGAACTTTGGGGGTTTCAGGAGAATGACACTCTTGGAAGTATTGGTTTACCAGTGCAATTCAAGGGGATGAGTTCACCGCACTGAAGTAGAGTTTAGTGGTCCAGGCAGCAGGAACATTGCTACAGCCTCATTGGCTAGAATTTCAGAAATCGATATTGCTGCACAGCCATTGGCTGCCTTTCAGCAATGCAGGGGCACTGAGGCTGAGCCGAGTGGCGCACTATGAAGTGAGGCGATGGGCAGTGCAGATGACAAGTCTCTCCCATACCGACTGGACAAACCCACGCCGGCCAACCCCGATGGCCACCCATGCACCCCCCCTTTCACTGGTCATTAGCCATTCTACTTTATTTCTCCTATAGGCAGTACAGACAGTGGTGTATTTTGGTTTTGTGCTGCCCTAGGCAAGACTAAAATCGGGCACCCCCCATATAAATTTTCCCCACCCCTTCCTGCTTAATATCCACCCCTTCATCTATGGTTCGAGGGCGCGGTCTATGGGCTGGGTGCGCGGTCTATGGACTGGGGGCGCAGTCTATGGGTCGGGTACGTGGTCTATGGGCCGGTGGTCCTATAAACAAAAAATCATCATCCAGTGCACCACACTATCCAAAGCTAATTGACAACAAAGCACCCAGTGAAGGAAGGTGGAAAATGCGCAGGACAAAGAGCATAATTGTGATGATGTTGATATCTGCAGTTTTTAAACACAACACCTGTTTTGCTCTGGGATGTGTATATTCTATCTCTTCTGCACAAGATTAAAAAAAAAGACATAGTAAACCAATATGCAGAAAACATGTCAACCTAGTGCCCCATCTAATGGCTGTAAATAGTACATATGAAACAAATTTCTTAGGTTTTTGTCTGATGGCATGATCAATCCTGGTCATAGGACTCCTGAATTTTTGACAAACCCCAGTGGAAAGCCTTCCTGTATTGTGAACTACCCTTGCAGCATAAGTATACAAATTCTGAAAGTCCCCAGCATAGGAATACTCAGTTATATAAGATATCCTTCTGTGAGAGAACTTGATCATGGCATTTGGTCTTCTGTGTTCAAATTAACTTTGGCAGTAGGGTTCCTGATGTAGTGTGGTAAAACCCAGTCTGTTTGCAGACCCCTGCAGGGGTTGCTCAGCTTATTGCCAGAGCCCAGCAGTTGCTAACTCAAATATCACAGTCTTGCATCAGAGTCAGTGCTTTTGGAAAAAAAAGTTTTTGCAAGGGGACAAATTTATTTTAAAATGGCATAAAACTCCAGGTAAACATATCTGCTGTCTTTCTAATGTAAAATGTAAGTGTAGTCCATTTTTTTTAATCTAACAGGTTTTAATCCTACCGAACCCAAAAACCAAGTCAGCACCCCCCAAAAAAACTAAAAAAATACATATATCAATCTAACATTGGGATATAACATTTTCACAATGCATTTCAAAAACAAAATACATAAAAAAAAAAAAATCTCACAGTAAGAAACCAAACAAATTATGTAGAACAAAAGACTCCTAATAGGTGAGATATTTCCAGAAAGGGCAATCCAGCTTGAAAAAACTGTATCCCGTAAAAGAGAAGTATGGGAATATATATTTTTTATAAAGCATACTTACCTGGGTGGATGCAGCATCAGTCCGATGCTGCATCTGTCCCCCACCGGCTCTAACACTGAGAACCGAGCAATCAAACACCGCTGATCGCTCGTTTTTCACAGCTCCCTGAGCTGAGAGCTGCTGACTGTCAAGCACCTCTCTCTGCTCTGCCCCCCGCGCTGGGCTATGGAGGGGGCGGGAGGGGCCGGCTCAGCCTCTCAGAGGCTTGCTGAGAGTCTGAGCCAAGTGCTGGTCCAGGCATGTGAGTGGAACCCATCTTCATTGTCGCGATCTTGCCCGCGCCTGGACTGGCTCTGTGACATCAACCGACAGCGGGCTTCTGCCCACTGTCTGCTGAAAACAGGTCACAGGAGTGCAGAACAAACTGTACTCCTGTGATCCACAGGAGAAGTACAGCCAAACAAGCTTTGGCTGTACTTCTCCTTTAAATTATTACATTTCATCACAATGTAACAAATATTACAAATAACTCAATAGACATTTAAAATGTATGTTATCTGTAATATTTGTAACATTGTTATGAATTTTAATAATTAAAGGGATACATTTTGTCTTGTAAATTGGATTGTGCTTTCTGGGAATATCTCACCCATTAGGGGCCATTTGTTCTAAATAACTAAAAAAAAATGTTTGGCCCTAGATACACTATAAGAAATCAAGAAAAAGTGATCAGCTTGTTCAAAAGAATAAAGTTATAGTTCATTCAAATTTTAAGGTAAGTAGGTAGTAAATTCTATTGCGGCCAGTTGGCTGCCTTTTGCTAATTTATTTTCCCTCTGCATATCCAGTTCTACATTTGCTAACGTCATAGCTTTATACATGCAATGAAAAAACAGCCCTCCTATGAAATGGTTCAAGTTACTAAAACATACGATTCTCATGCAATCTTTATATTCTTATGATTTAGTGTAACTGCTTTAAATAAAGATTGTATGTTTGGCTGCAACAGTTAATGTGATTTATTATAAATCTGCAAAGCAAAACATGCCATAAGGGCATTGGAATTTTATTGACGCTTGCAACTGGGCCTCTAAGCAGTTCAAGGATTTTTGCTGGATAGTGCCAACGCTCTAAATTACCTATAGAAATGTATTTGTTTTTCCTCGGTTAGAGGATGACATTCAGTGGTAAAAATTGTGAAAATGGCATTAAGCAGCTCGGAAAGCCCACACATATGTAGGTTGAGAGAAAAAGCACTTAAGGTGACAAGGACAAGACGGTGTTTATGATGGCAAAGCAAAACCTCCTGATGCAGCTCAGGAGTCTCAGACAATCTGTATGTAAGACCTTTAGGTGAACAGAAGGATCACCTCCAGGCCTTTAATATAGAATAGATGCTGACTGTAGAACTGAAACAAGTTAGAGATGAACTAAGAAAGAGAAAAAGAAGAGAACAATACAAAACCTTACAAAATCACGACTTAAAGTGGAGTTCTACCCACTTTTACAACTCTTCAGCATCCCTCACTAAACTGTGCACTGTAAACGAATTGGATATTTTTTAATTTTTTTTTCTCAGCACCTACTGTATATCTACTATATTAATTTTTCACTTCCTCCTCCCTGGCCGTGGCCCATCGCATCATTTCCTGTTTGCAATGCCTTCTGGGAAGGGGAGGCAACTTCCTCTGACACTGCTGTTGCTATGGAAACCTGTCCTGAAACCTATTACACTGTTTGTGCTGCACTGAGCATGTGCGAGATCTGCAAGGATGAGATCCAGGAAGAAATACAGTCTGGCTTCAGATGCCCACACTTAAGATGGCCACGGCCTGCTGTAAGTTTATAAAATAACAAGCTACTGCTATAAACTAACAAAACAGACCTTAGTTTACAGACTAACTTTACTAGAATACATGAAGCTTGTGTATTATTGTGTATTATATACTGTAATCAGTGCCCTGATTACAGTATAGCCCCAGCAGTGCCCATCAGCGACACAAATCAGTGCCCATCAGTGACACCAATCAGTGTCCATCAGTGACACAAATCAGTGTCCATTAGTGATGCCAGTCAGTGCTGCCTTTCAGTGCCCATTAGTGCCTGCTCATCAGTGCTGCCCATCAGTGCCACCCATCAGTGCCGCCTATCCATGCCACCTATCATTAACCCCCAGTGCTGCCTATCAGTGCCCATCAGTGCCACCTATCGGTGCCCATCAGTGCCACCTATCAGGGCCCATCAGTGTGGCATATTAGTGCCACCTCATCAATGGCCTTCAGTGCCGCCTCATTAGTGCAGCCTATCAGTGCCCATCAGTGCTGCCTCATCAGCACACATCAGTGAAGGAGAAAAAATACTTATTTACAAAATTTACTGACAGAACCTAAGAAAAAACTTTTATTTTTTCAACATTTTCAGTCTTTTTTCATTTTTTTTGTAAAAAATATCAAACCCAACAGTGATTAAATACCACCAAAAGAAATCTCTATTTGTGAGAAAATAATTATAAAAATTTAATCTGGGTACAGTGTTGCATGACCGCACAATTGTTATTCAAAGTGTGACAGAGCTGAAAGCTGACAATTGGCCTAGGCAGGAAGGGGGTGAACGTGCCCAGTGGGCAAGTGGTTAAATACTGCAATAGTGAACAAATTTAAAATTCCACTCAATTTAGCTTAAAGTATATGACTATTCAAAACTTTTTATTTCTGTTTTTTTTTTGTGGAGTAAGGAAGGGTAATAGTCTTTTGCTATTTTTGATTTATTTCCATTCACTTCTTCTCCCAAAGACACAACAATCTCTACAAAGATAGAGAAATTCCACTTTTTCGACAACTGTCACCAGAATAGGTGTCCCCTTAGAAGATTTGCCCTTGCCACTTGTTCTGGTGACCACTCTGGATCTCTGATCACCTTCTGTTTTGGTGACAGTGGGCACTTTCATTGTTTTGGAATGGGTTGTCCAACAAGCTCATGTAGGTACGATGTGGTCAGGTGGTTAAATTTATTGTATTTGCAGTATGTTGGAGAAATAGGAAGAGATAGCCCAGCTGCCGCACACCTCGCCTGGATGGAGTGGTTAGCAAGTAAGCCTCAGCTCGATTTATCCAAGCCATGCCCCCAACATGTTTCATCCCTGGGGCTTAATAATGGATTCCATGACCTCCATGATTAAGCCCTGAGGCCGGGGCAAAACATGTTGGGGGCATGGCTTGAATGAATCGAGCTGAGGCTGCGCTTACTTGCTAACCACTCAGGCCAGGCAAGGTGTGCGGCAGCCAGGCTATCTCTTCCTATTTCTACAGCGTGCTTTGGGTCAGGATAATCTTTTCCCTAGCCTGCACCCTCACTAGTCAGCGGCATCCAATTCATCAAACCCTGTTAGCCTGAGCGGGGGCCACTAAGCATTAATTTGCAATATGTGTTGGCAAGCCTGGAAAACCATTTACTCCCATGAACACTGTTAACAGACCCACCGTGTGACTTTTGTAACACAACACTTGGGGACGATTGTCTGTTGGTACGCAACTGTAACAAGTGCAACTTCTAGGAAGTGAAGGGTCCTTGGTCCATGCCTATCCACTAAGACTCACAAGCTCTTCTGAAGTCTACAGAGCTTCCTAGTCCCTTTTCTGGGTCTAACGCTCAATGAAGCATCCTTCAATGATATCGCTTTGGCCACAGCTCTATCCACCAAAGGAGGAGCTTCCTCCTCAGAAAATAGGCATAACATTTCATGTGCTATACCGTTTAGTTGGCTCCTCTTTCCTGGCTGCTACAGATTATCAAGCTCACATCACTCATGTGTGTCATCTGCTTCTCATCAGTTCACACTAAACTCTAAATTAAGAACAAGAATAACTTGGTTCTCACACTTTGAAACTGTTAAAAACATTTAACTTGATATAACTTTGTCATCAACTCTTTACTATTTAACAGGCAAGCAGACAGCTTCAAGGTAGCTTCACAATTAGCATCAAATCATACAAAGATGTACAAGGGGAGCCCCCAGCACTCAATAGACAGGCCCACATTGAAAGCTAACAGGGGGCTGACACAAGTAGCTTAGCCACAACAATGTCCCACTGTCATTGCTACACCAAGGGTGGGGGGAAATCTCCTATACACACAGTAGAGTTTTCATCGTTCTGCCATTCATTCCAAAATAATGAATTTAGAGTGATGGTGCTCTTTTAAAAACAGACATGTCTAAAAGGCAGAATAAGTATCTTAATTTATTACATCTAGATAAAGCAAAGAAAATGATATTTTACTTGAAAACACTGGATCTGCAATTCTAATTATTCTACATATTTGCCTCTCCACATAATTAGTCTCAGATTCTGAAATAAAGCAATCAAGGTCTCAACAAAAAATGAAACACTCTAAAAATAACCAGACCTATTATTCTGACAGATCAGCTTTATCTTTTCTGCACTTCACACTTATTTAGAAAAGTGAGCATTTGGAATGCAAAGCATTTGCATTAACACGAGGGATGGATCATTTTTATTAGTAATAGCCCACCACACTAGCATAAAGCCGAATTCTGAATGTCGTTGTCCGTTTTATTAAACTGCTGCCTGACTGAAGGTCAAAAGTGAGACAGAGAGGGTAAATGTTTTTAAGAGACTGTTATCATAAAATAAATTCTCGCTGAGATTAATCATGTCATCATTTTATAGACCTAGCAGAAGGAAAGTAGAAAGATGAAAACAGTCCACAAAAACAAAACTAGCGTATTAAAGCATTATGCCACTTTTCAAAAAATCTAAAATGATTATTATTGTTGTATGTGTCTCTGAAGTTAAAGACAGCAAAAAAAAAAAAAAATAGGAACTACTTTATGGGGGCTTTAATATAGTAAACACAAGAAAACAGGCTCTTCTGCTATTTCAAGAGGTAAGTACTTTGCAGGCAGCTTGAAAAGACTATATACAGTCCAACTGTCAAGTATATTTTCTGCCGGCTGTGCTCTGCCAATCTTGTCAACAGCCCAAATCGCCAAATGAACGAGAGTGAGACCACCACCAAAGTATTCCAATGGGCTCAGCAGATCCATTGAAGTCAGAAATACTAAGAGGTTGGGAAACCAGTTTCAGTTCACTCCACAGATGATATTCTCTGTTCTTTAGTGGCATCCACATAAACAGGACTCCCACAGTAGGATAAAAAAAAATAAAAATACAATGAATGAATAGTGCAAATGACATGTTTCTTATTAAAACCATGCAATCCAAAAGTTTAAATTGCACACAACTAGCACTAGGTATGGTGACAGATATCGCAGGCTCTAAGCTCCACTGTTTTTAACATAAAGATACTATATGCAGTCTTTTTATGGTCCATGCACACTGGTCTTTAAAAAAATTCCAGTTCTTTTAGCAGAAAAAAACACTCATGTAGAGTATTTTTGTACAGGCGTTTAGTGTTTTGTTTCTGCTAGAAGACTCTTCCCAAAAATGCGAACCAGAAGGATTTTTTTCTGCCTCTGTACGCTGATCTTAAATTATGCCTCTAAATGTCCTAATGTGCATGGACACAAAGGATAACATGAGCTGCTTTTACAGTAAGATGCAAAACCTCTTGTAAAAGCCACGCCACATTTTTTAAGTCAAGTGTGCATGGACCCATAAAATTGCTCACAACTAGCACCAGGTATGGTATCAGAGGTCACAGGCTCTAAGCTCCACTAAACATACTTTACCCAAAAGGGCATCATCAGGAGAATAATGCCGTTTTAGCTAGTGTTGGGCAGAGCTTAGAGCCTGTGATGTCAGATGCCATACCTGGTGCTAGAAGTGAGCTATTTTAATTTTTGGATTTTGTTATAAAGATGTTATTTGCACTATTCAGTTATTTTTTTAAATCCTACTTTGGGAATTCTGTTCATGTGGATGCCACTAAAGAACAAACTATGTAACTATGTAACTATGATATCCCCTAGGTCAGCTTACCTGTGGAGGATATTTCTGGAGATCTGAAATATTTGTTTCACAGGTGCTTTTTGACCTGTTGGTAATTCTGAGATAATGGATTTGGTGAGTGCATTGTAATCTTTTGGTGGTGCTCTCACTCCTTGCTCATTACACTAATAGATGATTTAGGACCTTACTTGGGATAAAAAAAAAAAATGAAAGGGAAAGCAAAGAGGAGTCACAAGTCTTTCTTTTTGAAGCTTAAAGCAGAACTTTACACCAGCTGGGTCTGGGCGGCTTGTGTCATAATGTACAAATATGCACAGCATACTTGCAAATTATGGCAAGAGCCCATCCCCATTATGACAAGAGCTCCCCCCTCCCTTGCCATCTCTCTGTCTTCCCACCATTTCTTTCAAGCAGAGTGTCCCTCCTCTTTGGCCAATACGAGACTACTGATGATATAACTCCTGCGCATGTGCACAGGATTTATTCCCAACATATGGCTCTATTTTTTTACATCTAATGAAAAAGGGAAAAGTCCTGGAAGTTGCACATCTCTGCAAAACCCCTGTAAGAAGGTGTATGACAGCTTCAGCCCGGGGCTCCAACCAGGCCACACCCCCAATGTGTTTCACTACTCCCACGGAGCTTAGTCATGGGGATAAAGATCCCATGCATAGGGAGGAAATAAATGCATTATCAGCTGCCATTTAATTAATCAAAATAGGTATCAGGTGAACATTAGCCATACACTGGGATGACAGAGCATGAAAAGCTGATGTGCAAATGCAAAAAGAAAATATATAATGTCAAAAAACGCCAAAGCATACAGAGGATAAATATTGGCATTAAAAGGCCAGTGATGGCGAACAATGAAAAAAATAATAAAAATGAATATGCATCCAAAAAGGGAATAAGCCCTAAAAGCAGCTCAAAAAGAAAAAGAAAAATCCTCCAAAAAGCACAGGATATGGAGTCCATAAAAATCCTTTAAAAACTTGCATTGATTTTTTTTATTAACAAACATAAAAACACCACCTAAACTGGGATAAATGGACTCCCTACAAGAGTGCACTCTAATACAATAATATATATGAATAATGTATAAAGTAATCTTCATATGAGAGTCAAACTGACAAGATTACACGTAAAGACATAGAGTATATAGAAGAATGGCTTGAAACAAAGTTATCTTTAAGCTCCCCCACCACTTATCTAGGAAAACAGAGTGATAAAAAAAAGGCAATTTACTCATAATAATGGGTAATATCCCATTCAAAATTCAAGCCCTTGGGGATGCAGGTGTCCAACTTCCAAATCCAATATGCCTTTCTCCTCCCTTTTCAAACATAGGGATTAAAAAAAATACTAACTTGGCCAGACATTTCAATCAGTTTCATGATCACAACAAACAATCACTAAGGGTCCAGAATGTTGAAAAAATTGATCATCCCGTTCGTGGTGAGGATCATTTCTCCATCTTTTGTAAAAGGGAGGTATATTTGATTTTTAAGTTGGATATCCGCATCCCCGAAGGGCTTATATTTTGATTAGGATATTACCCATTTTTATGACTAAATTCCCTTTTATTTTTCAGAACCAGGGAAGATTTTTTTGGATGTTTTGCATGTCTATCTGCCAAAAAAACTCCATTGTCCAGACTTAAATTCCACTTTAAAACTAGTTTTTAAGCTCTCAAATTATGAACGTATCTAACGTCAATTTTTTTCCCTTGGTTTTAAATGGAATGGTGAGAAATCAAAACTCCTGCCAGAATGTAGCTGTCTGTGTCCCCGCTAGGGAGATTCACTCTCTCTATTCCTCTTTGTAGCTGTTTTAACTGGGGCTGAAAATGAGGGAAAATCCAACTTTTACATTTCACCAGAACTGGAACAGAGGGAAAATCTTCCAATGAGGACACCTGTTCCATTGACAACTGTTTAAGAAGGCATTGACCTTGCAACAGGCCAAACAGCTGCAGGGAGTTGTGGGATTTACTTGCTACAGTACTCTGACATAATCGTTCTCACCCTGAACTGTTTAAACTTTAATATGCTGCCAAGTGGTAGGTCTATGGTGTTACGAAAGACATGTTTTTGATAGGGGTAACCTCTTGCTGTTTCCTACCTTGCAAGCTAAATAATGGTCTTCCCCAGCAGATGTACTTTTATTACTTGCAATTGCAGCATGCTGTGGTGTCCCAACACTTTAAGGATGATTTTTGTTTTTCCCCCACCCCGTTATTTACCAAGATGCAACAGGCTACTGCCTTAAAGGGCTTTATTTCTAGCTGCTATTCGCAGCTCCTCACAATGTATTTGGAGGAGTACCCTTGTAGGGCATGAGTTCAGTGGGTGTCAGATATGGGGAAGTTGATAGGTTACCAGTGGGAGATAGCTCTGGAAGTGGTTTGCTCCAGTTCTTTAACCGGTTCAATACAGGGCATTTTCACCCCCTTCCTTCCCAGACCAATTTTTAGTTTTCAGCGCTGTCGCATTTTGAACGACAATTGCGCGGTCGTGCGACGTTGTACCCAAACAAAATTGACGTCCTTTTTTCCCCACAAATCGAGCTTTCTTTTGGTGGTATTTGATCATCTCTGCGGTTTTTATTTTTTGCGCTATAAACAAAAGAAGAGCGACAATTTTGAAAAAAACACAATATTTTTTTACTTTTTACTATAATAAATATCCCAATTTAAAAAAAAAAAAAAAAAAAATTTTTCCTCAGTTTCGGCCGATACGTATTCTTCTACATATTTTTGGTAAAAAAAAATCGCAATAAGCGTATATTGATTGGTTTGCGCAAAAGTTATAGCGTCTACAAAATACAGGATAGATTTATGGCATTTTAAAAAAAAAATGTATTTATGTTTTTTACTAGTAATAGCGGCGATCGCGATTTTTTTTCATAACTGCGACATTATGGCGGACACAATGGACACTTTTGACACATTTTTGGGACCATTCACATTTATACAGCGATCCGTGCTATAAAATTGCATGGATTACTGTATAAATGTGACAGGCAGTGAAGGGGTTAATCACTAGGGGGACACAAGGGGTTAAATATGTTTCCTAGGGAATGATTCTAACTGTAGGGGGCGGGGACGTACAAGGGGAGGAGACCGATCAGTGTTCCTCTGTACTGGGAACACAGATCGGTCTCCTCTCCACTGACAGGACGTGGATCTGTGTGTTTACACACACAGATCGACGGTCCGGCCCGGTTAACGGGCAATCGTGGGTGCCCGGCGGACATCGCGGGTGCCAGGCGGACATCGCGGCCACCGGGCACACACACCGGGTCCCGAGCAACGCGGTGGGCGCATGCGCCCTCTAGAGGGCCGGGAAGCCCAGGCCGTCATATGACGTCCACCCAGGATGGGAGATCCCATCTGTGGACGTCATATTACAATACGCGGGTAGTGAAGTGGTTAAATGTAGCTCAGTGACTTTCTCAGCTATATATACTGCTCAGGGTTCACTACACACCTCTTAAATTGCATAAAATGGGCTCGTTGGTAGACTGGATATGTCCTAAACGTAGTAGGGATCAAAGGGATTTGGTCCACATCATTGCAACGTGTGCTTGGCATTTTGGATGATGTAATACCTGATGCCTTTGTTAAAGAGGCGGCCTCTAGAGCCCTCTTCCAGGCATGGAAAGTGCTTACCCTGGAAAAGCACTTCCCCTCCATCCCTGCAGGAGTGGGTTACCCACATAGGTACCACTCTTCGGTATAAGAAGATTATTTACCAACACAGGGGCTGTCCGACCAAATTTGACAGAGACTGGGATGGATAGCTGGCGATGCCAGGCCTGGCACTGGTAGATTTGGTTATGGACAGGTTGCTGGATTAATGGTTGTTACTAATATGTCTTCTTTTCTTTGGGTATTAAGAACCCAGTGTATTATGGTATCCATAATTTCTGTTTTATTGAGTGGATTTCTTAAGATGGGACCATGTCTTGCTAGGCATGCCTCAGCTGGGATGTGCAGGTACCTAATGTTTGTATTGCTGACACAATGCACAGTATGTCTCTCTTGGGACACTTTGATCTATATTTTCGTTGTAATGCAAATATTCTGAAATTTGTTAAAAGAGAAGTATTGGAATTTTTTTTGAGAATCTAGGTGGATGCAGCATCAGTCCCATGCTGTATCTGTCCCCAGCCGGCTCTAACACTGAGAACCGAGCGATCAAACACTGCCAATCACTTGGTTCTCACACCTCCGTGAGCAGAGAGCTGATGACTGATGACTCTCTGCTCTGCCCCCCATGCTCACAGGAGCGCTGGGCTGTGGAGGGGGCGGGAGCAGCCTCTCAGCGGCTCGCTGATAGGCTGAGCTGGCCTATCTCTGTGACATCAGATGACAGCGGGCCTCAGCTGGCTGTCTGCTGAAAACAGGTCACAGGAGTCCAGAACGCACTGCACTCCTGTGATCCACAGGAGAAGTAAAGCCAAATGAGCTTTGGGTGTACTTCTGCTTTAAAGTTTGTTCAATAAACTTTCTGATTGAAATTCCTAGATTAAAAAAAAGAAGGCATTGGCCTCACTTTGAGAGCTTTTCTCTCACTTACCACTAAGTACAAGACAGGAAGTGATGGCAAATCACCCAAAAGGACACAGAGTGCAAAAATGAAATCATACAGGAGGTTTTAACTGTTCCTTACTCTACCCAGAATAACTACAAGAGGCTTTATATATACTTAAAATTCCATAAGAGAGCCTAACTTGTACAAACTAAGAAAAAAACCTACAGGTAATTATTTTTAAAATGACCGATTGCTATAAGGATGTTGTTAGATACCTATTTTGATTTTTAAATTTTTAGGGCCACAAAAACTCACTGATCATAAACAGAGTTATGGCAAGGAGATCTCACTGTTGGAGTATCCAAGGTATGTAAGAACCTAGGGACTGACTCAGCTCAACAAACTCTGCCTAAAGCAAAAATATCTCTTTTGGGTGAACTGACTAATTAATATAGCATGTTAAATTCTGCACCTCGTATTTACCAAAAATAAACATAACATAACATACTTCAGCAGGTGTTAGATTTCCGGAGATAAGTAGGCCTTTAACATGGAATTGCTGCACACTATTTGAATGTAAAATGATGTATAATGGAGATGATAAATGCTCTTTTGATTAGAATTTAATGAGATGCATGATGAGTGAAGACCAAATGAATGCGCTACTTTTATTTTCCACTGATTTTACCCCATTGCTGCAATAGGAAAATGCAAATAAGTCAAAATTAATGAGAACAAGTACTTACCAGGTTTGCAATAATGTAATGATAGCCTTTTACATGTTTTCCAACACTCACAATCTGCACAAAAAAGGAGACAAAATATAATTAAACAATTAAAAACATAATAGTAATTGTCACAATCAATATACTTTACAAATATTGACAAAATGTATAATCCAAATATTTACCACAATGATATATGTATGTTTAGTATGCATTTCATGTTATATATGTTTGGTTGTATTTCACTTCATTTTACAGTGTACAAATAATGTTGAAAAGACATAAGAACATATCAAAAGAAGTTAAAAGGAGGAGTCTGGTTAGAAAACTCCCTTCTATAAAAAACATCATATAAATCAAGCTTCTACTTGAAGATCTCACAGTGGCAAAAACCACCAATCCATAAATGGAACAACTAGAGAATTGAATGTTTTCATTTCTGTGTAATTACTAGCAAGTCAAGTCACAAGCTGACTTTGGCTGCTGACTTTCATCATCCAATCATGTGCAAGCAAAAATGCTGTTTTTATTTTTTATTTTCCTTGCACGTGATTGGGTAGTCTTTGCAAAGTGAAGCCTTACCTTATTTACTAAGCTCTGGAGCAACTGCGCTTGCAGAGGGCAACTGAACTCTGCAAAGTGAACAGTCAATTTGACTTTGGTAAATCAACCCTAAAATGTCCATGCCAAAACTACAACTTACACCAACTGCCTTAGCCATACATGTAGCAATGGGATAGCATGATCAGTTCCATATTTTTGTAGAAATCATAAAGCAATGAAATACATGGGGGTGATTTTACTAAAGGCAAATAGACGGTGCACTTTGCAAGTACAGATGCACTCTGCTAGGGAATTTGCTCCAGAGCTTAAATGGGGAGAAGCTCTGCTGATTTCTATCCTTTAAATCATGTGCAAGCAAAAAAGCTTTTTATAAAAAAAAATTCCTTGCATGTGATTGGGTATTCTGTGCAAAGTGAAACTTCTTTTTATTTATTCAGCTCTAGAGCAGCTGCACTTGCAAAGTGCACAGTCTCTTTGCCTTTAGTAAATCCACCCCATAGGATGGTGGTTCTGACTGACCACAAGTAGATGAGATTGAAATTGTCCTGATGGACCTCGGTGGAAAAATCCATTTATTTTTACAAGATTTTCCCTTTTGATTCCATTTCAGTTGCATCTTTCAATAAATTGTATTGAAGCTGTCAATTTATTGCCCACTTTTGACTTTACAATTAATTGAATTTTGGTGGTCATTTAAAACTCCTGGGGCAGTAGATTGCTTAACTGCAAGTGATTACTTGCAGTTGTATTTGTTATTCCTAGGTGGTTAAAATTTACTGAAAATTGCTGCCTGTAAAGCCAGCTTAACGTAGAACATATAAATAACCAGAATCCTGATTCAAATGAATGTGATGACCATGTAAAAGAGGACAGGGGCACAAAACTTCTTTAGAGAAATCTCTCTAATAGAGCCTCCAAGATGGATAAAAAGACAGAGGCAAATTAAAGTGAAATTACAGTTTTGTTTTGTTTTGTTCAGAAAAAAAAATCTATTCTGGGTGTACATTGCAATCATTTTTTGAAACTGTGCTGCAGATCAATACCTACTTTTTTTAGTGTGAAATATTGATGCAGGCTTTGCTAGTGTCCTTTCTCAAACTGGCTACATTAAAGAATTTGCCCCCACACTTGTATTTTAAAAATTCCTTTAATATATACCTGGTTTTTGGAGGATCACATGATGTCCTCAGGTCATCTTCCTCTTTCTCCTATCATTTGGGCAGTCTTCCATACTGCAGAAAGTGGATCTGAGGTCATAACGTCAGCACTACTCTCTGCAGGGAATTGTGAACCCATGCTGACATAATGATGTGCCCCCCAGGGGTGCACCCATGAAAGCCTGGGATCACAGAAGTAGGCTGAATGACAGTTGACCATGAGAAAGGACCAACGGCCAGAAGCAGAGCAGAGTTTCTGCAGAGGACAGCACTAGAGACAACCCCTAGAAATCATAAAGAGTGTAGAATTCTGTCGTGCTTCCACATGATATATGTTGTTGTGTCATCACTGTCAATTAGAAGCAAGGTGGATTTTATGGGTGACTTGTCTCTCAAAATTTCCCACCAAATCCACCTCCACCGTGAATGACAGGGGTTGGCAGTTGGCGGATTTCATGGTCGCTATTCATCCCAGCAGCGGCTATAGAATCCGCCCACTGCCAACAACTGTCAATCACAAGGGAGACAAACCTGATGGGGAACTAGTCTTTCAAACTTCCCCATCAGGCTCTGCCCAACTGTCCAAGTTCAGCCCAATATCACTGGTTGCTAACATGTTGTTGGCCTGCATCCTAGGAACTACTGACCGCAACCAGCGATGGGAGGGGTGTAAATGTGGTGGGGAGGGGTACAGAGACAACTTTTCTCTCTATGGCAACTTATGGTTCTCTCATGGCAATTTATTATGAATTTGTTGCAGCCATACAGTAGCTATACTGTGCTGTGAAAATCAAGCAAATAAGAGCTACCTGAATCTGCTGCATATGTCGGAAATGTTAATGAAACTATTTCAAGGTTTTCCTGAATTAGGCACAGAACAATTTCACAAAAGCTTTACTGAAGTGCCCAAATGTAAGTATTGCAGTGAAAGTTTATATATTTTTTTTTTAAATCCTGGGCAATTTATTTAACAAAAAATAGATATATGCTTTAACTATAATAAAATGATTAGGCACAGTATTACAAGAAACACTGCAGCATCCTATTATAAGTGCAAAAGAGATAAAAAGTATCTCACTGAAGGCGAGGTTCTGATTGCAAAGGATACCTTCCGTTTGACTTTCTTTAAGGATTTCTGACAAAAACAAGGAGCCAATCAAAACTGAAAAGTTTCAGAGGTAGCCTTTAACTAGATACTAAATGCTAAAATGTGTTTCTGAATATGTTTCTCTGTGTAATTAACCGCTTCAGCCCCGGAAGATTTTACCCCTTTCCTGACCAGAGCACTTTTTTGCGATTCGGCACTGCACCGCCTTAACCGACAATTGCGCGGTCGTTCGACGTTGCACCCAAACAAAATTGACGTCCTTTTTTTCCCACAAATAGGGCTTCCTTTGGTGGTATTTGATCACCTCTGCGGTTTTTATTTTTTTGCGCTATAAACCAAAAAAAGAGTGACAATTTTGAAAAAAAAACAATTTTTTTTACTTTTTGCTATAATAAATATCCCCCAAAAATATATAAAAAAAATGTTTTTTTCCCTCAGTTTAGGCTGATATGTATTCTTCTACATATTTTTGGTAAAAAAAAAATCCCAATAAGCGTATATTGATTGGTTTGCGCAAAAGTTATAGCGTCTACAAAATAGGGGATAGTTTTATGGCAGTTTTATTATTAATTTTTGTTTTACTCGTAATGGCGGCGATCTGCAATTTTTATTGGGACTGCGACATTATGGCGGACATGTTGGACAATCTTGACACATTTTTGGGACCATTGGCATTTATACAGCGATCAGTGCTATAAAAATGCACTGATTACTGTATAAATGTCACTGGCAGTGAAGGGGTTAACACTAGGGGGCGATCAAGGGGTTAATTGTGTCCCCTAGTTTGTGTTCTAACTGAAGGGGGGATGGGACTGTGTAGGGGAGATGACAGATCGCTGTTCATACTCTGTATGAACAGACGATCTGTCTCTTCTCCCCACAGAGAACCGGACATTGTGTGTTTACACACACAGATCACGGTTCTCGGCGTGCCCCGAGCGATCGCAGGAGCCCGTCGGTGATCGCGACCGCCGGGCGCTCACATCGGCTCCGTGGGCGAGAAGGGGAGCGCACGTGTGCCCCTAGTGGCTGAAATTGGAAGCGACGTAACATGACGGCGTTTTGCGCAGCCGAGCCATGATGCCGCAATACAACTGCGGAGGCTGGTCGGCAAGCGGTTAAAGTATAGGGAAATCTAGTAATCAAAACCTCATATTTCTGACACGTAAAACTAATTACAAGCTGATTTTTATACTTTTTAAATCTGGGCCTTTCATTAAATTATCTAGGGATCCTGCCATGCAGGTCCTTGTTCACACACTTTCTGTCATTGGATGACAACTCTTTGTCCCTGTTTTCTAAATATTGTACTGCATTGTCACCCTGACTTGAGAAGACCTCCAGTGGCCATGCTGGCGCACAATACAAAAGCATAATTGACTGTTATCACCACTAGGAAACCTGCCCTGAAAAATGATGTGCAGCTATCGATGGAGTGCACAAAGACAGGAAGTAGCTGCAACAGGCCACGGAAGATCAGCAGTGCTAATATGAAATAATATAAAAACAAGCTTTGGTTATTTCCGATACATGGTGCTTTAGCAAAATAGATCTAATTTACTTAGGGTTTATATCTACTTTAATCAGCATAACAGGCTTGTGGTTTGGGGGTATCCAGCTGATGTGCGGGATTAACATGGCATAGATCCTACGCCTACAGGCTCTGTAAATTGGGCCCTGATCAGCCCCAGTAAATCTTTGAAACCTCTAAAAGCATCACACAAACACCGAACATCACATTATTTACCAGTATTTATTTATTTAAACTTATTTATTACCCAAAGCCCCATAAAATCACCAAAGATACATTTTTATCATTAAGACAAAATATTGATTTCTCTCAGACACGTTCAAAGTTGGGCCCATTTTCAAGCCCATGCTGCAGGTATAATGAATATGTTCTGCTTTTCAAATTCAAATCAAAATCTTCTGCAGCACAAGCCTGCTATTTTATGCCTGAAGTTGCATACTGTGAAGGTTGATTAATTCATACGATCTACATGCTGAGCAGCATCTATTTCTAAGAACAGACAAAGCGCAGACACCCTGGGATTAATTCATTTGTGCGGGATCAATCAGCAAAGAAAAATAATGAAAGCAAAGTTTTCTTGTGTCTTTGCAAACATATATTTACATAGCATTAGATGGAAGATGCAGACCTATTAAAATGCATATCAATTAAATTGAAAAGGGAATTTTCTACAAAATATGAGGATGTTAGACACCGAAGAAGAGTACTTGGATCATATATAAATACTAGAAATAAATATTCTGCAATGCTACACTCTACAGCTTTGCTTCCTCACTTTTGGTAGTATTTTTGGCTTTCTGTATCAGCAGGCGTTGGTCACCTAAGGGAACTAATTTCTATTTATTTTTTTATGTTCGTAAATGTTTAGTTTATTAATTTTAAGGAAAAACATTAGAGTGAAACGCATCCTTAACTGTGCTGCTGACACTGTAAATGTATCAGAATCAGGAGGGACTCAACCATTAGAAATGTTTATTAAAGGTATTCAGTTGGATGTTTATAGTGAAGCTTCAGCAACTGCCATATTTATGTCACAACCAAATGTGATATAACTTTCCTCAATACCATCTCTCTCTCCCCTGAATTTCAAGTATGACATCTCCTTCTCCCGTCATTCCCAGCTTTGACATCTTCTTCCCCATGACATCTCCTTCCTCCTATACTCTCTCTACTATGATCTCTCTTTCTCCACTCGCCAGTGCTTATGACTCTCTTTCTCCTCTCGCTTTTGTCTTGGACATCTTCTTCACTATGACATCTCCTTCTCCACTTACTACCAGCTGTGACATAAGCTTCTACCCTCAATACCAGCTATACCATCTCCATCTCTCCTCAATTCCAGCTAAGGCATCGCCTTCTCCTTTTGCTCCCTGTTATGACATCTCCTTCCTCCCTCATTCCCAACTTTTACATCTCCTTCTCAACTTGTTCTTACTTATGACATCTTTTTCTCCCTTTCCTCCTACCCGAGAAGACATCTCCTTACTCACCACTATGACCTCTCTTTCTCCACTCACCCCACCTATGACATTTCTTTCTCCTCTCACTTTCGCCATGGACATCATCTTCTCTGCTCATTCTCCAGTATGACATCTAACCTTCCTCACCAAATAACACCTTTGACTTCTCATTCTCTCCTCAATTACAGCTATGACATCTCTTCTCCTCTTCCTCCTTGCTATGACATCACCTTCTCCCCTCATTCCAAGCTTTGATATTTCCTTCTCTCCATAACATCTCCTTTTTCCCCTTACTCTCCACTATGACCTCTCTTTCTCCACTCACCAACTCCTATGACATCTCTTCCTCCTTTCGCTCTCACCTTGAACATCTTCACTCAATCTCCTCTATGACATCTTCTTCTTCACTTACTATCAGCTGTGACATAACCTTCCTCCTTCAATACCAGCTAGGACTTCTTCATCTTTCCTTATAGTGGAACTTTAGTCAGAAAACCAAGTCCTAATCGATCACTTCAGGTTGGCCCCTTCTGCAGCTATAGCAATGTAAAACATTAAAAATAAGTGGCTATACTTTTTAAAGTCCAATAGGCCACTGTCTTAACCTGATCTGCACACGCTCAGTTGTTCTCTATTCTTGGCACTGTGCCTAAACTTAGAGCCACTAGAGGCTCATCAGCTGACAGTTTTTTAAATTTTACTGTTGCTGAAGGGGGAAGAAAGCAACAGGAATGACGCAGACTGTGTGGAGGGAACACAGAATAGAAAGAGAGAAAAAAAACAGGAGAGGTGGCAGGATAAACTGTGCTGCCAGGAAAACACAAAAAAAAGTTATACTTACAAGGATAGTGGGGGTTATTTACTAAAACTGCATGGCGCAAAATCTGGTGCAACTCTGCACAGAAACTAATCAACTTCCCGGTTTTATTGTTAAAGCTTAAAGTGATTGGAAAGGAAAACATTTTATTACAAAAATAACAAACATGTTATATTTACCTGCTCTGTACAGTGGTTTTGCACAGAGCAGCCCCAATCCTCCTCTTCTTGGGTTCCCTGTCATCGCTCTGGGCCCCTCCTCCTTGCCGGGTGCCCCCATAGCAAGGTGCTTGCTGTGGGGGCACTCGTGTTTGCTCACTCCTGATCCAGCTCTCTGTGTCCATAAGACACAAAGAGCGGCCAGGAGTGCCGACAGGGTACCCAAGAAGAGGAGGATAGGGGCTGCTCTGTGCAAAACCACTGGACAGAGCAGGCAAGTATAAAATGTTTGTTATTTCTAAAAAAAAAAAAAATTGACTTTAATATCACTTTAATTAAACAAAGCTAATCGGCTACCATGCACAGCTGCGCCAGATTTTGAATGCACTAGTTTTAGTAAATCACCACCAGTGTCTTACATTATCTCTATGATTCTCTCTTCTTTCTCCCTCATGGCAGCCTGTGAACTGCAGCACTGTAAAGCTTCTGTCAGCCTTCATCTCTTGCTAAGCCAAGACATACAACCAAGGCTGAAAATGTGCATACCTTATTTGAAGAAAGTAACATACGTGTTTGAAACTAGGGAGTAGAGGCGAATTTTCAATAAGGAAGTGACTGCTCTGGGCTTCACAAAATGGTGGCCTCCGGTAAGAAGAAACAGGAGCAGTGTTGGAGGCAATTTACAGCACACACTAATTTTGGTAGCTTAATTAATAATGTGGAATGTACATTCTTTTGCTAAATAACATTCATTGTTATCAAACTGTTATAGGTATAGTTCCGCTTTAATTCCATTAATTACATCTTCTCCTCTTCCTCCTTCCTATGACATCTTCATCATTTCCAGATTTTTAGTGGCTTTAGCTTCAGCAGGCATTTTACTTGTCTGGTCGGAGAAACGGGATGTGTCTAGTATTTAACCGGTTCAATACAGGGCATTTTCACCCCCTTCCTTCCCAGGCCAATTTTTAGCTTTCAGCGCTGTCGCATTTTAAATGACAATTGCGCGGTCGTGCGACGTTGTACCCCCAAAAAATTGACGTCCTTTTTTCCCCACAAATAGAACTTTCTTTTGATGGTATTTGATCACCTCTGCGGTTTTTATTTTTTGCGCTATAAACAAAAGAAGAGCGACAATTTTGAAAAAAGCAATATTTTTTACTTTATGCTATAATAAATATCCCAATTTAAAAAAAACAAAACAAATTTTTTCCTCAGTTTCCCCAATACGTATTCTTCTACATATTTTTGGTAAAAAAAATCACAATAAGCGTATATTGATTGGTTTGCGCAAAAGTTAAAGCGTCTACAAAATAGGGGATAGATTTATGGCATTTAAAAAAAATCTATATTTATTTATTTTTTTTACTAGTAATAGCGGCGATCTCAATTTTTTTTCATGACTGCGACATTATGGCGAACACATCGGACACTTTTGACACACTTTTGGGACCATTCACATTTATACAGCGATCAATGCTATAAAATTGCATTGATTACTGTGTAAATGTGACAAGTAGTGAAGGGGTTAACCACTAGGGGGACACAAGGGGTTAATTATGTTTCCTAGGGAATGATTCTAACTGTAGGGGGCGGGGACGTACAAGGGGAGGAGACCAATCAGTGTTCCGCTGTACTGGGAACACAGATCGGTCTCCTCTCAACTGACAGGACGTGGATCTGTGTGTTTACACACACAGATCCACGGTCCGGCCCGGTCAATGGGCAATCGCGGGTGCCGCCAGGCACACGCACCGTGTCCCGAGCAATGCGGCGGCGCACGCGCACCCCCTAGGCGGCCTGGAAGCCCAGGCCGTCATATGATGTCCACCGAGGATGGGAGATCCCATCTGTGGACGTCATTTGACAATGGCCGGGTAGCGAAGTGGTTAAGGGTGAACTTGAACCTAATTAAAAATCGAAACCATGTTATAAAAATTGCACGAGGTTATATTGTATCAATGCTAGACAACATTTTAGACAATCAACACACAGGAGTTGATTTACTAAAGGCAAATAGTCTGCGCACTGCAAATGCAGTTGGTCTAGATCTGAGGGGAACATGCAAGGAAATGAAAAAAAAAAAACAGCATTTTTTGCTTGCATGTGGTTGGATGATAGAAATCAGCAGAGCTTACCCACAGATCTAGCGTAAATGCACTTGCAATGAACTCACCTATAACATGTCACGCAAAGAAACACAATCCTAATGTCATATGGATGTTGGCAGAAATATAAGTAAACTAAATTAGGCTAATATGTTCATAGAATGATTCCCTATTGCTGTAAATTTTAATGATGCTACTAGGGCTGAAACAACGAATCGATTGATTGAAAACTAATCAATTATGAAATTAATCGGTTACTATTTTCATAATCGATTAATCAGCCATCCAATTAGTTGGCCTGCATACAGAATGAATTATTTGTTTACATATCAGGAAATACAGTGCAGCACACCGTCCATACATGTCAATAAGTGCCTGAGAACTTGTGAATGTGTGAGGAGCAATGCCTCATGGGACATGTAGTCCTGGGCAGGAAGTGAGTGGTTCTAAAGGCAGAAGTTTTCTTTACCTTGGAATTGGAACACTCTATATTGTAGTTAAAGCACAGCAAAAAGCACTGTAGAAACAGATCAAAAGCAAGCTGCATAGGTGTGTACCGAGCCTTATACTGGCCACACGGATCAATTTTCAGATGAGAATATTTATATAAAAATCTTTGTACATTCGCTGAATGAAAGAATGTTGTTTGAAATTTTCACTTGCTTTTAACATTCTGTTTTAAAATGAATGTAATTTCTGAACGAAAACTGGATACACTGTCTGAAAATTCCTTTGACCAAGCAGTTCTCTATTATTTCTAAATTTTCCTGTCACTGTGGTGGTTGAAAACAAACGTCGATTTGACCCCACTAATGATTAGAAAATCGAACAAACGTTCGTAAAATACTTTTTTTTTTTTGAAAGAAGATATTGTTTTTGTATGGCCAGCATATAATATATTACAGTTCTGTTTGAAAATCTGCAAAACAGTCTCACTTTCTTTTTTTTTCTTTAAATAAAAAAAGATCTGAGTCTGATGATATACAGTATATATATCCTCTAATAGTATATACAGTATATATCTCTTCTGTCTGTTATTCTCAGAGAGCTTAAAGATTTTGCTCTCTAACCATATAGTTGGTTATTTATATTTACCACTGCATAGAGATATTTAAGAAAAAAATTGCCTTTTATTTTTAAACTTTACATATTAACTAAATTATACACCACATTTTTAAGGTTATTAACCGATTAATCGAAACAATAATCGGCCATCGAAATCGATTATGAAAATAACATTAGTTGCAGCCCTAGATGCTACCTTATTTTCTAGTGTTAGCACTACTTATTCTTTACATAATAAATATACAATGAAAGAGACGCCCTGTTTTTGTGCAATGACCTAACCATGGTCATACACTAGAAATGTGTGATTCTGGATAATGTTATGAAACACTTTTACAGCATTTCCATGTGAATAAACACACTTTCATTTCATAATGGCCTAATGGTCTGTGCAAATCATAAAATGTCAACACTTAGCCTCCTTTGTGTATAGCTATTGTCCTTGCACAGGCATGCAATATTAAAAAGTTTACAAGGAAAATAAGATTTGACTTTCTAAATGTAAATTTCCAAATAAAATATTTAGTGGAACTTTAAAAATGTGATTTTTTTTGCACATCTTTTTATTTATGTGTAGCAAATCATATTTAAACTTTTACTAGCTTACAAAATATGAACACTATGGCTGCTGGAATAATGGGAATGTAAACAAGATTTACATTTTTTAAATAAATATGTAAAAATCTGTAGAATATTGGTATAAAGTGTAAAAAAAATATTATCCATTTCTACCATGTAATCACAGAGAAGAATGTATCTGAATTGTTACTGTTTAAAGGAGTATTTCAGCTTATACAGTACTGTGATTTTCTAAGACAATGGTACTGGCATTTTTAAAATAGCCAGTGATAATAGCAAGTACCATTTATTGAAGATCCACTTACCATACATCGCAATAGAGTGGGTGACAATTATTACATGTATCAGGTTCATAACTTATACAGTAAAACCTTGGTTTGAGAGTAACTTGGTTTGAAAGGGTTTTGCAAGACAAGCAAAACTTTATAAATTTTGACTTGATATACAAGTAGCGTCACGTCACAACTGAGTATAAAACAGAACAGAGGCGCCTCTAAGTGTAGCAATACAGTTACATTTAATGAAGGTACAACATTTAGCAACTCACGTGGTTGATGATTAAAACAGGCACATCTAATGCCTTGTACACACGATCGGACTTTCCGACAACAAAACCGTGGATTTTTGTTCGAAGGTTGTTGGCTCCAACTTGTCTTGCATACACACGGTCACACAAATGTTGGCCAACAATTACGACCGTAGTGACGTACAAGACGTACGTGATGTCTCCATTACGAGTGCTAGTTTTACAAGACCGAGCGCTTCCGGCTCATACTTAATTCCGAGCATGTGTGGACGTTTGTGGGACGGACTTGTGTACACACGATCAGAAAGTCCGACAAACATTTGTTGGCAGAAAATTTGAGAACCTGCTAGCCAACATTTGTTGGCGGAAAGTCCGACAACAAATGTTCGATGGGGCATACACACGACTTTCTGCCAACAAGCTCACATGCAACATTTGTTGTCGGAAAATCCGATCCTGTGTACGGGGCATAAGTATGCAGGCATCTGTGGTAAAGCTGTCCACATACACTGTTCTCCTCACCGCCATCAACGTCATCTCTTCCACGCTGCGCTTCAAGACTCACTTTTAGATCACTCTTCTGCACTCTACCCGGTCACAATTGCAGACTGACCGGTGAGAACCGGCGGTGCAGGGGATGGTCTATGTGAAAAGCTTTACCCCGGATGCCTGCATACTTAGATATGCCTCTTTTAATCATCAACCATGTGAGTTGCTAAATGTTGTACCTTCGTTAAATGTAACCATATTGCTACACTTAGAGGCACCTCTCTTCTTTATTATACTCTGTATGTCCTACTGGATTTTGCTTCTAATCCCCTTGTGGAGGCTTCCATTTGTGGATGGACATTTTATGGTTACACAACCCATGACATTGCTATAATCTTTTTATATGGACTATAAACTGAAGGACTTATGAATAAATGGTTGTGGAACGAATCATCTGAGATTCCACTATTTCTATGGGGAAATTCACTTTGATATACAAGTGCTTTGGAATACAAGCATGCTTCCAAAACGAATTGTACTCGCTATCCAAGGTTTTACTGTAGATGGAAAAAAATGTTTTCTATAACATTTTTCACTAAAATAGTAAGTGAATGGAAGTTTGATTTATGTAAAGCCCAAATCTTTTTTAGGGCCAGTTCACTCCTGAATCGCACAGAATGCAGTCCACATTCCTGTGCTATTCCTGTGAGACTCAGTATGGTGCGATTTACAGCCTATTCATTTGTATGGGCTGAAATCAAACTGGATTGCATAAAAAATAGAGCATGCACTACTTTTCAAAACCACACTGCACCAAATTGCATTCTTACTGTGGTACCGTGCGATCCGATGAGGGCAAATGCACTGCGTCTGCGATCTTAGTTTGGGGTGTCATTAGGAATATACTTACAACTGCAGCAGATTGCATACCCATGAGTTTTGAACGCAGTGTGGAAACTGTGCATGCACTGCATTCTGGTGTGAGCGAGCTCTTAGATTTGGATAGTGTGGAACCGACCCCTGTCAGTTTTCATTGCTGTGTGAGACTGAGGAGATTTATCTTCTCTACTTGCCTAGTGACCACTGTCCCCAGATCAGAAAGCAATGGGAAATGCAAAACTTTAGAATTGTCACTAGAACAGGATGTGAAGGGTGTGAAGGGTGTGAAGTGGGGGTATTCCCTGGCTTTAGAGAGACTTCCTCTTAGTAAAGGGAAATGTCTCCAATGGGGGAAAAATAAAAAATAATTCATAGTCCTTAAAGCGTAATTATACTCACCTGCTCTCCAACGCTGTTATCCCCTGTAGCTCCATGCCGGCCTCTGACATCTTCAGCCCGGAGGCTTCCGGATATTGTTTTTTTTTTATTTTATTTTATTTGGCAGTGCCAAAATTCTACACTGAGCTGTGCATGAGATTAAACTGGCTGTGGCCCCCTCCTCATGACCAAACCACTACTTCTGCTCTAGCCCAAGATACAAATCTGATAGCCCTCAGCCCTGAGATGTTAGAGTTCAGCCTCAAAAGTAGGTCGTCCGAGGTCCCAAAGGACATTATAATGTCATCAACAGCATAAGATGTAGAAACTGACCAAGGCCATGTAAAGGCAGCATCAGACATTGATGAGGCCAAACCTGCTAAATTGCAAGAAGAGTTAGGCGAGTCATTCGGCTCCCAAAAGGACTGGCATATTACAGCTTGGGAGAAAGCTCAGAGGAAACCATATACACAACGGATTAATAATAAGCCGACCCTCCTCACCACCAATTTGGTAGGGGGTGACCTGTATCTAGGGGCGTACCTAGAGCATTTGGCACCCGGGGCGGATCCTATATCTGGCACCCCCCATGTTAAAATGTAAAAACACCCTCTGTGCCCCCGCATACCTCTGCATCCTTCAACATCTTTGTCACTACTGTGTACCCCCTCTCCACAACTGCACCTCTGGACCCCTTTACATTACACAGCACCCTGCATCTCTGGACCCCTTTACATTACACAGCCCCCTGCACCCGTTTACATTACACAGCCCCCTGCACCTCTGGACCCCTTTACATTACACAGCACCCTGCACCCATTTACATTACACAGCACCCTGCACCTCTGGACCACTTTACATTACACAGCACCCTGCATCACTGGACCCCTTTACATTACACAGCACCCTGCACCTCTGGACCACTTTACATTACACAGCACCCTGCATCACTGGACCCCTTTACATTACACAGCCCCCAGCACCTCTGGACTCCTTTACATTACACAGTCCCCTGCATCTCTGGGCCCCTTTACATTACACAGCACCCTGCATCTCTGGACTCCTTTACATAACACAGCACCCTGCATTGCTGGACCTCTTTACATTACACAGCACCCTGCACCTCTTGACCCCTTTACGTTACACAACCCTCTGCACCTCTGGACCCCTTTACATTACACAGCCCCCTGCACCTCTGGACCCCCTTACATTATACAGCACCCTGCATCTCTGGGCCCCTTTATATTACACAGCACCCGCATCTCTGGACTCTTTACATTACACAGCACCCTGCATCTCTGGACTCTTTACATTACACATCCCCTGTACCTCTGGACCCCTTTACATTACACAGCACCCTGCATGTCTGGACCCCTTTACAATACACAGCCCCCTGCACCCCTTCACATTACACACACCCCTGCACCCTTTTACATTACACAGCACCCTGCACATCTGGACCCCTTTACATTACACAGCCCCCTGCCCCCCTTTACATTACACAGTACCCTGCACCTCTGGACCCCTTTACATTATACAGCCCCCCACAGCTCTGGAACCCCTGCATGTTACACAGATCTCCCCCTTAGTACAGACCCCCTCCATTCAGTGCAGACCCCCCTTCAGTGCAGACCCCTCATTCAGTGCAGACCCCCCATTCAGTGCAGCCCCCCATTCTGTGCAGACCCTCCCATTCAGTACAACCCCCCCTTGTCAGTGAAGACCCCCCCCATTCAGTGCAGACAGATGGACCCATAATGTACCTGAGATCAGCACGGGACTTGCACAGCAGGTCCCCTCCCCCTGTGTAGACATAAACAGAGAGGAGGGGGAGGCAGCTTCACACTGCTCACCTGTGTGAGACATCCAGGACCGATCAGACAGCCCATGGCCGCGAGAGAAGGGAATCCTTGGAGCAGTGGTATTGCCTTGAGACCTGCCGAGGGGTGTCACCCCTCTGTTACCCCGCACCCCCGCGCAATGCCACTGCAGCTCGCCTCTCCCTGCTCTAACATGCCCTGTCACTGCGCCGCTGCCTAAACCCGCCCCCCACTTGGTACACCACTGCCTGTATCCATCCTCTGACACACCCAGGTGGGCCATGCCTAAATTGATGGCCCATAGACAGGAAAACATCGCTTCAATCAATTGGTGGGAGGTTCCTCTGTCAAATTCATATGTTACTGAGAATTATCTAGGTTTTTGTACATGTTGATTAATGTTTACTCAAGTTATTTGTCTGAGTTTAGTTCATTGTTATTAACACTATGTGCTCAAAGGGCTTTGTACCATCTTTGGGGACAAAAGAGTTTTAGCGTAGGAGTGTGTAGCTGGGTGCTGGCTGATTTGTGCGATTCCCTGCTCACTTGGTCCCCCCCCCCCATCCTGGCAACCGCCGCTCGGCCAATCAGCAGCAGGAGGACACAGCATCTGCAATGTACACTGGGGTGCGTAGTTTTGTGGAAGGACCATTGTATTGTGTAGGGCGGCTGCCAAACAGTGCCAAAGTCACATTAACCCATGGGGCCCAGGAGAAGTTAGGGGCAAATTTTATTGAACTGCCTAGGAAAGTTCAGAGCTTTTGGGCGCCAATGGAGAGCAAGACACAGAGGACCACTGGCTGTCTGCTGACCACCTAGAGAGGACACACCAGCAGGAACCAGATCCTGTGACTGTGTGAGAACACTTATGGTCAGTCACCTGCACCACTGCCACCAGGAGATCAGAGCATTCATCTGCCATCAGCTTCCATTGCTTTTTGACAGAGGCTTTGGAAGGAGACTGAGGGGGCCCCTTCTGCCGTGGATGTCTGCAGCTGTGCAGCTGTATCCTGGGAGCTGGTGAGAGGGCTATCTGCTCATTACTGACATTGTTAACAGAGACTGATTGGCTGAGACCCAGACACCAAGTGCACACAGTGCATACCACACCTATACCAGCCACTGCATCTTTACCAACCTTGAATGCACCCATACAAACTCTTTACCACCGTTATGCTAAACTGTCACTGCTTCTGACCCGCATGCTGTATCTACGGCAAGTCTGTATTACACCTATATCACACATCCAGGTTCATGAAAACTTTGGTTAAGTACACCAATGCTTCTTAAAGGGCCCCAACGATAGCAAGCAGAAAAAAAAAACACCCTAAGGACTGCCCTGGTCACATAACCTGCCCCTCCATCACCATATATCCATTCTTGTCTAACGCTGACCGTGCCTACCAGACAGTTTTAGGCCTAGCATAGCTGCCATTAGTGCACTCTGGTAGTATAGTGTCTGTGTTTTTCAGAATAGGTCTTATTACAGCTCATTGTTGCATTTAAGGTGGTGTTGTTACTGTTTATGCTGATCTGGATAGCAAGTGTCCTTGCATGCCTTGTCTTTAATACTAATCACTCTGTATGCCAAATTGTGTTATTATGTTTGTTGTTAAATTTGTTTGCTGGCTTTATTGGGCAAAAATATAGTAAACTTGCCTTTATAAATTTATTTGGTTCCTGTTTCTGTGAAATAGCATTATTGCTGGGTACTTAAAGCTACTGCAAATGATTTCCTGTGATATTGGATGTATGTGTAGCCTGTGTCAGCGGGGCCGAGGTATTTGTGAGGGTCAAGGCTAGGAACAAAGGACCCATCTTAACCAACGATTCTTTCAGGGGAAGTGCTACAATAGTATAAAACATATCCTACGAGGCTTAAAACTCTTAACAAGCTGACTTGATTTAGCTGGATTTTAAGATGCAGCCTTAAAATGAAGCCATAAACATGTTGTATGTGCTCCACTTTTCTACCATCTCTCTGAAATATTATCTGCCAAATTTCTTAATATTGCTTAATATTATGAGGGCTCCACGAAGGCTATACATCAACAAGGTGTCCAGAACATCACAAAACCTTTATAAAACACTAAGCAGCTCATTATGAAAGTCAATAACACACTCTGGGAAAGATATTACATAGTATTTATTTTTATTTCTAGCTTTCTCCCTTTTAAATACAATAAACATTTCATCTATTATAACAGAGAAATGTGACTATATGGGCATGATGCATTATGAATTCATACATGAAGTGCTCCATGCGAAAAAAAATTCACGTAGGATGACTTCTTAATTTTGACATGATTCAGTCTTGCCTTGCAAATTGTTTTTATGAGTAAATTCATGCAAAGTAATACAGTATGTAATGTTATCACTAAATTCAAAAAAGCATAGGCATACAAAGCATGGAGTGGAACAGTATTTTATATTTTATATTTTGTCCATAGAGGTGATGGTAGTGGATGGGTAATTTTTCTAGATTCTATATTTTTACAATTCAGAAATATGTATTTTTCCATTTTAAACTCATTCACACAGGGTCATATTGTTACTTTCTGCCTTATTTATCTTGTGCAACACACTCATGTCATATTTAAAAAGGTCCATCATTGAGGGTTCAGTCAAACAATTTAAAAAATTGTGAACCTCTGAAATTTGTAAACTTCTGAATTTTTGAACTGGAAGTCACATTCAAGACAATGGGAATATGAACCAGCCTCTAAAAAAGAATAGCGAATGATGCAAAAAAAAAAAATGCAAAATTGCTTAGAAAGCTCCTGACAGCCCTGTCTGATAAGATAATAGAGCCTGAAAACACTCTGAGAAATTTCCTATAAAAAATCTATAAGGTATAATAACAATAAGCATGGAATCTAGTGTATCGCAGGCAAGCTAAGGGTGCCAAGGCCATATCAGGAGGCAGAAACAGTCTTTGTTCCCTTTCTTACAAAAGCCTTCCGGCAATCTGAACTACTAAAAATTACACCAAAATTAGGATTCAGCTCAAGACATTCGTTAAATTAGGTTTGAATTTAACACCAATCCAAACTTTGGTATCGACTCTACTGGCTCAGGTTTTTATCACATTAAAAAGAACAAGTCCAATCGCCACACCGTTTACATTACAATACAGTTATACTGTACATTTTATACACTACATAGCACGTTTCCTTTAAAATGCACATATAATTCTGCATGGGATCATACCATTATGAACACCCACCATAACAATATGACCACCTACCTATTATAGAGTAGGTCCCCATTTTGCTGCCAATACACCCCGACCCGTGGATGTATGGGCTCCACCAGACAAAGCATCACACTACCTCCGCCGGCTTGCCTGCTCCAATAGTGCATCTCTTCCCTAGGTAAGTGACGCACATGCACCTGGTAGTACACATGATGTACAAGAAAACACAATTTATCAGACTAGGCCACCTTCTTCCACCGCTCCATGGTCCAGTTCTGAGGCTCATGTGCCCATTGCAGATTCTTATGGCTGTGGGCACAGGTCAGCATGGTCACCCTGACTGGTCTGTTGCTTTGCAGCCCCATAGACAACAAACTGTGACGTACTGTGTGTTCTGATGCCTTTCTGTCAGAACCAGGATTAAGTTTTCATCAATTTTCTTCTATTAGATTAGACTACATGGACCAGCCTTTGCTCCCCATGTGCATCAGTGAACCTTGGCCACTCATGACCCTATCACCGGTTCACCAGTTTTCCTTCCCTTGGAGCACTTTTGGTAGTTCCTGACCACTGTAGACTGGAAACATCTCACAAGAACTGCAGGTTCGGAGTTGCTCTGACCCAGTCATCTAGCCATTACAATTTGGCCCTTGTCAAAGTCACCCAAGTCCTTACGTTTGCCCATTTTTCTGCTTTCAACACATCAACTTCAGGGACAACATGTTCACTTGATGTCTAATATATCCCACCCACTTTCAGCTGCCACTGGAGCTAGATAATCAATGTTATTCATTTTACCTGTCAGTGAGAATAATGTTTGGCTGATGGGTGTATATAACTGTTTAGCTGAGTAAGTAGATTCTGTTTGACCAGGGCGAGACAGTGATTAAGGCTTTTGTGCCACCAGAAAAATGGTCTTTCATGGTTTCCTTCCCTTGTACTCAGTGACACCCTCCATGTTGGTCCCCGGTCTGCTGATGGGAGTGCCGAGCCTTGGAAACATGTTGGGGATGTGCACAGGGAGGAAAAATGTATGGGGGATTTCTTGGAAGCGATCAGTGCTTGGAAGCAGAGTCCACTTTGGCAGGAAGTGGATTTATGGGCTTTAACTGAATCCAAAATGCCCTTGTCTCTCAGAGCCTGGGTGTCAGGACCTGGATCACCTACTGGTGGCACTGTCCTTCCCAGAGCCAGCAGATCCCAGTACCCAGTTTCTACCTGATGCTGACTGCTGGGAGGATATTTAGGTCCTCCCCTACTAGTGCCTCTTGCTCCAGTGTTTTGGTCTGTGTGTCTGTGTGCTATTTATTCTGATACTGACCCTGATCTTGCTCCTGCCCCGCATCCTGTACCCTACTTCCTCTTTTCTTCTTCCCTTGTTCCTGATCCCAGTCCTGGTCCCCCATCCCATCTTCTCCCTGCATCTCCAGTTTATCTTGTTGCTCTGTGTTCCCTATTTTGTATATATTGCTGGTAGTTAGGCTTTTGTCACTCAGTCAGGTTGTTAGGTATTTCTCACTGGGTTTTTAGTTCACTTGTATCCTTTTATTTGCTGTGTATCATTTGCTGGTGTTTGGATGGATTTTGTTTCACTGTAAATAAATCTTAATTAAAGCATATACAGTCTGGTCCCAGTTCCCTGAGTGTAGCTATGCAGATTTGGCCACCTCTGCTGCTGATCCCTGACACTAGGGTTTCAACAGTCAGGCTGTCAAAGCTAGTGACCCAAAAGCAAGGTGGAAAATGTATCCTTTAGATAACAGATCTGGCCAATATGGCAGAGACTATAGGCTAAAAGCTATGATTAGTGTACCACAATCTCTGAGGCCAATGCCAGAGCTATGATATTTACTGGAATGCCCTCTCTTTAGGTCCTTCAAAGTGGCCAAGGTAGATGCAGAAGGAAAACATATATCAGGGCATCTGCTACATTCACTGCATCCTAGAGACAAATCTTGTTGAATCAAGAACCTCATCCCCCCAGCGCTGTTATATGTCCCGGGACACTTCCTGGTCCACGGGATCCAGGTGTTGTATGCTGAGAAAATCTTTTTGCCAGTGCTCCACTCTGAGAATGTGCACCCCAGAGATCATGAACATGAAACTCTGCCCAGGACAGGATGGATTCTACCTCTGTTGTTGCTGTAATTCTTCCAGTGTCCCTCCCAATGATTGATGTCAGCCAGTGTTGTGGCACTGTCCGAATGACCTGTCAGATGGGGGGAGGTTCAAAAAAGTAATGACAGATGTATTACTTGCAACTCCAGGATGTTGATGAAGTGCAGATTTCTCCAGAGAGGAGGATCAACCCTAAACAGAGAAGATGGTCCAGCACTCCACCCCAACCCAGAAAACTGGCGTCCGTGACACTCTTCCAATGTAAAAAAGATGACAGACTTTTCCTCTGATAAAGACAGAGACAGAAGTCATCTTATCCTGAAAAAGAATGAATTTGTCCCATGCTGTGAAAACATTCCTTTGCAATATTCTGGAGTCAAACTGAGAAAATGGAACTGCTTTAAAAGTAGATACCATCAATCCCAGCACTTGCATGCAGCTTAGCAGAGAACAGCGATGTCGGGATTGAAGCTGCCCAAACTGATTCTGCAGTGTTGTCAACTTCTCATGGGGCAGGAAGACCTTGTCTTGAAATGTATCCAGAAGTAATGATGGAATCAGAGAAGACTTCTCAATGTTCAGGCTCATCCAAAGTCCTCCAATGTCCACAGCGTGTTTGACACATTATAGTTCAAGGTCAAAGTGGTAAGCTCTTAAAGTAGCAGATCTTCCATATGCCCAATCCCACACATGTGCATGCTCTGCCTGTGTACCATCCTCCTAGTGCTGCTGTGTGGAGAGAAGGAATGCCGCGTACACACGACCGGAGTTTCCGGGAGAAAAGGTCCGACTGAACCATTCCAGCGGATATTCCGATCGTGTGTGGGCTTCATCGGACCTTTTTTTCCGAAAATTCAGACGGACCTAGAAATATAACAAGTTTCAAATCTTTCTGAAGGGCTCAGTTCCTACCGGGAAAACCGCTCGTCTGTATGCTAGTCCGACGGACCAAGAACGATGCAAGGGCAGCTATTGGCTACTGGCTTTTAAACTTCCTTTTTCTAGTCCCGTCGTACGTCATCACGTTATAAACGAACGGACTTTGGTGTGATCGTGTGTAGGCAAGTCCGTTTCAGCGGAAGTCCGTCGGAACTCAGTCGGAAAGACCATCAGACTTCGGTCCGACGGAAAGACCGATCGTGTGTACGCAGCAGAAGGCTGATGCACTCAATCTCTTTATTAATGCGCATCATCAAGTCTCAGATGACAAATGAAAAAACAGCATGAAGTTAAAAGTGACAGTTCAGGCATATGCAGTGCCTAACTACCACCAGAGCATAGGAAAAAATACAGCCCAAATTGCAAAATGAGGAGGGTTCCCCCTAATGACCAGCTAGGAATTACATAAACGCATAAGGCAAGTCAGTAGTAAAAAGGGAATTGTCTGCCAGGTACGCAAATAGTGAGTCTTCAGAGACAATGCCATAGCTGTGGTCCTGATAACTCTCCAAGGAAATCCCAGAAAACTGGCCTGACCAATGGAACACAAATAAACAGTCTGCATTTGTTGGCTAACTAGACAGACTTCCAGGATATCCAATAAGCAGCTTGAATCTACCAGTAGCTACTGTACTGATATTAGATAAATCTTCCAATTCAGGAAAAAAAGACAGCAGAAAGCAAGCAGACTTCCATTATCTTGAGGCACTAAAGCCTTGTACACACGATCAGACTTTCCGACAACAAAACCGTGGAATTTTGTCCGAAGGGTGTTGGCTCAAACTTGTGTTGCATACACATGGTCACATAAATGTTGGCTAACAATTACGAACGTAGTGACTTACTAAACGTACTACGTGGTTTTTCAGCTCTTTAGCGCCACCCTTTGGGCTCCTTCTGCTAATTTCGTGTTAGTAGAAGTTTTTTGAGTGTTAATTTGCGCTTTTCTTTTCGCGTTTTTCATTTATCGCTTTTCATTTCGTGCTTTTCAGTTCGTTTCTGAACAGCCGTTCGTCAACCAGACAGAATCGGAGGAGATAACAAGTTATTTATTTTTGCCATTTTTTTTTCTTTGACATTATTTTTTTTGGTTAAATAATGATTTGATTTGGTAAATTTTCTATATTTTTGGATGCATAGAATGCACTTTTTGGTTATTTTCTATTGGCAGATAGCATGTCTAATTTTTTTTTTTAATGCCCAATAAAAAAATTGTGTAGAATAATACTTGGCTATGTGTTTTACTTCAAATGACAGTTGGGGAGTAGGCAGTTACATTTTAAAAAATACAATGTAAAATTGACAAGGGACACCAACATAGTTGTATCTTTGTTCTTAAAAATTACGGGATAATGGTGTTGTGGTAACTGGCACACATAAAAAATAAAAAACATAATAATATTATTCTTGATATCACTAGAAAAAAAAAGCCTTTGAAAATTTGTTTGCAATAACTCCATCAGTATCACTAGTAAAGCAGCTTCATTATTATCCCATTAAAGAAGCGAATTGTGCGCTGCATTTGGAGATTCCGTAATTTGCCACGTCACGAATGCTAATTCTCCATTATGAACGCTAGTTTACAAGACCGACTGCTTCTTGCTCATCCTTGCTTCCGAGCATGCGTGTTTGTACTTTGGACTTTTGTCCGACGGACTTGTGTACACACGCGCGGAAAATTTGAAAACATGCTAGCCAACATTTGTTGTCGGAAAGTCAGCCAACAAATGTCCGATGGAGCATACAGACGGTCGGACTTACCGCCAACAACCTCACATCCAACATTTCCCATCTGAAAATCTGATCGTGTGTACGCGGCATAAGAGTAAGAGAGCAGGTGTGTGGTGGGAGAGCTTCTAGCTGTGTCCCAAAACTGATGATAAATACAGTTTTCACATTTTTTTAAATTCTTTATTCTATTATTAGTTATGCCGGTCTCTTCCAGCCTTGTTCTGTGCTCCAGTGTCAACTGCACATCATTTTGCTGGACCAACTCCAGACAATTGTAGACCACATCTGTGCACTGTATGTCAGGATGGCCACTTGTGGTCTTCATCAGAGTCTGAGTGATATCACAGTAGCCACGTGTCCCCTATAACAAGAAAAGCCTTAACAAGAACCTTCATGGAAGGATCATGAGGTATGCTTTCAATGAAAGCTGCGCATTTTAAAAGATTTAAAACAACTTTTGAAATTATATCAATGTGTTAAATTTTATATGGAATGTTAGTGATTTAGTTTAGATTGACTTTAAACTTGTTTAAATTAACCCACTATGATTCTTAAGGTCCTGGGGTGAATGGGGGAGCATTAGCATAGATGTACAATTAGAATACTGAGCTTAAAGGCTGACTTATCCAGACTTTACATTTATGGTCTGATTGTAACAGTAATAAGGAAACTTCCCATCAACTTTCCCTTGACAGCCATGTGGGATATCACTCTCTTACAATACTGGTGGTAACAGTATTTCTCTTACAGTAAGCCTGAATGTTGCCCATAGAAGTAACAGAAGGCAACAGGGTTCACTTTAAAGCAGATAAACTACCTCCCTGAACTGCTGGCAGAACCCCCAGAGATTCCTGCTTAAAGTAGAACAGTGGTCAAGTTATGGATATCCAAATAAGATTATTTTCTTAGGACACAGAAAACGAGCTTTAACTTACTGAGCTCTGTAGTTGCAGGGGCTGTGGAGCAATTAATCCCTTAAAGTTTACAGTGAAGTATTCTAGGCAAACTGTCAATGCCTTAGGAACGCCCCACTGATATCTTGCTAACGCTACTGTAGCATCAGTCCTTTTATCATCTGACAGTGCACAGGCTTAGTAAATGGCTGCAAGACTGAGCATTGTACCATGGGAGTAGGTCACATGCTCCACCATAACCGTAAGCACTAAGTATTGTCTCCAGTTGTGATAGAGGAAAAGATATTCCACCATTGACAGAACCTGGTGTTCTGTCACCAACATCCCAAATGTATAGATACAAATTGAACCCCCTAGGGACCGGGACTTTTGAGGCGACACAAACAACAAGAGTATAAAAAATATATAAATTGTATTACAAAAAGTAAATGAAACACATCAATGAAAGCATGTATGTGCATAGACACATGCAGATGTCATTTTGAATATTTGTGAAACATAACAAGATACTTAGTGGATCCCTGATGTACCGACGCGTTTCTGGCTTTAAGCGCCTTACTTCAGGAGTAACGACGAGAGCTGTATACGTATAATCATTCATTTAACATCTTTTCAGTTAATGCACTTAGATGGTAAAAAACCTGCAAGAGGTCGATTGTCAAAGGGTAAGCCGGACACGTAAGATGGAAAAAGACTGCCCTTTAGTTGCCTTTATCCAGCCCTTGGGGCACAATTCCTCCCACTGACACCAATGATGGGGCACAATTCCTCCCACTGACACCAACGATGGGACACAATTCCTCCCACTGACACCAATGATGGGGCACAATTCCTCCCACTGACACCAATGATGGGGCACTATTCCTCCGACTGACACCAATGATGGGGCACTATTTCTCCCACAGACACCAACAATGGGGCAATGATATGTCTGTGCGAGAAATAGTGCCCCATCGTTAGTGTCTGTGGGAGAAATAGTGCCCCATCATTGGTGTCAGTAGAAGGAATAGTGCTCCATCGTTGGTGTCATTGGGAGGAATAGTGCCTCATCGTTGGTGTCTGTGGGAAAAATAGTGCCCCATCGTTGGTATCAGTGGAAGAAATAGTGCCCCATTGTTGGTGTCAGTGCAGAAATTATTGCTCCATTGTTGGTGTCAGTGGGAGGAATCGTGCCCCAAGAGCTGGATAAAGGCAAGCAAAGGTCCACATTTGGCTCCCGGGCCGCAGTTTGGATACCACTGCTTTAAAGTGTAACTAAAGGCAAACTTTTTTTTTTTTAGTTTTGGATATAGTGGAGATGAGAATACCTGTAAGGTTTTTATTGCTGTCTGTCCATTAGGGAGATTCACCGTCTCTAGTCCTGTTTCTAGTCACCGTCTAGTCTAGTCTCTAGACATTAGTCCTGTTTACCATTATCACCTAACGTGAACGTAAAATAAAATCTTAAATTTTGAGTTGTCCCCAAAACAGGAATAGTGGGGATATTTTCCAATGGGGATGCTAGTTCTGGTGTCCCCGGTGACAACCAGGGATTCCCTCACTTTAGAAGGATTTTCTCTCACTTGCTGTTTTGGCTATATGGCAAAAATAAACTGTACAGGGGTTATATATCTCCCTTACTCTATCCAAAATGAAAAAAAAAAAGTTTTGCCTTTAGTTCTACTTTAAGCTTTGTGGTCTTTCATCTAAAATTGGAAAGCTCACAACTCAAAACTCTAAGCGCCCATAACCTACAAGACATTCTTGCTCATTTCCCTATGAGGCTGTCATTCTAGCAGTCCCTTGGATCAGCAGTTTATTACAGAGGACATTATAAAAAAACAAAAAAAAAACAAAGCTTGACTATTTTTTCACAAATGTCCCTGTTGTATAATTGCCTGGTGCAGCAATTTCCATGAGCGCAACTGTGCTATTGGCTGTCACTTTTATTTATCTCTGGATTAATGGCTGTCAGTAATTCCACTCTGTAATAATATTATGCTCTAAAGCAGTGCTTGTAGTGGAAGCCTTTAATGCTAAGAACTGAATGAGATCCTTGTCAACTAAGCTCCCATTGACAGTGTCTTGGAATTAAACTATTATCTTATGGCCATCTTAACAGTTTCATGCAATACTGGCTTAGATTTTGATCTCACCAAGCATGTAGGTAAAGCTTAGTGGGGATATAGAGTCTTTTCAGTAATATTTTAAATATACTGTCCATGTATCTGAGATGACCTGGATGTCCATACAATGATCAATATGTTTAAAAAATGTATAATTTGTAATTAAATACAGTACTGTGCAAAAGTTTTAGGCACTTGTTGAAAAATTCTGTGAAGTGATGATGCTTACAAAAATAATGCAATGAATATAGTAATACATCAAACAAAATCAGCTGTGTAGGAGGGATGAAAATAGGTGAGGAAAAGCCATGCTCTACTAATAAGTTGAAGTCGCAGACCTCAACTTGGCAGTTCAATGTAAAAAAAGCTTACACAATGGCAGGACTTAGAACAACAACAAGACATAGGGTTGTCTTACTGCTTCAACAAGGTTTCTTACAAGCGAGCACTCTTCTGCACTTACTGCCCACTGTCCTACCCTTAACACAGAAAACATATCTCCTTTACTGCAAAATTGTACACATATGGATTGAGTAGACAGCCTTTCTCAACAAGGGTTCTGTGGAACCCTAGGGTTCCTCCAGGGGTTGTTAAGAGTTCCTTATGCAATCAGCAATTTCTGGCTTGTAGATCAGTAACCTATGACACCAATGATCTTTTTTTAGCCATATGTAAGGGGTATTCTCCCCACTGAAAAACTGATGTAAGGAGCATTCTTCATACTATCCACCAACGTAGAGAGCATTCTTCACACTAGATATGAGCTCAGGCATCCTCTGAACTCATCTCTAATCAAAACTCCCAACCCCCACTTTTTTGTATTCCAGGTTGCGGACCAGGTTTTTCCCCACCTTGCAGCTCACATGAGCTGAAGAGCAGGCAATGACCAGCTCATTGGAGTACAAAAAAGCGTCAGATCAAAATTTGGGTTAGAGAAGAGTTCAGAGGACACCAAGCTCATCTCTAGTTCCCACTAACGACCAATGTAAGGAGTATTTTTCCTATTAAACACCAGTGTAATGGGGCTCTTCTTCCACTGACCACCAATGTAAGGGGTTCCTTCTCCCACTGACCATTAATCTAAGTGGGTCCTTCACCACTCATCGCCAGTGTAAGGCAGCATTTCACTGAGAACTAATAAAAGAGTAATGCCCCGTACACACGGTCGGATTTTCCGACGGAAAATGTGTGATAGGACCTTGTTATGGGAAATTCTAACCGTGTGTAGGCTCCATCACACATTTTCCATCGGATCTTCCGACACACAAAGTTTGAGAGCAGGCTATAAATTTTCTGACAACAAAATCCGTTGTCGGAATTTCCGATCGTGTGTACACAAATTCGACGCACAAAGTGCCGCGCATGCTCAGAATAAATAAAGAGATGAAAGCTATTGGCTACTGCCCCGTTTATAGTCTCGACGTACGTGTTTTACGTCACCGCGTTCAGAATGATCGGATTTTCCGACAACTTTGTGTGGCCGTGTGTATGCAAGACAAGTTTGAGCCAACATCCGTCGGAAAAAATCCTATGATTTTGTTGTCGGAATGTCCGATCAATGTCCGACCGTGTGTACGGGGCATAACACTACACTGAATGCCAAAAAAATGGTCACGATCAATGTAAATTGGCATTTCTCAACTGACCACCAGTGTGAGGGAACACAAGAGATTTCTCTATCTGCCTTTCTTTTCTGGAGTTTTATAATTTGTTTAATTGTGTTATTATTACTGAGAAATTTTGTTCAATAGAGCAGCTCTGGTGTCAAATACACTAAGTATGCCACATGATGTCTTATTTTATTTATTCTTATGTCGTAACTGTAGATATAGATAAGTAATAGTAGGGTTTCCCTGCCACCTGAAAGCTATTTCAATGGTTTCTGTGATACAAATTTAGAAAGCCTGAAATAGAGGCTTATTTATGTTGTTTACATGACTTTATGAGATGTGATCAGTGCTAGCAGCTGTCGATCATTTTTACTCATCTATTATATTTAGTTTTCTATATATTTTGTCACTTTTAAAACAGGTAGCTCGCAAGATCCTCATAGTTTGCTGAAGTAGAGGCTGTTCACTTTTTTGCAAAGTAAATTAGTTGATAAATTAGTTGACAAGGGGAAGGTGTGTTCACTTTCATCACCCAATCATGTGCACAGAAATTTTTTAAAAATATTTTTGTATATAAATCACTAGTGATGAGCTCAGGTGTTCTCCAAACTCATCTCTAGCCAAACTCCAAACTCGCACTCTTTTTTTTTTATTCAAGTGAGCTGCAGGTTGAGTCATTCCTGCCTCGCAGACCACTTCTTTGTTTGCATAAGCTTCAGGGCAGGAAAGACCCGGCCCGCAACTCATCAGAGTAAAAACAGTGAGATAGTTCAGATTTTGGCTAGAGATGAGTCTAGAGGATGCCCAAGGTCATCTTTATAAATAACTTCCCTGTTTGTAAGCATCATTTGCAATATTCCCAATGTTGCCTCTTGTTCTGGAACAAGCACATATTTGTAATAACATTTTGAAAGTTCAAAAACATGCGTTAAATGTTTTGTCTTTGTAAAAGAATATGCCACTGCTAACTGCTGACAATATTCTATAATGCAACTGCCTGCTTTCCATTCACTGCAGAATGGAGAGTGGGAGGCAGCACAGTACTAGACGGAGGGTGGGAGTGGGAGCTGCCTCAGTTAACCTTTCAAGTTAACCAGCAGATGATTGGTTGATAGGATGCCGGGTGGTTCTAGCAACCAATCACCACCTTGTTAATATGAAAAGTTAACTCCGGCAGCTCCTGCTCCCACCCTTCATCCAGTACTGTGCTGCCTCCCACTCTGCGCTCTGCTGTACACACACTGTCAGGCAGCAGAGGAGACACTGGGGGGCAAAGAAAACTGCTATGGGGGGGCCAGAGGACACTGCTTTGGGGGGGTGGAAACAGGACACTACTGTAGGGGCGGGGTGATGTGATGGGGCAGAGGACACTGCTATGGGAGGGGGGCAGAGGGACAGAGGACACTACAGTGGGGGGAGTGATGTGAAGGGGGCATCAGACACTAGTGTGTGTGTTTGGGGGGAGGGGGCAGAGAGCCAGAGGGTATTACTGTGGGGGGGAGCAAAGGACACTACTGTGTGTGGGGGGGGGGGACAGAGGACACTATTGATGTGGCAGAGCACACCACAGGGGGGAAGGATGATGTGAAGGAGAGCAGAAGACACTACTGTCAAGAGGGGGGGACACTACTTTGGGGGGTGATGTGAAGGAGGAGCAGAAGATACTACTGTGGGGGGGGTATGATGTGAAGGGGGGCAGAGGACACTAACGTGACATGCTACTTTCACATTGCAGCACCAGGCAGCGCCCGGCCGTTAGAGCTAAAGCGCCACTCGTTTTTGCGGCGCTTTTGCAGCACTTTTCGGCCGCTAGCGGGTGCTTTTAACCCCCACTAGCAACCGAAGAAAGGGTTAAAAGCGCCCATGTTGCGCCGTTTCCGAAGGGCTTTTCAGGCGCTTTGGAATCGTTGCCCATTCATATCAATGGGCAGGGCGTTTTGGGAGAGCCAATCGCCCCAAAGATGCTGCTTGCAGGACTTTTCCTAACGCCCCACAAGTGCACCGCCCCAGTGTGAAAAGTCACACTGAAATGAATGGCAGGCAGTTTTCAGGTGTTATTTAGAGGCTATTTCTAGCGCTAAAATGCCTGAAAACCTCCTCAGTGTGAAACTGGCCTAAGTGTTCTTCATGCCATCTCTTTATGGGCCCCCGGGAAACACTGATTTCCTCCATGTTGTCCAGGTAGATCTCAAACTCTGAAAGGTTGCCTACACCTGCTATAATATAGTTGCTGACTAGGAGATCTTATAATGCCACTGCCAACTTAATATTATATGCCATTTCAGGCTTTGGGATATTATATCATCATTGGCATCAGCTGGCTGGGGGATACAATAACCTCACTGCTGCCAATATATTATAATCTCATGCTGACTGAGTGATATTTTAATGTCACTAATGTCTATTATAATGCCATTGCTGATAGAGTGATATTATAAAGTCACTAAAGTCTATTATAATGGCATTGCTGGCTAGGGGATATTATATTGTTGTTCTTGAATTGTATAATGCAGAAATTATAATGCCTGTACTGACTATTATGATATGATTTCTGGCTAGCGAATATTAAAATGTTACTACTGACAATTACAAAGATATTCTTAGTCAGGGATAATATAATGTTACTGCTCACTAATATAAAGACAACACTGCCAAGGTAAATCTTAAATGCCACTGATGACTACTGTGCTGACATTTATGGCTAGGGGTATTATAGTATCAGTGCGAACTATTATGATGACATTTTTGGCTGGGGCTATTATAATATTACTGTTAACTATTCCAATTTCATTGCTGGCTTGGCAAGATTGTAATGTTACTGTTGGCAACTATAATTACATTTTTTTTAACCAAAAAGTAACCATGCCAGTGGAGAGATATGGTTAAAAAAAAAAAAGCTGCTAGCATTCTATAAGATATTTTTCGTAGTAATTACAACATTGATTTACAAAATGGGCTGTGCTGAAAATACACTGATTTGTCAAAAATGATATAAACATAATCAAACAAGTAAAAGTTCAAAAAAGGTAGCTCTAGACATGGAGGAACAGGTTATTTTAGGACCACATCAGTTGGTTTGACAAATAGAACATTTTCCTTGAAAGAAGGGATGCTTAACTGGTTGATCTAATACATTAGGGGCTACTATATCCCCGCAATAAGTCATATGTGACAAAACACGTTGGTGGAGCTATGTGCCATGACATTACCATGCTCCCGGAAGTGGGTTCCGATTGGTTTACATCGTATTACTGGATGTGCGTTTTTTTTCTTCCTTATACGATAGTTCATACTCAGTGTTTTTACCAATAAAAATATACAGTTTTACACAATGTGGAGCATATGGTCTCCTTTCAATTTTCACATGTGATTGTACACGTGAGGGAATACCGGGGAATTAGGCTTAAAGGAATATCTCCCCTGATTATTTGTGGATGAGAGTACAAAGCCTGGATGAATAGAGGATACATCCATATAGAGCCCTTTATGACTTCCCTTTACCAGAGAGTCAATTTTTTTCCTTCTTTGGGGAAACTGTACAGTTATGAACACTGAGGGTTATTGAAAAAAATAGCACATTTACAGACAGCTAAAAAAATCATTGGTGTCAGTGGTTACTTATCTAAAAGACACCTGGTTCCATATCACTAGCTCTGCCCTGTGACACCAATCCTGGATCTATGCAGGCACCATTATTCAAGAATCAAGAGTAAGGGTGAATCCTGCAGGAAATTGTCACATGATATTTAAGACTATATGGTCATATTGGGTCAATGACATCTCAAGCATTGCCGCTCCCTTTGTTAGGTGCAGAATTTTGTGGCCACAACAACTAACCGGGCCAGTGACCTCCTATCTTGTGATAGTTTTTAGTGGGTTTGGGATGAACTCAGTTTGGCCTGAACCTTAGCTTATCACTAGTCAAGCAGTCAGAATGCCATTGCTCACAGCTCAAGGAACTCGTAGAAACCGTGCGTATTACGTACGATCTGTGAGCGGAGGAAGGAGCATTGGACGCGCCGATCGTAAGAACGAAGGTAAGAGACAAACTTGTACCTATACTGCTTCTACATTGAGGCCTATATTGTAACAAGATTAGGAAAGTTTTGTCTGACATTAGGCTTTGTCTTGTGTTGTGTCTTGCAGTGAACATAGATATGCTACTGAAAGACAATGACTTCATGTCAGTATTCGTAGATATGTTAAGGGAGCTGCCCTGTCTATGGGAGATTGAACACCCCCATTTCAAGAACCAAGCAAAGAGGAAGGCAGCACTGGTGCAATTGTGTGAAATTGTGAAGCAGGTGATCCCCACGGCAGACATCACCTATTTAAAGATATTAATTGGTGGCCTGAGGAGTACATATCTAAGGGAGCGCAAGAAAGTCCTGGATTCACAGAGATCCGGAGCAGCAGATGACATCTATGTCCCCAGGATGTTGTACTACGACAGGCTGCACTTTCTGGCAGGCCAGACTGAACCCAGGCCATCCCTCTCCAGTCTTCCTTCCACGCTTCCTTCCCCCCGGCTGAGGCTTCTGACGCCCAACCTGTTATAATGTGACCGTTGGCTACTGCAATGTCATTGCTGGTTAAGAAATATAAAATATTATAAAGTCACTGCTCACTATTATGATAGCATTGCTGGTTGGGAAATATTATAATGTCACTGCTGACTGTATTGTTAATTAGCAATAAAATACACTTGTATGCAGAAAAAGTCATTCTTGGATAAGTTATACTGCTGCCAATTATATTGCAATTTCGATAGTAGTGTGTTCCTTACACATGCATTTTGTTAATAAGTCTAAAACTGAATAGATGATTTTAAATAGCTCATTAAACGATATTATACATGGACACACATCAGCACTTCTGGCCTGGTGTATGTGAACCTGAGCCAAATTCTTGCTCTTATTGGATTGGTTTTGCTGTTTCAAATTGCTTTTATTTCACAGTTGCTTGCTTGTTATTTCAGAAGCTTGGAAGTGTCCCCCCTGACAACAGAATGGCGAAGAGGGACTTAATTAAATACAGTGCCAACAGACCGCTGTGGGATAGCCGTCACTCCCAAGCTCCCAGGCATACAAATACATCTCCATCTATATGATATCATACTAGGCAGATATATACAATTTGACAGATACAGTGGATATAAAATGTCTACACACCCCTGTTAAAATGTCAGGTTTCTGTGATGTAAAAAAAAACGAGAAAGATAAATCATTTTAGAACTTTTTCCATCTTTAATGTGACCTATAAATTGTACAAGTCAATTGAAAAATAAACTGAAATCTTTTAGGTGGAGGGAAGTAAAAATTAAAATAAATAAATAATATGATTGCATAAGTGTGCACACCTTTAACCTAATACTTTGTTGAAGCACCTATCTATTAGCATGGCACATCTTGACTTGGCAAAGTTTGCCAACTCTTCTTTGCTAAAAAACACTCCAAATCTGTCAGATTGTGAGGGCATCTCCTGTACACCACCCTCTTCAGATCACCCCACAGATTTTCAATCGGATTCAGGTCTGGGCTCTGGCTGGGCCATTCCAAAACTTTAATCTTCTTCTAGTGAAGACATTTCTTTGTTGATTTGGATTTATGCTTTGGGTCGTTGTCATGCTGAAAGATGAAGTTCCTCTCCATGTTCAGTTTTTTAGCAGAAGCCTGAAGGTTTTGTGCCAATATTGACTGGTATTTGGAACTGTTAATAATTCCCTCTACCTTGACTAAGGCTGAAGAAAAACAGCCCCAAAGCATGATGCTGCCACCACTATGCTTCACAGCGGGTATGATGTTCTTTTGGGGATGTGCAGTGTTATTTTCGAGCCAAACATATCTTTTGGAATTATGGCCAAAAAGTTCAACCTTGGTTTCATCAGACCATAACACATTTTCCCACATGCTTTTGGGAGACTTCGTATGTGTTTTTGCAAAATTTAGCTGGGTTTGGATGTTTTTCTTGGTAAGAAAATAGCTACCCTATAGTCCAGACATATGAAGAATACGGGAGATTTTTGTCACATGTACCACACAGCCAGTACTTGCCAGATATTCCTGCAGCTCCTTTAACCACTTAAGGACCAGCCTCGTTTTGGATTTTAGGTGTTTACATGTTTAAAACAGTTTTTTTTGCTAGAAAATTACTTAGAACCCCCAAACATTATATATTGTTTTTTTTTGGCGGTCATTGCAATACTTTTTTTTGCACCGTATTTGCGCAGCAATCTTATAAGCGCACTTTTTTTGGAAAAAATTCACTTTTTTGAATAAAAAAAATAAAACAGTAAAGTTAGCCCAATTTTTTTTTATATTGTGAAAGATAATGTTACACCAAGTAAATTGATACCCAACATGTCACGCTTCAAAATTGCGCCCGCTCGTGGAATAGCGTCAAACTTTTACCTTTAAAAATCTCCATAGGCGACGTTTAAAAAATTCTACAGGTTGCATGTTTTGCATTACAGAGGAGGTCTAGGGCTAGAATTATTGCTCTTGCTCTACCGGTCACGGCGATACCTCACATGTGTGGTTTGACCACCGTTTTCATATGCGGGCGCTACTCACATATGCGTTCGCTTCTGCGCGCGAGCTCGTCGGGACAGGGCGCTTTAAAATTTTTTTTTTTTTTAATTATTTATTTTACTTTATTTTATTTATTTTTTCACTGTTTTTTAAAAAAAAAAATTGGATCACTTTTATTCCTATTACAAGGAATGTAAACATCCTTTGTAATAGAAAAAAATGACAGGTCCTCTTAAATATGAGATCTGGGGTCAAAAAGTCCTCAGATCTCATATTTAGACTAAAATGCAAAAAAAAAATAAAAATAAAATAAAGTTGTTTAAAAAAAGACACAAAAAAATTTGTGCCTTTAAGAGAAGTGGGCGGAGCCAACGTAATGACGTCACTCCGGCCGTCCTATGGTATAGAGACGGGTGGGCGCCATCTTGGCCTCACTTGTCTCTATACCTCAGCAGTGACAGGTCCCGATCTCCTCCGCCGCTACCGACGGCTCCGGTAAGCGGCGGAGGGCGCGGGAGAGTGGCAGGAGGGGGGGTGGCACCTCTCCCGCTGCCGATAACGGTGATCTCGCGGCGAACCCGCTGCAGAGACCACCATTATCGTGTACAGAAACGCCGGCCCTAAAGATGGATACCTCGGTTGTGGCAGCAGCTGACGTATATATGACGTATATATACAGTGGCCGGTCGTTAAGTGGTTAATGTTGCTGTAGGCCTCTTGGCAGCCTCCCTGACCAGCTTTCTTCTCGTCTTTTCATCAAATTTGGAGGGACGTCCAGTTCTTGGTAATGTCGCTGTTGTGCCATATTTTCTCCACTTGATGATGACTCTCTTCACTGTGTTCCATGGTATATCTAATGCTTTAGAAATTATTTTGTACCCTTCTCCTGACTAATACCTTTTAACAAGGAGATCCCTCTGATCACAGTTACATCCCCAGTTACAAGAGGGTGTGCACACTTATGTAACCATATTATTTTATTTTTTTATTTTTACTCCCCAACCAAAAAAAAAATATTTCTGTTTGTTCTTCAATTGAGTTGTACAGTTTATAGGTCACATTAAAAGGTGGAAAAAGTTCTGAAATTATTTATCTTTGTCTCATTTTTTTACATCACAGAAACCTGACATTTTAACAGGGGTGTGTAGACTTTTTACATCCATTGTACGTCCTACTTGGCTTTTCGAATGCAGTCACCCATATAATAAGACGGGAGTGACTGTGAACCCCTTTTGCACATTAGTAGAATATATAGCCTAATATTGTATACTCTACACCAGGGGTAGGCAACCTGGGGCCCTCCAGCTGTTGTGGAACTCCATTTCCCATGAGGCATTGCAAGGCTGGCAGTTACAATTACTCCCAGTGGCATGATGGGACTTGTAGTTCTGCAACAGCTGGAGGGCTCCAGGTTGCCTACCCCTGCTCTACACAAAGTCTGAACTGGAGTCCCAGTATTCCCCTATTGTTACTATGCTCACACCAGTTCCCCCTCACACTATTTAAAGCTGAACTTCAGCCTTACCTTTAATCTTGCACAGTTGCTGTCTCCTCTTCTGTACTGAAATATCTTACTTTGATTTAACAGCACACTGTGAGCTTCTCACAATGTGCATTGGAAGCTGTAGCAAGCCATATAGCCCCCCATCTAATTTCCTGGCTGGAGGATATAGGATCATATAGGCCTTTCCTCTCCAGCATGTCTTCCCCTTGCCGACCTCTTTTATTTCAGTTTTTTCATTCATGGAGACTCAGCATCATATGTGGGCATTGCCTAGGGCAAATGCAGCTGTTCTGGGAACACCCAGTCATCCAGATTGACAGTCATTCATCACAGCATTTTGATATTCCCTCAACTTTACTAAGAACAAGCTCACTGTGTAGGAGTACTGAGGCAGGGTGCTGTGATGTTTTCACGATGCTAAGTACAGCAACCTGGCGGGCCCTCCCACCAGCCATGATGTGCCTGCATTGCATAGAGAGGCGTGGAGACCCAGGTATATGATAAAATAAAAAGGTTTTACTAAAAAATGTCATTATCAGATTGGTGACGGGGAGGAGGAGAAACCAGAAATGGCAAAGTACAAGCAGATTAAACTTCAACTTTAAAGTATTACTAAACCCAGGAGGACCCTGCATTCACTATATCTGGTCTCCCGAATCACACAGAACATGGAAATGCAATTTTTTAAGTAAATATAAACTGCTAAATAACTTTTTTCATCAGCAGTATATAGCAGTCTTGTGACTTCTATCAGTGTTTGGTTAAAGCTTGTAGGAGGAGTTTCCATTCTCCTCTGATTGTCCTATGAGGCTTTAGGACCCCTGACCCTCTGTCTGGACAGTGCTGATTGGCCCTGTGCTGATCACATGCACTCTCCCAAGAAAGAAAATAAAATCTCTAGCAATGCACACCAAACTGAGCATGTGCAGCTGGTCTCCAATGCTCTGTTCGATCAGGAGATGGTTTGGGGACAGTGGAAGAAGGGGAGGATCAGAGTAGACAGGATCAAACAGCCTTTTTACACAATGCAGAGGATTAACCCTTTAGGTTTCATAGTGAGTATAACAAGCATGCCTTACTGCATATACAGACTGATTTTACTGTTGTGGGTTTAGTAACATCCTAATATCAAAGTATAAAACACAGTTTTCAAGAGGAAGACTATAGAGATGGGGAAAATAGGCATCTGAAGATGATTCATAGCACAGGTTAATGGGAGATCACAGAACACATGACCAAGGGCAGGGGACATGGGGAGGAGTGTCTCTGTTCATTACACTCTAATTCTCTGTGTGACTCTGCTATGAAATGTCCCATGTTTGGATTGGTGGGCACTCCATGACAGTGCTTTTTATCCTCGAGCATTAATAATGAATAGTAACTAGCCAAAAGCCCCCTGTGCCATTGGCTGCTGCTGCTGTCAATCACAGCCAGTGGGTCAATGAGGAGAGAGAGGGGCAGGGCTCAGCCACGGCTCCATGTGTGAATGGACATGCAGAGCAGTGGCTCGGGAGGGAGACTACCTGGGTGCTGGTGATCAGGGGCACTCCTCAGGAGGAAGGGGCCAGGAGTGCCGGCAGGGGACCCGAGAAAAGTAGAATCGGGGCTGCTCTGTGCAAAACTACTGCACAGAGCAGGTAAGTATTACATGTTTAATACATTAATGTTAAAAAAATCCAAAGCTTTAATATCACCTTAATGTCCTGATAGTTGTGCTGTAAATCAGGTTTATGTGATAAACCAACAGAGCTGTGTGATGGGAATTTTATTTGCTTTCTGCACTAATTGGTAAAGTGTGCAAACATAACGTGACTTCACATCATGCATCTATTCTCGGTGATATCATCTCGGCGTTACGGGCAGCAATGCAGATAAAGTCCTAAAAACATGCAGAGCAGAACATTTTTTGTACTGGGGGATTTCTAATCTTTTCCGTGTTTCTTTGAATACTAAAAGAAAAAAGATATAGCTTCTTCCTCTAATCTTTTTAGTGCCCTTTAGGGAAAGATCTATCTGAGCCGCCCAGACACTTAGCATCCATTGAATATTGATTCAAGAAAGAGATTGAAAGATTTTAACATGAAAATTAAAACAATACGTTTTTTTCCTCTCAAATTTTTTCTAGTATGAAACTTTAAAAAATATATCTTTACTGAGTCAGTTACATCAGTGTATTCCACCTTCTCAGCAACGATAGGCAAGAAAGTTCTTCCTGTAGGCTGATAAAAACTAGACTCCCTCACTTCCAACCATGTAACTTTGCAATTTTAATTGTATAAAAGTACTTATTTTATTATCAAAAGTTTAGATCCAGTCAATCACAAATCATGTTAGTTAAGGGGAGGGAATGAAAATAGAAGTTCTCCCTAGAATTACTCAATGAACATTAAACCATCAACTGACTTCTCGTGAGCCAGCTTGTTGGAAAATTTTCCTTCCATCAGCCCATGCAGCCAATTTGCTGCAGCACTGATCAGTGTATTCTAGCTGGTGGAGGAGTCCCTCGGTCATAATACAATAGCTCAGCAGGGAGGATTACCCCATCCACCTCGAATGTGTGAGTGGGGGGATTGATTCCTTTTTGTTTATTCAATGGCTGGCTGAATGAAAAAAAACGAAACCATGTATGGCCAGCCTTACAGTTCCTATTGGCTGTAGTGGAGATATTGTTTACTTTGCAAGGGAATTTTCCCCAGAGCTTAGTGAATAAGGTAAAGCTCTGCTGACTGCCATCATTCAAGTGCAAGCAAATATGTTTGTGTTTTTTTTTTCATTTTCTTTGCACATGGTTGGATATTCTTTGCAAGGTGAAAGTTCAGGTGCAGTGCTGAGGTGTTCATATCACACAGGGCCCTGAAAAAATCAGCACAAGGAACAGTACTTACATATCCCCTCCTAAAGTATCTATGGATCACCTCTTTGCTTACCTCTGTGCCTCCATCCACAGCTCAACTCTGTACCCCTGTCCACAGTTCAACTGTCTACCCACGTCCACAGCTCAACTCTCTACCCCCTGTCCACAGCTCAACTCTCTACCCCCTGTCCACAGTTCAACTCTCTACCCCCTGTCCACAGTTCAACTCTCTACCCCTGTCCACAGCTTAACTCTCTACCCCGTCCACAGCTCAACTCTGTACCCCCTGTCCACAGTTCAACTCTCTACCCCGTCCACAGCTCAACTCTGTACCACCTTGTCCATGGCTTAACTCTCTACCCCCGTCCATAGTTCAATTCTCTACCCCCTGTCCGCAGTTCAACTCTCTACCCCTGTCCACAGTTCAACTCTCTACCCCTGTCCACAGCTTAACTCTGTACCCCCTATCCACAGTTCAACTCTTTACCCCCGTCCACAGCTCAACTCTGTACCGCCTTATCCACGGCTTAACTCTCTACCCCCGTCCACAGCTTAACTCTGTTCCCCATGTCCACAGCTCAACTCTCTACCCCATCCACAGCTTAACTCTCTGCCCCCTGTCCACAGTTCAACTCTTTACCCCATCCACAACTCAACCCTGTACCCTCTGTCCACAGTTCAACTTTCTACCCCCGTCCACAGCTCAACTCTGCAACCCTTGTCAACAGTTAAAATCTCTACCCCTGTCCACAGCTCAAATATGTACCCCCTTTCCACAGTTAAACAATCTACCCCCGTCCACAGCTCAACACTGCAACCCTTGTCCACAGCTCACTTGTCCACCATCCACAGCTCACCATGTCGACCCTGTCCACAACTCATCTTTGCAACCCTTGTCCACAGCTCAACTCTGTACCCCCTGTCCACAGTTCAACTCTCTACCCCCTGTCCACAGTTCAACTCTCTAACCCCATCTACAGCTCAACTCTGTACCCCTTGTCCACAGCTCATCTTTGCAACCCTTGTCCACAGCTCAACTCTGTACCCCCTGTCCACAGTTCAACTCTCTACCCCCTGTCCACAGTTCAACTCTCTAACCCCATCTACAGCTCAACTCTGTACCCCTTGTCCACAACTCATCTTTGCAACCCTTGTCCACAGCTCAACTCTGTACCCCCTGTCCACAGTTCAACTCTCTACCCCCTGTCCACAGTTCAACTCTCTAACCCCATCTACAGCTCAACTCTGTACCCCTTGTCCACAGCTCATCTCTGCAACCCTTGTCCACAGCTCCCTTGCCCCCCCCCCCATCCACAGCTCACCATGTCACCCCGTCCACAGCTCACTTTTTCTTGCTTGCCCTGTCAACAGTTCACCTCTTTGTTGAATCACAGCTCAACTCTTCGCCCACCACAAAATGCCCTGCATGTGCTCTGGGTGCCCGGCAATAAAACACAGAAGCGGGTAGAGTAATTGTGTAGTGCAAATACTTCTTCTACTGCCTTCTATGTTTAATGATAGGTTGGAGAGGACAGGGCTGTCAGAGGTGGCGGAATGGAGTTCTGCCATGCTCCAGTTCAAAAAAGCCCTGGGGATAAGGATTGATACATATCAAAAAAGATGTTTGTCTTTTCTTCCACGCTATGTAATCAACCAACTTTTAAATCAGTATTACACCCAAGACTAAAAATGTAGTATATTGCAGCTTACATCTAATCATTAGATTTGGTGGCTGTATTAGTTTTCTTTTCATAGGCTTTTTCCCTCTGTTTTCACTTGGTGATCTGGCCAGTAACACACACTTTCTGTATTAGAGTGTCCCTACTCTGGATGCAGGAGCACAGGGGACATCTTTGGACAGTAGCATTGTCAGTCTGGGAGGAGGGGAGTGTTAGGTATACTAGCAGGTTTAAATGCACTAACAAATCCAAATTCAAATTCAATCAAATTCAACCCCATTGTCTATCCTGCCCAAGAAACCCAAAACTACAAACATCCATTTAAAAAATGTAGTGGACAGTAAATTAGAACAATTGTTACCAGGGATTGTTCTGCTACTTCCTCCCATACTCCATCCCTGTTGTACACATTATATCTTTTCATGTGACAACACTGAAGAAATAACACTTTGCTACAATATAAAGTAGTGAGTGTACAGCTTGTATAACAGTGTAAATTTTCTGTCCTCTAAAAATAACTCAATACACAGCCTTTAAAGTCTAAACCACTGGCACAAGTCAAAATGTTCAAATTGGGTCCAATTAGCCATTTTCCCTCCCCAATGTCATGTGACTCATTATTGTTACAAGGTCTCAGGTGTGAATGGGGAGTAGGTGTGTTAAATTTGGTGTTATCGCTCTCATTCTCTCATACTGGGCACTGGGGAGCTACAGTTCATTGGCGGAACCATTAATGCCAACATGTACTGTGACTTACTGAAGCAGAGCATGGTCCCCTCCCTTCAGAGACTGGGCCACAGTATTCCAACATGATAACGACCCCAAACACACCTCCGAGATGACCACTGCCTTGCTAAAGAACCTGAGGGTTAAGGTGATGGATTGGCCAAGCATGTCTCCAGACCTAAACAGTATTGAGCATCTGTGGGGCATCCTCAAACGGAAGGTGGAGGAGTGCAAGGTCTCTAACATCCACCAGCTCCGTGATGTCATCATGGAGGAGTGGAAGAGGACTCCAGTGGCAACCTGTGAAGCTCTAGTGAACTCCATGCCCAAGAGGGTTAAGGCAGTGATGGAAAATAATGGTGGCCACACAAAATATTGACACTTTGGGCCCAATTTGGACATTTTCACTTAGGGGTGTACTCCCTTTTGTTGCCAGCAGTTTAGACATTAATGGCTGTGTGTTGAGTTATTTTGAGGGGGACAGCAAATTTACACTGTGATCATATGACCCCCTAATGTTCTCTTCTCAAGGAAGAATATGCCTACTCATTCTTCATGTGTTGAAGACAAGGTTGGTGCAAGCAGTAGGCAGCTTAAGAAGCCGCCTGGGGGCGCCAGAAAGGGGGGGACGGTGAAATCCAGATCCCAGTATGTGAACCCTTGAGTGGAGCCCTGTGTTGGAACAAGTTCCGACACTTCGCTCCAGTAACTTGCCCGTCAGGGTCCCACACAGCAGCCACATTCCTCCTTCTCACCCTCTGCTACCTGACACTAGCACACTGATGGCACACAGTGTAGACAGGACTGAAGCCCCCTTTCCCTTCCTCGACCTCAGCTTGGATTTTTTCCTATACAGTATACACAGGCAAGAGGAGGAGGAGGGGGAGGAGGATGGACACCGTTTTGCATGTCTCTCTGATCTGAGGTCTATAATCAATATACAATTTCTGTACAATATGATCTGGTGCGGGCAAACACACTGCGTACACAACCTGCATTTGGGGAGTCGTTAGGTTGACACTCACTGCAGATCGCAATAGGATTTCGTTCGTATCTCAGAAAAACAAGGACAGGTGGGAAGTATGGATTTGTATTAGAATAGGAGAGTATTTGTGTTTGGGGGAAGGCTTTGTACTGGAAAGAGGGATTTGGGTAGAAGGATTTGTGACAGAACTGGGGAGAAGACTTGTGCTGGTGTGGGGGATTTAGGGGAAAAAGGATTTGTGCTGGAAAGGATGGGGGGGGGAGGAGAAATTGACCCAGGATGGGGGAGAGGGTTTATGCTGGAAGGGAGGACCTAGGGGAGAAGATTTTTGCTGAGAGAGGGATGGGGGGGATTTGTTCTGGGGGGATTTGAAGAAACATCTCACACTGCACCCAATCACAAATATGAGCGCAATGTGAATGCAGTCCCAGCGCGGCTGTAGACAGTGGGGATGGTTGCATTGTGAAGGGGGGGTGGGCAGTAGGATGGTGGGGGGGGGGGGGGGGCACCAAAATGCACCCTTGCCTATGTAGACAAAAATCCATGCACCAGACCTGGTTGAAGAACACAGCAAAATAAAATAAAAATAAAAACATTCAATGCAAAATTAAAGAAATAGGCCAGTCACTTTACTTTTAGAAGAAATATTTCATTCAGTTTAAAAATAAATGTTAAAACTCAAAGCTGGTGAAATAGTAATTACCTGTTCCAGAATATTTTGAAGTCTTTCAACTTCACAGTCTATTACAAACTTATTTTCTTGTCTTCGGTCCAAGTCCTCTAGAAGGCGTCTGTAGCTAGCGTCATTGAAGTTTTCCACACATATTGCACTCACTTGCCACCCATTCTGACCAGCCTTCTCCATGATGGCCTGAAGTATTGAATATCCTAGACAAGTAACACAAGGAAATGTAGAATTAGTTATTCTAATAAAGGATTGTCCCACAGAGAACCGAACAGCTCAATTTGTCAAATTACATCTTTATTGATCCAAACAAAAAGCACACTACACATCTAACCAACGAAACATGATCCAAATTACAAACATCATTTAAAAAAAATGTAGAGGACCCAAGTCAATAAACTAAATCATTTGTATTTAATATATCCACACTGGGATGTTTCTATGAGGACACCCTCAAGTCAGAGTTTCTTGCCCTAATGAACAGCAACAAATCAATAAATAGCCACAATATTGCAGTTAATAAATGAGGAAAAGATATATGAATCTAATATAACATGAAGTTGATATAATTTATAATTAATATAAAAAACTCCTTTAGAAATACGCTGGAGGGAAATAACAAAGGAATAACAAAAATACAATAAAGAGAGAAAATCCCTATGATGTCAACTTGCTAATTCACAAGAATACAGATGATTGATAAACATTTCCAATTCCCAAGCAATGAAAAAAAGTAAACCTGAAAAACAGATTACATGACTTGATAACGGAAACATAATAAGAACATAATTACAAAAATATAGTAAGATACACAGGGGGGATCACAGAAGCATAAAGTTGAAGAAGATATACAAATAGTATCATAAAAAGAATAGGACATTGACATGCACCACACATCTGAAAGGTTTCTCTTGTACAGGCTAGAGCTTGTCTCTGTATATTAATATACTGTACTGCTGATACATAACAAAAGGGAATTAAAGAACCATTCCCATTAGTTCCTGCCCCAGTATAGATTACTGCCCAATGTCTTCTCCTAGCCATAGAAGAACACATACACAAAGTTCAGTTTTTGGGGGAAAACAATTAACCACTTGCCTACTGGGCACTTTTACCCCCTTCCTGCCCAGCCCAATTTTCAGCACTGTTACTCTTTGATTGACAATTGTGTGGTTATGCTACGCTGTACACAAATGACATTTTTATCTTTTTTTTTTTCACACAAATTGAGCTCACTTTTGGTGGTATTTTATTTATTTATTTCAGTTACTTATATAGCGCTGTAAATTTAAGCAGTGTTTTACATATACATTGTACATTCACATCAGACCCTACCCTCAAGGAGCTTACAATCTGAGGTCCCTAACTCACATGCATACATACTAGGGACAATTTAGACAGGATCCAATTAACCTACCAGCATGTCTTTGGAGTGTGGGAGGAAACCGGAGTACCCGGAGGAAACCCACGCAGGCACAGGGAGAACATGCAAACTCCAGGCAGGTAGTGTCATGGTTGGGATTCAAACCAGTGACCCTTCTTACTGCTAGGAGAAAGTGCTATCCACTACACCACTGTGCCGCCCTTTATTTAATCACCACTGGCTTCTTTATTTTATGCTAAACAAATGAAAAAAAGAATGAAAAAGTAAAAAAAAAATAAAAATTTCAATGTTTGCTATAAAATTTTGCAACAGGTAATTTTTCTCCTTCACTGATGTGTGCTGATAAGGCTCCACTGATGGGCACTGATAGGTGCCACTGATGCACACTGATGAGGAGGCACTAATGCGCACTGATGAGGAGGCACTGGTGTTCACTGATATGTGGCACTAATAAGTGGCACTGATAGATGGCACTGATAGGCGACACAGATGGGCACTGATAGGCGGCACTAATAGGCGGCACTGATGGGCACTGATAGGCGGCACTGAAGGGCACTGATATGTCCTCCTATTCCTGGACTGGACTTGGGTAAAAGAAATAACTCCAAGGCCAATAATACACGTTATCTCTTCCGATTCCGCAACATGGCTGGTTGACGAACGGCCGCTCAGAAATGAACTGAAAAACGCAAAATGAAAAGCGTGAGATGAAAAGCGCAAATCAACACTCACCAAACTTCTACCAACACAAAATTAGCAGAAGGAGCCCAAAGGGTGGCGCTAAAGAGATGAAAAACCACGTAGTATGTCACTACGTTTGTGTTTGTTGGCCGATAATTTCTTGCCGTTTGTATGCATGACAAGTTCCTGGCCAACACCCTTCGGAATAAAAGTCCAAGGTTTTGTCTGTGGATTGTGTGTACGAGGCTTAAGGCAAAACTGCTAATTTCTTGCCAAAATAAAGGCTCATTTTTATACCTAACTGCAAAATGTAGACAAAGCCTACATAAAAAATGGAGAAAGCATTAATAAAAAAAAAACACAAATACAAAGAACACTATATAAAATAAAATAAACTACACTCCTTAATATGCTACCCTTAAAACGATCTTGCATTAAAAATAGCCCCTCATTAGTCTAGTTAATTCATATTTTTCTTTTTTCGAAAAAAGAAAACACCGACACTGAAAAATGTAAAATAAAAAACTGAAATAAACAGTACACAAATAACAGTAGCGTACACACAAAAGCACAAACACGCTTCCAAAAAACACATGTTCTAAAAACTTTTTTTCTCAAAGCAAACTTTGCCTAATGAGGAAAGCTGTGAGCTTCCTCTTAAGTGAAACTGCTCATTTCTTGTTGAAAGGAGTGGCGATTGGTATACACTCCTCCATCTCAATCTCGAATGTCCAGGAGCTTATTGACCCCGAGGGTAGGTACATTTTTGTTAAATGTACCCTGCGCCCCCCCCCCCACTCCAAAGCACCTTGCCCCCATGCTGATGAGGACAAGGGCCTCTTTTCGGCAACCCTGGCCGTTGGTTGTCCGGGTCTGCGGGCGGGGGGGTTATCGGAATCTGGAAGCCCCCTTTAACAAGGGGGCCCCCAAATCCCTGCCCCCCACCCTATGTGAATGAGTATCAGGTACATTGTACCCCTACCAATTCACCTAAAAAAGTGTCAAAAATTAAACACACTACACATGTTTTTAAAGTAATTTATTAGGCAGCTCCGGGGTCTCTTCCGACTTCTTCTCCCCTCTCTGGCTCTTCTGCCTCCTCTGCCGATGTCTTCTAGCCCTCTCCGGTTCTTCTCCCTCTGTTCGCTGTCTTCTGCCAGGTCTTCTCCACTATCTTCTCGCTCTTTTGCTGGGTCTTCTCCGCTGCCATGTCCCTCTGTTCTTCTTCCGATGCTGACTCGATGCTCTCTCCCACTCTGATGCTGGGTGCAAGGTGTGTCACTACTTATATAGGCATGGGCGGGGTCATTGGAGGCCCGCCCCTTATGATGTCACTGTCCCATCATGCCCCGGATGGCAAAGTCATAAGGGGCGGGGCTTCCAGAAGTCACCCGGTGACCCTGCCCCATGCCAATATAAGTAGTGGCGCACCCAGCATTAGAGCGGGAGAGAGCGTTGAGTCAACAGAGGGAGAAGACAGCAGAGAAGACCCAGCAAAAGAGCGAGAAGATAGTGGAGAAAACCTGGACAGTGGAGAAGACAGCAGACAGAGGGAGAAGAACTGGAGAGGGCTAGAAGACATCAACGGAGAAGACCCAGAGAGGGTAGAAGAACTGGCAGGAAGCAGAAGACATCCGTGGAGGAGGCAGAAGAGCCGGAGAGGGAAGAAGAAATCGGAAGAGACAACGGAGCTGCCTAATAAATTACTTTATAAACCTTGTTAAAGGGGGCTTCCAGATTCTGATAAGCCCCCCGCCAACAGACCCCGACAACCAATGGCCAGGGTTGTCGGGAAGAGGCCCTTGTCATCAACATAGGGACAAGGTGCTTTGGGGTGGGGGTGCAGGGCCTCCCCCTGCCCCAAAGCACCCACCCCCCATGTTAAGGGCATGCGGTCTGGTATGGTTCAGGAGGAGGGGGATGCTCGCTCATGCCCACCACCTTTCCTGACCTGCCGGGCTGTCTGCTCAGATAAGGGTCTGGTATGGATTTTGGGGGGACCCCAACGCCGCTTTTTCGGCGTGGGGGTTCCCCTGAAAATCCATACCAGACTGAAGGGCCTGGTATGCTCTTCGAGGGGGAACCCATGCCATTTTTTTTTTTTATTTGGCGTGGAGTTCCCCCTAAAGATTTATACCAGACACAGTGCTTGCTATTGTCGGGGATCAAAGTCGGATGTTCATTGAAGTCTAACGCATGTTGGACTTCAAGTCGCAGGGCAAAGTCGGATCCAAAGTGGTACGACTCTCGTGTGGGAACCCGGCCTAAATGTCCTGAACCGGATGGGTTCTCAGGAGCTTTTTATAAGCAGTTTAATGATACCCTTAGCCCTGTTCTCTGTCATCTTTACAAAAAAATTAAGCTAGAGTGCCCATTTACTAAGCAAGCTCAGGAGGCACAAATTACCCTTATTGCAAAAATAGAAAAGGACCCTACTCAATGTTCTAGTTAGAGGCCTATTTCTTTGATAAATGTGGACCTAAAAATTTTGTGCTAAAATTTTAGCTACACGTCTACAAACCATGATTCCTTCTTTGATAGGCTTAGATCTGGTGGGGTTTGTCCCAAACGGGGAAGCTCAAGATAATATCTTAAAGACAAACTTCCTGATACAATATGCGCAGAAAACCAAGAAACCACTCTGTCTTCTTTCATTAGGTGCGGAGAAAGTTTTTGATCGCTTAGACTGGAGGTTTATGGTAGCATCTCTGAAACAAGTAGGTCTCCCGGTAGAATTTCTATAAAAAATAATGGCCTTATATACTGCTCCATCAGCAAGGATACAAGTTAACGGAATATTGTCATGTCCCGTCAACATTTTGAATGGGACACCCCAGGGCTGCCCGCTATCACCATACTTATACATCCTGGTTATGGAACATCTGGCTGTGGCTCTACGATCTAATCCCTCTGTTCATGGAGTTCAGGTGGGCAATAGCCTTTATAAATGAAGCATTTTCACAGATGATCTACAGATGAAACATTGTATCTCTTCAGGTTCTTTTATCAATAGACTGAACTCTGTGGAGGAGTTCTCAGTTTAACCATTTAAAGACTAAATCTTTTCTGACACTTTTTGCTTACAAGTAAAAATCCAGACCCTCACTCTTAAATATTTGGGTGTTAATATCGCCCCTACAGAAGAAAATATCTATGAATTGAACTATTTGCCCATGCTGAACTCTGATTAGTCAGATGCAGACTAGGGCCAGGGGGAAACACTCCTGGATAGGGAGGATGGTTATATATAAGATGGATATTTTACCTCACTTTTTATACCTATATCAAATGCTACCTATAGCACTCCCAAAAGGCTTTTTTTTTTCCGCTCGCTACGGTCTAGCCTACTACAGTATCTCTGGCCAAACTCCATGGCCAGGCTTCACTATGACATTCTAGTAAAGCGCAAAACAGAGGGAGGAGCTAGTTTATGGAATTTTATTATTGTATTGACTAGAATAGTGGACTTTTAATGGTAAATCAAAACAATGGGTAACTATTGAGCAACAAATAACACCTGTCCCCTTGACCTCGCTACCATGCACAGCTGCACCAGATTCTGCACGCTCCAGTTTTTGTAAATCAACCCCCATAGTATTAATTTTACAAGAACAAGAATACAATCTATATTTCTTGATTAAACAGTAATAAACCAAATAGCTTCTCAAAAATGCAATCATTTTCTAATACAGTATCTTTTTTTTCAATCAAATGTTGTTTAAACAGGTAATAAAGCTCAAGCAAGTTGTTCCCAAGGAAACTAGTTAGAACCAAATGTGACAATATACATGAAAGTTACTGGAAGAGATTTAGCACTCATAAGAACTGTTTATCATCAAAATACCCTAAATGTTCCTCCCTTCTCAGCAAGAAAACTTCTCTAAATGCATGGCCAAAAATAAAAGCAAATTTAAATGTTTTTTTGACATCAAAAATTCATATTAGCGGCTTGGCCCATATACTGAACGATTGTATAGAGCAGGGGTATTGAATTAAAATTCATGAAGGTTCAGTCAGTAACATTTTCTTCCATCCGAGGTCCAAATCATGTTTCACTCTCAATGGCACCTCTGCACAATGGCAAATGTGGCGCATTTTTGTGAGTGACACACTGCATGGTGCCACAGTACCATGCAGCTTGGTACGGTGCAATCGAAAAAAAAAAAAAAAAGGGTCAGGGCACTGACTACATGATCAATAAAATTCTGCTGAAAAAGATATGTCTCACAACGGCCACTACACCTGCACTTTTTATTTTTGAACTATCTGCCTCTATCACCTGTGATGTCATCATTTCTCTGTGGAGTATCTGGCTATCTATGGGTGCCAGGAGGATCTTCCAGTATGCTGCACGTGTTATATTCTGAAACTACATATCCCAAATATATCCCCATATACCAAACTGTAGTTTCTGAGTGGTTTTGTGGGCAGTGAATGAGGAAATACTATGTTATGTGGTCACCACCCATTGCTGCATAAGGGCTTGTTAACATGTGCTTTAATATCTAAAGAGTGCGTTCGAATCCCTCTTCAGAGAGCATCTGACAGGCGGTGAGGAGGCATTGCATGGATTCCTCACCACCTGCTTTAACCGATTAAATGACAACGTAATCGACTGCATATACAGTAAATATTTACAGTACCTATAGGTAAGCCTTATTACAGGCAACCCATTGAAATGTACTTCCTCTTTAAGTAAATTTTATTTGAGCAGCGTGCAGCGGGGGGCGAGCATGCGCCAGCCCACAACAGCGCCTGCACGAGCCGCCATACAGCTACGGCGATTCGCACAGGAGAGCGATACTGTCGCCGTATAACGACAGCGGGCGTTCGGGAAGTGGTTTGAAAGTGAACCTGTTTTCCCCTTTTAGGGTCCATTCCCACCATCAGAAGTGTCTTATGCTCTTTATAACACAAACATGCTAATGTACACTGTGAAGGGGCAGTGCGATTCTCTGTTACAATACATCTAGCTAGTTACCCTTCTTTTTGTTTTTATTTTTTTTAGATTTATTGAAATTCCACAAAATGAGATTTCATTCATTTATATGCACTGTAGCATGTTGTGATTCAGTGTAGTGTGTCGCAACACGGTGTGACGAAATTCAACATGCTCTACTTTTATTTATAAAGGGTAACTCCATTTTCGTGGAAAAAAATATAGCAAATAAAAAAAAAAATAATATAGCGTATACAATTGCGACACAAGTCATATTGTAATTGAATGTTATTAAAAATGATCTTTCCTCTTCAATCTGCAGCTCTAATTTTCTATAAAGTGCAATGCAATATGGCGACCTGGAGGTGATTTACAGAATGTGTACAGAACGTCCCCCAGAAACAACATTTTCTGCTTGTGTGATTGGCTCACTGATTGTCCCAGAAGTCTGCACTTAAATACAAGTCAGATTTCAGGCATCCCCTGTAACAAAATGTAATTTGTGGTGTGTTACTCCCAATAGGAAATCACGTCTAAAGAGATGTAGACCTTGCAATTTTCCTCATTAGAGCCCTGCAGGTGCAACAGCTGATTGATAATTATGAAACCACTTCCATTAGACTTACTGAGCACATGGACTCAGACAAACACAAAAGTGATTTCTTCAGAATAATAAAATGTAGGAATCTGCAACAAAGTTTGTTAAAATCCTTGCAAATGTACAGTGAGGCTCGGTTCACACTGGGCGACTTGTCAGGCGACCTAGTCGCCTGACAAGTCGCCTCCCGTTCTGTGCTATGGAACCGTTCTAATTGGAGCGACGCAAGTCGCTCCGACTTAGAAAAAGGTTCCTGTATTACTTTGGGGGCGACTTGGGGCGACTTGCATAGACTTCTATGCAGAAGTCGTCTCGCAAGTCGCCCCGCAGTCGTTTGCAGGTCGCCTCGCTGAGGCGACCTGCAAGTCGTGCCGCCCATGTGTGAACCGAGCCTTACTCTTTAAGCACACAACAACGTAACCGTGTAAACAGAATAGGACACAAGGCAATTTGCTTTGTCTATGTGTGGGGCAAAGCTGCCTAACGCAGCCCAATGGATTTTGGGGTTGATTTACTAAAACTGGAGAGTGCAAAATCTTGTTTGGCTATGCATAGTAACTAATCAGCTTCCAGGCTTTAGCCCCCGTTCATATCGGGGTGATTTGGCATGCGATTTGACATGTCAAATCGCATGCCAAATCGCAGCCTATTACACCATCCGAATCTGTGCAACACCAACTTTGAGGCGCCACACTGGTTTCCAAAAGTAGTTCCTGCACTTCAAATGTACTTCACCTTCAAATGTAGGTTTGAAATCGATTTCAAACCTGCCTCCAATGTGAACGTAACCTTATTGTCAAAGCTTAATTGAACAGGCTGAAGCAAAAATCTGATTGGCTATCATGCACAGCTGCACCAGATTCTGAGTGCTACGGTTATAGTAAATCTCCCCCATGATGTTGCAATTGGATATAAGCGTTATATTACCGGAATTAAACCAGCATACAGGACTAAGGGCTCATTCACATGTGCGGTAGGGACTGCCACTCCTCTAAAAGCAATCCACAATCAGAACGCTTTTCAGAGGTATTTTGGCAGGTGGTGAGAAGGCATTGTATCGCTTCTTCCCCCGCCTGATTTAACCCCCTTGGACCCTGCAGTAGTGCATTGCACACGGTTTGCAGAGCACTTGCAGAGTGGCCCCATTCAACTGAACAGGTCATGATTGGTGGGCAGTAGCATCACTGAAAGCCAGGGAGGGTATAGTACCTGCCATGACTAGTAAAAAAGCACAAAGATTGGGACTTTATAGGTGCAAATAAATTGGAAGAAATATCAAATATAATGTATAAAAAAATCTTTTATTTTGAGGAGCAAAATAAGAATTCATTCATAAAAAAAGGAGAGGAGATACACTGATGGCTAGTACAATTGGTTCAAGTTACAGTAACACAGCAATATATGATGGACTTCCCCAACATGTTTCGCCTATGAATCGGGCTTCCTCAGGGGATGCTGGTTGTTTGCAACGTACAGTGCCTTCTATCGAGAAACACAGACAATTTGAACGTATTAGATTAATTAAAAAATATAAACTTTTATATCACATTCATCAAGTTTATATTTTTGAATTAATCTAATACGTTCAAATTATCTGTGTTTCTCAATAGAAGGCACTGTACGTTGCAAACGACCAGCATCCCCTGAGGAAGCCCGATTCATGGGTGAAACGTGTTGGGAAGTCCATCATTTATTGCTGTGTTACTGTAACTTGAACCAATTGTACTAGCCATCAGTGTATCTCCTCTCCTTTTTTATGAATGAATTCTTATTTTGCTCCTCAAAATAAAATAATTTTTTTATACATTATATTTGATATTTCTTCCAATTTATTTGCACCTATAAAGTCCCAATCTTTGTGTTTTTTTACTATTCAATCACGGGATGTGGTGCTAAAAATCATTAGGTGTGTTCGTGTTCATAATAATTTACCTGCCATGACTGCGAAACACAGCATCATGGCTGTGGCATGTGTACACCCCGGCTGCTAAGGAAGGAGTGGTTGGGGGGGGGGTTAAACTGCGGCTAAGCAGGGATTTACAGCTCCCCCCCAACCGCCATTGTAAACATGCCCTAATGGTGTATTTTAAAAACATAGATCTTTATCAGGGGACCTAGCAACTATAGTAGCCAAGTGTGGAGTAGGATGTTTCAGCTGTGACATTTTGTTATATAAGCAATGCAGTTCTACTGCACACAATGATGACCTTTTCTCTGCACCCTCCTGGAGTGAAAGGAGACAATAAAATATTTATCCACTCTAAACTTAAATGCACAGCTTTCATGGTGTGCACATGGCGCATGGAACATCAGATAAGAGCCATCGATAGATATACAATAGAAATAAAATTATCTGAACCAACTAACACTCTCACTTAAAACACCTACTAGCAGAACTGCTAACATGACCTCTATCTGCGGCATAGTAAAGATCTGCTCCAGTTTTTCCCCATTGATTGTTTTAATTGCTATAACCCGAGCTGAATTAATTAAATGATCTTAAAGAAATACATTTAACAGCAGTTAATTAATTCAGCCCTAGTTATTGCAATGGGAAATACTTTGGGGAGATTTTTAAAGCTAAGCATTATCATGTGCTAGAAAAAAAAGTAAATGAATCAGTTTTGTATTAGTAAAGGTAATATCAGAGGCATATTTCAATGTAGTGCCCATCCATGCCCCTTTTCCCCCATGCTTTATGTGTAGCTGAGCTAATTCAAGTACACTGCAGCCAAAAATGAACAATTTTCAATGAAACTGACTTAAAGGGTAACGCCACTTTCACTGAAAAAAAAAAATAGCAAATAAAAAAAATAATAATATGGCATATACAATTGCGATACAAGTCATATTCTCTTTGAATGGTATTAAAAATGATCTTTCCTTTTCAATCTGCAGCCGCTGTAATTTTCTGAAAATGCAATGCCATATGGCTACCTGGAGGTGTTCTGTACATAGAATGTGTACAGAACGCCCCCCAGAAACATTATTTCCTGCTTGTGCGATTGGCTCACTGATTTTTCCCAGTCTACACTAAGACCCCAAACACACTATTAGATTTTCTGCGGATTTTTCATACCTCCCAACATTTTGAGATGGGAATGAGGGACACCTACTAACAAACGTATGTAGGCATAGGACACGCCCCCTGTCACACCCCCTTAAAGGAGAATTAACAAAAAAAAAAAAAAGGTTAGTTAAATCCACAAGGGCTTTTTTTTTACTACTACCATTCCTTTATATTGGCTCTTAAAATGTACAAATGCAGCAATTTAGAATTTAGATGAAAGGTTTAGCACTGGGAAACACTTTTAGAAAGAAAAAAAGTGAATTTTATATACAACTATATAGATCAGACCAAAATGAGGGACAAATGAGGAGGAATGAGGGACAGAGGGACATTTCTCCAAATCAGGGACAGTCCCTCAAAATCAGGGACAGTTGGGAACTATGGATTTCTGTCTCCAGATTTACCAAAACGTGTAGTGGAAGGGTCTGCCTGATTCCATACAAAATGAATCTCTTAAGGTTTGACCTCATATTATATGGTTTTGGTAAATCTGAAGACAACTTTCCTCATTAGAACTCTGATTCTGCAGCAGCTGGTTGATAGTAATGAAATCACTCCCATTAGACTCACTCAGCACATGGGCACAGTCAAACACACAGAGATTTCTTCAGAATAACAAAAGGTAGGAATCTGCAACAAAGTTTGTTAAAATTCTTGCAATGTACATAGTTCACCCAGAGGGGAATGTTTTTTTCTCAACAAAAGTGGAGTTACGCTTTAAGGCTCCACTCATTCCCTCCATAAAGTACTATACAATGTTTGCTGAATCTGGCTAAAATAAACACTTCACGTAAAGGTATCTCACAGTTTAAAGTTAAAGTGATTGTAAAGATTTATTTAATTTTTTTATTAAAATAATAAACATGTTATACACCTGCTCTGTGTAATGGTTTTGCACAGAGTGGCCTGGATCCTCCTCTTCTTGGGTCCCAAGCTGGCACTCCTGGCTCCTCCCTCCTGCCGGGTGCCCCCACAGCAAGCACCTAAGCCGCTGCTATGTTTGTCCATTTACACACGAAGCTGCGGTTCGGCCCTGACCCCTCCGTCTCCTGATTGGCTCACTGACTGCTGCCAATAGCCAATGAAGAGTGCGAGTCCCCGGAGAGGCAAGGCTCTCGTGGACATCGCTGGATACAGAGGGGCTCAAGTAAGTATTAGGGGGGCTGCTGCACACAGAAAGTTTTTTACCCTCACACATAGAATGCGTGAAGGTAAAAAACCTTGTGCCTTTACAACCACTTTAATTCTTTAGATGCATAGAAGGAGCACAGAACCGACTCAGTACTCCAGTTTTCACTGCACTAACCTTCTCAGCTGCCTATATACTGTTCCTTATTATTAGAGAGCAACACAGTGTAAAATGGATGATGCCTTTGCATTGGAGAGGTGAAAGCAAAGCTAGTTGCAGAAATTCTTGTGGCCAGGGGGTTGCCATATGCAAAAATCTGATTGAACAATTTTTCACAGAATTGGATAATGCATTGTACGACTAAATTTATGAATGATCAAAAAGACACATACTGGAGGAGAATTACTAAAACCGATACAGACAGAATCTGGTGCAGCTGTGCATAGTAACCAATTAGCTTCTAGGTTGTATTGTCAAAGCTTAATGCTGAAGTTAGAAGCTGATTGGTTACCATGCACAACTGCACCAGATTCTGTGTGCACCAGTTTTAGTAAATCTCCCCCCATTGTGTCATCAATCGATTTCAAACAAAACCGGGCAGAAAATCCAAAAGTAGCTAGATCAATCTGATCATTAAAGGGGAATTCCTCTTTCGTTAAAAAATAATATAGCATACGGAATTGCCATATAATTCATATTCTAATTTAAAGCTGAACTCCAGGCACAAAAACTTTCATTTAAATACAGTACTGTGTAAAAGTTTTAGGCAGGTGTGAAGAAATGCTGTTAAGTAACTAAGCTTTCAGAAATATATATTGTAGTTGAACTCTAAATCAAATCAATATTTGGTGTGACTACCCTTTGGCTTCAAACCAGAATCAATTCTTACACTTGCACAAAGTCAGGGATTTTGTAGGATTAGAGTCAAATGTATGCATAACCAATTATACCAAGCAGGTGCTTATGACCATTAATTTCATATGTAGGTTGAAAACACAGTCATTAATTGAAACAGAAACAGCTGTGTAGGAGGCTTAAAACTACTGGGTGAGGAACAGCCAAACTCGGCTACTAAAGTGAGGTTGTGGAAGACAGTTTCATGTCACAGGTCATATGGCAAGACTGAGCACAGTAACAAGACACAAAGTAGTCATACTGTATCAGCAAGGTCTCTCCCAGGCAAAGATTTCAAAGGAGACTGGGGTTTCAAGATGTGCTGTTGAGGACTGTATACATAGTGGTGGCCCAGGGAAACTTAAAGTGTCACTAATCATAAAAACTCATAATAAATGGTGTATTACATGCTGTTCACACTCACTCAGTGACTATGAGATTCATTTTCTGTATTCTGCAAAAAAAATGTGGTTGATCCTGCTGTTCTATATCTCCACCTTCTGTGTCCCCAATTTAGCTAGGGATTTTGCAGCAGTGGTGGCAGCTCTGCACATGCTCAGTTTTCAGTGAGTTTCCATGCTGAACATTTCCTCCCTATCACATCTGTGCAGCCCATGTGACTATAGAGTTGAATACACAGTGGTAAATGACAGCCCACTCCCTTCCTCCTCCTTCATGCCTAATACTTGGATGTTTTTTTTTTAATTAAAATAATTACAGTGCCATCATCCACATACAGAAATAGAAGGGACACTGTAAGTTAAACAGTGTGTGTTTAGTATACACTTTAAAGCAGCAGATGAAAGACACATCATGCTCCCTTTGATGTCAGAAGATGTCCAAATGTGCCATTTGCTCAGAACCGGAAACCAGTGGGACCTGGGTATACCCATCTACTGTCCCAGAGAAGCTTGGCCAGAAGTGGTCTTCACGGAAGAATTGCTGCCAAAAAGGCCACAACTCCAACATGGAAATAAGGCTAAGCAATTCAACTATGCACAAAAACATGGGGTGTAGAAAAATGGCAGCAGGTGCCCTGGACTGAAGAGTCAAAATCTTAAATATTTGGCTGTAGCAGCAGGAGGCAGTTTGTTCACTGAAGGGCTAGAGAGCGGTGCAATAATGAGTGTCTGCAGGCAACAGTGAAGCATGGTGGAGGTTCCTTGAAAGTTTGGGGCTGCATTTATGCAAATAGAATTGAGGATTTGGTCAGGATCAATGATGTCCTCAATGCTGAGAAATACAGGCAGATACTTATCCATCATGCCATACCATCATAACATCATGATTTTCCCCAAATGTATTCTTCAGCAGGACAATGGCCTCAAACATACAGCCAATGTCTTTAACCGGTTCCCGACCGGCTGCCACAGTTATACTGTGGCAGAATTGCTCCCCTGGGCGAGCCTTCGTAGCTGTACGTCGGGCCCTTTAAGATGCTGTAGTAGGCACGCGCGCCTGCATCCTGTGCCCGGAGCCGTTGCGAGTGCCCAGTGGGCATGGTGACCACCAGGCACCCGCGATCGCCCGTGACAGAGTGAGAACTGGGATCTGTGTGTAAACACACAAACCCCGGTTCTGTCAGGGGAGAGGAGACAGATTGTTTGTTCATACTAAGTATGAACACAGATCTCTCTCTTCCCCTAGTCAGTCCCATCCCCCTCACAGTTAGATCACACCTAGGGAACAAAGTTAACCCCTTGATCGCCCCCTAGTGTTAACCCCTTATCTGCCAGTGACATTTATACAGTAATCAATGCATTTTTATAGCACTGATCGCTGTAGTATTGTCAGTGGTCCCAAAAATGTGTCAAAAGTGTCCAATTTGTCTGCTGCAATATCGCAGTCCCAATAAAAATTGCAGATCGCCGTCATTACTAGTAAAAAAAAAAAAAAAATAATAATGCCATAAATCTATTCCCTATTTTGTAGACGCTATAACCTTTGGCAAACCAATCAATATACGCTTATTGCGATTTTTTTTTTTACAAAAAATATGTAGAAGAATTCATATCGGCCTAAACTGAGGAAAACATTTGCAAAAAGTAAAAGATATTGTGTTTTTTTCAAAATTGTCACTCTTCATTTGTTTATAGCGCAAAGAATAAAAACCGAAGAGGTGATCAAATACCACCAAAAAGAAAGCTCTATTTGTGGGAAAAAAAGGCCGTCAATTTTGTTTGGGTACAGCGTCGCACGACCGCGCAATTGTCAGTTAAAGCGATGCAGTGCCGTATCGCAAAAAATGGCCTGGTCATTGAGCAGCCAAATCTTCTGGGGCTGAAGTGGTTAAGAACTGTCTTCAGGAAGTGATGGTTTGATGATCTCATCATGGAGTCTTTGTGGGATTACATGAAGAGACAGAAGGATTTGAGGCAGACCTGTGGTTAGTTCTCTAGGATGTTTGGAACAACCTACCTGTCAAGTTCCTTCAAAAACTGTATGCAAGTCTACCTGGAAGAATTGATGCTGTTTTGAATTCAAAGGAAGGTCACACCAAATATTGATATGATTTGGATTTCTCTTCTGTTCATTAACTTTCCATTTTGTTAACTGATAAATATAAACGATTAACGCTTCTATTTCTCTAAGCGTTTATAATTTACAGCATTTTTTCACACCTGCCCTAAAACTTTTGCCCAGTACTGTATATCTAAAGAAAGCCAGTAAAATTGAGAATGTTCGGAGGCAGATAGTCATCTGTATACTCTACATTTCCTCTGCTAAGAAAGGAAAAGAAAGAACTGCTTTTTAACTCACTGGCTGTCAAAATTTCCCCATATGGCTTTCCGTAATACATTAATAAAATTTGCAAACAAAAATATATTCAACCTCCTGGTGGGTAAACGTTGTGCTGTTGGCTGTAATTTTACAGTACCATATGCCTCGTGTTATTTCAGTGTGAAAATCACAATTAACAGAACATTGAGAAAATACTTTGCTGTAGCATATTGCCAGTGTGCAGATTGCATATGACAGAATTTATAGCCAGTGCTGGTCAGAGACAAAGCACCGTCAGTGAATTCTCCAAAGCAACGATCTGTCTGGCAAAGCCGTAGTTGTGTAGCTGTAAACAGTCATTTCAGGGGTTAGAACTGTGTCATTGTATTGCCTCTCTTGATTTTTTAAGAACTCAGGCAAAAATCAATTAAACCAAAAACGACCATATTGTTCAATTACAATGTTAGTAAAGGACAACAGACCTTTTTGTTAAAAAAAAAAAAAAAAAATGCTCATAGGGATTCCTTTGATACAACAGTAAGACCTCATTCACATGCACAGGGATGCACAGGTATTCCCCACACTGCGTTCAGGGCCATGCACCGCCACCTAAATGAATGTCAAATTGGGAGCAGCATCTGTGTCTGTGCAGTCACTGCATCTCAATTGACATGAATGGGACTACCTGCACTGGGAACACTTGTGCAACCCCATGCGGGTAAACATGGCCCTTGCAGGGGCGCACTCTGTAGTATGCCCTGTGTGTACACGGCATAAACAAAGAAATAGTATCCAGACACAGTCTGGCTAAGGAAGGAATTTTCTGTACTGATCTTGGCACAGTATGGTTTAGCACTTCTGGCTCATAGGATGTAATTATAGATCTGCAGTGGTTAACTTAATGGTAGGGTTTACATTAGAAACTTGGCTTATTCCAAAGTGTTGGAGTTTAAGGAGCCCATTTAAGACCAAGTGATTTGTTCTCTTGTAAGAAAACTTCACACTCACTAATATACATCTTGCCTGTGCTACCCCACCGTTCCCCTGTTGGAGCCTACACAGAGTTACCTTCTTCCACCTCTTCATCTGGTGGGTGTTGGGGTCTAGCAATTGCCAGCCTAGGCTCAAGCGACACACCCTAGGTGGATGTCACATGCTCCTTCACATTTCAAAGCACTGGGTATCTGTATATACTGAGGACAATAAAAGAGAGTTGGAGAATCAAGCCGAGCAGAAGGTAAGTATCGGCGTGTGTGTTGGAGGAGGGGAGGGTCACAGTCACGGTATCTCTCAAGTGATATGTTCTCTTGTAAGAAAACTTCCCACTCACTAATATACATCTTGCCTGTGCTACCCCACTGTTCCTCTGTTGGAGCCTACACAGAGTTACCTTCTTCCACCTCTTCATCTGGTGGGTGTTGAGGTCTAGCAATTGCCAGCCTAATATACAATAAACAATGAATGCAGCGCTAGCAACTAAACAAAACAAATAAAGTGAAAAATATGTGTTTCCGCTGCTGTAAAAAAGTACTGATACTTAGCATATATAAAACGAGTGAATACAGCGCTGGCAATAGAACAACACTATAAAAGTAGATGTGATATTTGGTGAGGAAAAAACACTATAGTATAATAATGTGATCATAAATATATAACTCCTATTGCCTGAGTGCTAAACATAAATGAGTGACATAAATTTGAATATGTTAGCAAGAAAAAACATGATGCTGTTATGAACAGAGTGACAGTAAATATACACACATGTGTGACATAAGCTGAAATGCTGTGCAAACTTCCCAAGAACAGTCCCGCTGGTCAGCAATGGTAGGACATCAACCCTTCAGCCTATGATAACAGTCACCTGATATGCTGCAGTTCAAAAAGGCAAAAAGGATGGCCCTGGATCGTGGTCAATGGGATAAGTGCTTGGACATCATGTTCCACCCAAAAAACAAAAGAAGATACTATGGTGAAGTACTGTGGAGAAAGATTCAAATGCGCATAACAGCGCTACTCACGAAATAGGGCTTGCAAACAGGCATTCAGAAAAACTTCCGCAATCGCCGCTGTTAGTGTGCGTTGCACGGGAGACAGGAAGCAGCCTCACTGGTTAGCAACGTGAGCCAGATATTGCGTTGACGCGTTTCGCCCCTCCTCCAGGGCGTCATCAAAGACATAACCTTATGTTATGTCACTCTGTTCATAACAGCATCATGTTTTTTCTTGCTAACATATTCAAATTTATGTAACTCATTTATGTTTAGCACTTAGGCAATAGGTGTTATATATTTATGATCACATTATTATACTATAGTGTTTTTTCCTCACCAAATATCACATCTACTTTTATAGTGTTGTTCTATTACCAGCGCTGTATTCACTTGTTTTATAATTGCCAGCCTAGGCTCAAGCATCACACCCTAGGTGGATGTCACATGCTCCTTCACATTTCAAAGCACTGGGTATCTGTATATACTGAGGACAATGAAAGAGAGTTGGAGGACCAAGCCGAGCAGAAGGCAAATATTGGCGTGTGTGTTGGGGGAGGGGAGGGTCACAGTATCTCTTTAAAAGATAGGTGTTAGGATATATGAGGTGAAAGCTGATCGTCAAGCATATTGGGGCACTAACTAGGTACCAATAACATACTTCTAATGATGTGTGTCTGCTTCATTTCTGGAAACTGCTAGATTCATGCAGACCTTGACAGTAATGTAAGCGCTGAACTTCTGCGGATACGAGGTGGTGTCAAAAAGTTTCGAGACTAGCTCTGTTTACAAGAAAGTACCTTTTTTCTCTACATTTACACACTACCACCTTTAAAATAGTCCCCTTGTACAACAATACAGTGCCCCCAGCACTCCTGCCACTTCTTGAATGCGTCCTGGAAGTCTTCTTTTCGAAACGTGTCAAGCACCTTCTGCTATTCGCACTGGATTTCTGCAATGGTGTCAAAACGGCGACCTTTGAGCAGGATCTTCAACTCATTGCAGCATCACCGTAAACTTACCAAATCATGTCAAATGTCTCTGCAGCAGATTTGCCCAGTTTCACGCAGAATTTTACGTTTGCTCTTTGTTCTAACTTGCTGTCCATGATGAAATAGCAGAAGTGGTAACGCACGTGGTCAGAAAAGCACCAGTTGCACAGCTCCCGATGTACACAGGACGTTGTCTTTTGGCACACTGACTTATGAAGGTCGGTGCTCCCTGTGACTGTGCCTGCGGCCTTGTGCTGCCATCTGTTGGTAAGTTACAAAAGTGGTCTCAAAACTTTTTGAAACCACCTTGTAACATTGGAGAACAGCAATCACAGCAAGACACTTGCTCTGCAGCTCCTCCATATATAAAACAGCTTGTATCATTTCAAATAACATAAGGTGTTCTGTGCTTGGATAAGGATGAATGACCATCATGATCTCCCCTTGTCCAATCACAGAATGCCATTGCTATATTGTTTTAGCCGAAAACCCACTGTTAAAAAGAAAGCCATCTGTGTAAAGCCATTCCTTCTCAGAATGGCATAATGGTATTGCTCCAATGAATTACCAGGAATCCTCCTTTTTCCAGTTGTGGAAATGATAATGAAGCATTGGGCTGGTTGGGAAAGACACTGCAATTTCCTGCTGATACCTTTTGCATATAGTGTAACCACTACATTTACAACAGACTTAACATGGTTGTAAACCTCAGACATGAACTATGAACAAAGCATATCATTCTATAGTGTGTACTTGTCTCAATCCAGAGCACCAAGTGTAATTTCTGTTTGCTGCGTCATTTATCTGCTATCAGCATGAATCACTTCTGACGAGTTTTCCTGACAAAGCTTTGAACGAGAGAATCTGGATGCCGCACACCGGATGAAGTAGAAAAAATGTCTTTATTATAAAAATAGGATCATCAAAAATACAAGACAATCTGGCAGAATGTACAGGCTCAGCTGACGCGTTTCACACTCATGATTGAGTGCTTACTCACAGCTATGAGTAAGCACTCAATCATGAGTGCAAAACGCGTCAGCTGAGCCTATACATTCTGCCAGATTGTCTTGTATTTTTGATGATCCTATTTTTATAATAAAGACATTTTTTCTACTTCATCCGGTGTGCGGCACCCAGATTCTCTCGTTCAAAGCTTTGCTCTACCTTGCATTTAGCCAGCACCTGGGACTCTTCACCCCTGAAGGATTCACATTAATCACACACCTGGGTTTGGATCTACCTGAGCGGTGAAACACTTTCTGAGTTTTCCTGACACCAAGTGAAAAATGGTGATGGGGAGGGCACAGCCCATGACTGACACACTCCAGTTCTGTTCCTGTGAGATGTATGGAGGGGGTGTGTCCCTTCCCTCCAATCAGCTCTCAGAGCTCTCCTCATTGATGTAACTTCAGTTCTCCACCCCCTGCTTTTCAGAGCTGAGAGATATTGTGTAAATTCTGCACTTTGAATGGCTGTAAGGGAAAAAACGGCTGTAGATAAACAGGTACAACCTATGTAGAAGGATTTGTTTCATCTCTGTGTATCACCTGAGGCCAGTCACTTCACTGGGTATATGTGAGGTTTTACAACCACTTTAAAGTAATTAGAGATCGACAGCAGGGAAATCACTCAGCATTCCCAAAGTAATTGATTATTCTGATTCCTCCTGTATTGCATTGTAACTGTACTGTCTGCCCTCGTGTTGTTAAGTGCTGGGCAAACTGTTGGCGATATATAAATCATATATAATAATAATAATTCCTATTGATTCAGTTTTGTCCTTGTCACAGTCCAGAGCATATTGCCCAGGGAACAAATCCTCCCCCAAAATTCTATATAGTATATAGAACTACTAACTCTGTGTTTCAATGCCAGTCCGTCATGGACAATTTAATACTTCCTAGCTGACTTAAGAATACAAATTGTAGAGGAAACAAAATCTCTAGTACTTCCATATTTCCAAAGACAGTCCCAAGGTTTCAAAATTCATACCTGGATGTTTTTGTGATGAAAAAATATACCTATTTTCCAATGTTGGCTTGTCCCTTTCCTCTGTGGGCTTTTAAATAGTGTTAGATAGGGCAACAACTCATGTGGAGGAAGCTCATTGAGTATATCTAAATACAGAGCAAGTACACAGATGGTTTTACAATGTTTTTTTTTGTTTTGTTTTAACTCATGTTAAAGTAATGAATTGTACTTTTTAAGAAAAAAAATGTTCTATGTTTGAATCATATTGAAGGAATGCCTAAAAAGTCATAACTGACTAAGATTTGTGTTCTAATGCGAGTAGATTTTGGATTGAACAACTAAATGGAACCTGGTCCAGTGGGGCTGTATATCTCACTTTTATATGTACTTAATTGAAGAGTTCTAAATGCTATAAAAGTCATTCTAAAATCAATTTAGGGAACATTATAACATATGGGAAATGTAAGTGTACATTCCCTTCAAAAACAGCTTTGCTTGTGATTAACTTGATAGCTTAGCAACAACTGCAAAGTAATAAAAAAAATGTCGGCAACTAAAATGATGCATTTGTCAGCTAAATTCACAGTAGAAATGCACATTGAGCTTCTGTAACTGCCAAATGCTTTGAATACTAGAGTGATGATGCCAATGCATTATCCAATGAGCAAACTGAAGAGGTGACAAAGGTGAAGCAAGATAAAAATCACAAAACTGTGACAAATGGGGGATGCTTCTTTAATGCACAAATCAATGGCAAACAGCACCATAACTTTACATAGGGGTTGATTTACTAAAACTGGAGACTGCAAAATCTGGTGCAGCTGCACATGGTAGCCAACAGGGGAGGATCCAGAGTCTAGTCTCGGGAGGGGCACTGCCAGAAAATACGTTTTTTTGCGGGAAATTTATCGAGGAAATGGCTGGTGTTGGCGCTTCAATCATGCCGGCAACATGGTTGTTATGGTGTCAGGATGATTGAAGCGCATTATTTCTATTATTACATTGTTATACAAAATGAAATAGTTCAACTCACCATAATGGAGAATCAGTGGGGAGCCCTGAGCGTGTCACTTGCCACAAGTTGCGGGTTGTCACTTGCCACGTCACCTGTCACAAGTTGCGGATTGTCACTTGCCACGTCACCTGTCACAAGTTGCGGATTGTCACTTGCCACTGTCACCTGCCACCAGATACGGATTGTCACTTGCCACGTCACCTGCCACAAGTTGCGGATTGTCACTTGCCACTGTCGCCTGCCACAAGATGCGGATTGTCACTTGCCACGTCACCTGCCACACATTGCGGATTGTCACCTGCCACTGTCGCCTGCCACCAGATGTGGATTGTCATTTGCCACGTCACCTGCCACATGTTTCGGATTGTCACTTGCCACTGTCATCTGCCATCAGATGCGGATTGTTACTTCCCACATCACCTGCCACCAGATGCAGATTGTTACTTACCACGTCACCTGCCACACATTGCCCATTGTCACTTGCTGCTAAGGTGGGGATTGTCTCTTGCTGTGTCCCAGAGTCAGGCAGCAGAGAGATGATATAATCTCTCTGCTGCCCGGGGCTGCCTGAACAGTGAGGGCGGAACTGCAGGGCAGGCGGTGAGAGATGATGTCGGTTCCCCTACAAAACCTGTTTCCCCTGGCTCTCGGCTGAGATCGGAACTCCGCCCCTGCAGCCCTCTGCACCGCTGCTCCTCCAACAGTCCCCCGAATGCTAATCATCCTTCTACTGCCCCCATGCGTGTCCACCTTCCAGGTGATATTGTCAGACAAATAATGATGACATAATAGGAACCACGGGGAGAACTTCCAGTGTCTGTACTGATATAGGTTTCCCCAGAAAACCGGGGACACACACGGGGGTGGTAGAAGGATGATTAGCATCTAAGTAGGAGGAGCAGCCGTGCAGAGGGCTGGAGGGGCGGAGTTCCAATCTCAGCCGAGAGCCAGGGGAAACAGACTTTGTTGGGGAAACCGATCTTGGCACAACACTGGCTCGCCCGCTCTCTCCCCCGCCCGCTCTCTTACCTGCATCTAATTTCTCGGGGGCGGGGGGGATTCGGCAATTGCCACGTTGCCCCCCCCCCGATCTGCCCCTGGTAGCCAATCAGGTTCTAACTTCTGCTTGTTCGATTAAGCTTTGACAAAAAAAAAATGGAAGTTGATTAATTTCTATGCAGAGCTGCACCAGATTTTTCACGTGCTAGTTTTAGTAAATCAACCCCATAGAAAAGAAAAGCCTCGTGGAAAGGAAAAAGCAAGGTGCTGTTTAGCTAGGTCCTTCTTGCTTCTTGGGCTGCTATGGTGGTTATTTTAAGGGTCAGTTAACCTTTATACAGCTTTGGCTAAAGTTGGATAATGCCATTGCTATAGGTGTAACCATTTATATCCCGAAGCTTGGTCAAAAAACTTCCAGAGATGGCATCACCCCATCCTGCCTTGTTGTTTAGACAATCCCAGCAGTTACTGTCCACCCCACCATCACAGGAGCAAGCTCTTAAACCCCCAAACATGTGTGGTCCACTATCTGCTCCATCGCAGCAATGCTGAGCTCAGAGCTACTGCAACAAGAGAGGGTTTGAATCGGCTGGGAGTGTCTTAGCAATGTCCTAGCAACAAGGCAGGATGGGATGATGCCCTCTCTGGGAGTTTTTCGGTCAGCCTTCAGGAGGTAAGTAAATGGTCTACACCTATAACAAGGGCATTAATAACCACTTCAGCCCAGAATGATTTGCCCCCTTAATGACCAGGCCATTTTTTGCGATTCGGTACTGCGTCGTTTTAACTGACAATTGTGCAGTCATGCGATGATGTACCCAAACTAAATTGAAGTCCTTTTTTTCCTACAAATAGAGCTTTCTTTTGGTGGTATTTGATCACATCTGCGGTTTTGATTTTTTGCACTATAAACAAAGAGCGACAATTTTGAAAACAAATAAAAAATGTTTTACTTTTTGCTATAATACATATCCAAAAAAAAACAAATTTATTCATCAGTTTAGGCCGATATATATTTTTCTACATATTTTTGGTAAAAAAAAAAATCGCAATAAGTGTATATTGATTGGTTTGCGCAAAAGTTATAGCGTTTACAAAATAGGGGATAGATTTATGGCATTTTTATTTATTTATTTTTTTACTAGTAATGGTGGCGATATGCGATTTTTAGTGGGACTGCAGCGGACAGATCAGACACTTTTGACACTTTTTTGGGCCAAAGGACATTTATACAGCTATCCGAGCTAAAAATAGCCACCAAATACTGTGTAAATGACACTGGCAGGGAAGGGGTTAACACTAGGGGGCGATCAAGGGGTGAACTGTGTTCCCTAGGTGTGTTCTCTAACTGTAGGGGGGATGGGCTGCCAACGACATGACAGAGATCACTGTTCCCCATCACTGGCAACACTGGGAACGTTGTTCATTTAAGGGCCTTAGCAATAAAAAAAAAATGGGCACCATTTGTGCTAAGGGAAAAGAGATTTTACCTCCACATACAGAAAGTCTTCCTTGAGAGCCGTGAGAATGTAAAATAGACTTCCAAAGATGCCAGTTTTATCCAACTCAGTAGAGTGCTTCAAGCAAGATTGGATGTGTTCGTAAAGTCACACAATATAACCGGCTACTAATACTGCATTTATAGGAAATAACACTGTTAATTGTTGTTCTAGGAAGAATAGGATTGCCTATGGGGATCATAAAGTTGAAGTTTCCGTTTTAGAGCAATTTGGACCAAGGTTTTTTTTTTACCCTTCTCTAGATCAAATGTGGGTTTTACAGTTCTGAGGATGTGAGGCTTTAAATGTATTTGTCTTTTGGTTAAACTCAATGAGCATAGATACATTTTTTAACCTGGATAACTATGCAACTCTTTGCAGTTTACTAAAGGAGTACAGACTGTTCACATACGTACAGGGCTGGAGCTACCGCTAGGCAAACTAGGTAGCCGCCTAGGACGCAGCCACAGCCACTGATATACTGATCGCATTATACAGGATCTCACAATTGCTGTCCTGGGTCCCCCCTCCAGAGGAAGCGGACCTTGTCCAGTCTTGTTTTTTCTCCGCCAGAGAGGCACCAAAGTCTGGCTCCACACACCAGCTCCGGAGCAGAGGATCCGACTCCATCCTGGCACAGAGACACCAACTTCTTTCCCAGCCAGAAGGGCGGTTGTGTCAGATAGGTCACATGTCAGGGCAAAGCTACTACATCCCAGACATCATAGGATGAGGTACAGAACAGTATATGTGGGTGGGGCATGTAGAGACCCCAGAAAAACAAGGAGAATGAAGGACTGCTGAATATATGTCGTATGCTGCGAGTATAGGGGGTATATGGGGAATGCATGGAGTGTGCTAGGAGTATAGGGGGTATATGGGGAATGCATGGAGTGTGCTAGGAGTATAGGGGGTATATGAGGAATGCATGGAGTGTGCTAGGAGTATAGGGGGTGTACAAGGAATGCATGGAGTGTGCTAGGAGTATAGGGGGTGTATGAGGAATGCATGGAGTGTGCGAGGAGTCTAGGGGGTGTATGGGGAATGCATGGAGTGTGCTGTGAGTATAGGGGTGTATGGGGAATGCATGGAGTGTGCTGTGAGTATAGGGGTGTATGGGGAATGCATGGAGTGTGCTGTGAGTATAGGGGTGTATGGGGAATGCATGGAGTATGCTTATATTCATTTTCTGCTGTCTTTAAAATTTTTGAAGTGTTATTTTTTTTTGAGGGGGGGGGGGGGGGTCCAAGTACCTGGTCTTGCCTAGGGCACAGAATAGTCTAGCACTAACCCTGCATATGTAGCAAAATGAATAATGGTGAATAAGGTGGACCTGTGTTCACTTTGAATGCCCAATTATTTGCAAGATCATTTTTTTTAAAAGCTTTTTTTTTTTCTAGAGCATGATTGGTGTGTTAAGCTGAACGCTTCTTTACCATATTCGCTAAGCTCAGTGAACATTCACTTTCCTAAATGAACAGTTTCTATTCCTTTTGTAAATCACTTCCAGTGTCTACAAAGATGAAGATACAGACCCAATACTTGTGATTCCTGTTTCCATCTCTCGTGTACAGGATCATTAGGTACCCCAAGTCATTCACCAAGGTTTTTCTCCTATGTAACAGCAGGAATTAATTTTCTCTCCTTCATGATTACCATGACATGGAATGTAGATATTCTGGTCTTCATTCCCACTGCTTCCTACTCAACAATGACCAATGGTTAGGTGGTATTAACAGCAGGAAAAGACTAAAAGAACCAATTTATGGGTGCAAGCATAGAAACTAGATGTATGTAGGATAGCTTGACTGTGATGAGGCAAGATGTATGCCAGTCCAGATCAGAATCATCCTCCAAAATGATGCCATTTGAGATGGAGTTTAAGTACTTCCCATTAGCCATAACAGGCATGTCCATATAGAACAGCCTTTTTCAACCTGGGTGCCCAGGCACCCTGGGGTACCTTTAGGTTTCTTCAGGGGTGCCTTGGCAAAACTGCCCAAAAATTGTATACAGGCTAGCAGGTGGTATAAGGCTACCTTTTAGTTACACAAAGCCACAGGTTTTCACTGTGCATCATTAGCACCTTCTAGCCACTGGCATCCTAACAAGCAATGATGTCATCAGTTGATAAGGAGGATGTCGGTCACCTACACAGCATCCTTATGTGACCCCCCCTTTCTGCCCCTCTCTGCCCCTCTCTGTCCCTCTCTGTCAGCACTGGGGATACATTAGTTGACTGATGGAGAGAAATTGATGGAGATGAGAAACATTAAAATACCAATCAGTAGGGATGAGCCCACACCCACATCGGGTGTTTACTTGTTCTAAAACAAACCGAATATATGGGGCATTTGCAGAAAAATGTGAACGCCCCATAATGCACTGCGAGAACGCAGTGCATTGCTGTATGATGATTGGCCAAAGCATGCACCTGAGCATGCTTTGGTCAATCACAGCGCTCTCTAATTGGCAGGGTACAGGACATTCTGTCTGTCTGACAAAGCTCTGGGCTTTTCCTTGCAGCTGGTTTCCATTTCTGTTCCCAATATTTGTGTTTGTTGCGTATATCCCCATGTTCATGTTGCTATATATTATCAACGTGTGGTAAATTTTTAATATTTTTTTTACCATCAAACTGTTTGTGGCCCGATTTATAGTCCCAATCTGAGGAATTAATGTTTTGGCCCCTGTTTAACAGGGGCATGTAATTACTTTTGATATAATATTTCACAGCAGGGCCTGTTCCAACGCCCAACACGAGTATCTGTGAGGGGTTACAGTGTTGTGGCACCACCACCACCCAAGGCCCAATTTTTCTGCCCCTGTTTAACAGGGGCAAGTAATTACAATTCTTGATATAATATTTCACAGCAGGGCCCGTTCCAGCACCCACCAACACAGAATACTGTAAGCCCACTGTAAGGGCTTACAGTGTTCTGGTATCACCAACACCTAAGGCCCAATTTTCTGCAGAGTATATAGGGCAGACCGTATAGTATATATACTGCCGTTCAGAGTATATAGTGCCCGGGGGCCCCCCACGCTATTTAAAAAAAAATTTGGGTGCGGGGTTCCCCTTAATATCCATACCAGACCTAAAGGGCCTGGTATGGATTTTGGGGGGACATCCACGCCATTTTTTTTTAGTATTTTTATCTATATTGCCGGGATCCGACAATACGTTACAGCCTGCAAGCAGTTTTAAATGACATTTTTTCCTTTAGAAATGTCATTTTGCTGTGGTACTGTTCTAAACATGGGAAAGATGCGCTACTTTACAGGCATACTAAGGACACCCCCAGGCACAATATTTAAAGGAATATTTCATTTTTATTGTTTCACTTTAAGCATTATTAAAATCACTGCTCCCGAAAAAACGCACGGTTTCAAAACTTTTTTTTCCCATTGATACATGTCCCCTGGGGCAGGACCCAGGTCCCCAAACACTGTTTATGGAAATAACTTGCATGTAAGCCTTTAAAATGAGCATTTTTGATTTTTCACGTTCGTGTCGCATAGACTTTAACAGTGTTTGCATGTTTGAACACATTTTTTGCCTGTTCGCATGTTCTGCTGCGAACCGAACCAGGGGGAAGGGGGGTCCGGCTCATCCCTTCTAGTCAGTACCAGTGTGCAAAAGTGTATTTGCTTGGGAAGAATAAATCACCTCTAACATTGGGTGTCTTACGTGTAAGGATGTTGCTGCATGTAAAACTAGTAGAATAGTTTTTTATATTTTAGAATGAGGTGCCTCGAGACTGTCCATAATATTAATGGGTGCCTTGAAATTGTCCTTAACTTTAAAGGGTGCCTTGACCGAAAAAAAGATTGGTGCAGGTCTATCTCTTTTCTGGCCTTTCTCATAGAGAGCTGACTGGGCAGAGGGATATACAGACTAGTCTGCTCTGTCTGTCCCCTCAGGACCTTCACGATTAAGCAGATAAAATATAAGTTCAAATGTTTAAACATAGGAAGAAATTATGGTTCTACTTATCTGGGTCTAATAATACCTTTCCGACAATTGATATTTTTCCAATACGTCAACCAAGTAGGAAGTCATTGTGGTAAAGATCAGTTATCACACTACGTGATTTATAACATTTTGATATACTGTGCAAGTAAAGGTTATGACATTTCTAGCACTGAGCATAGAACAAGACATTACTTTCTTCTCCTCTTAAGCCAAACAAAAAAAAAAATAAAAAATTAAAATGACATTCTCGCCTGGTGCTGAAAAAGCCTTTTCTATAGTTATAAGTCCAGAAGACCGAAAGCTTATTCCAAGAAATCTCAGCGCCTGATCCTTGTTAAAAGATAAATACAGTTAAGCCTCCTGATTTTATAATTTCCTAGAATTAACCTTTTTACTTTCCCTAAATATATTAAAGATCTGTGATTTTTTTTTTAATTATTATTGTAGTCACCAATTTAGCTTTTATGACTTTTACAAAAGGTTCTGAGACCTGAGATGCAGATTTTCAGCATCAACAGTTGACCTGCTCACATAGTCCATTTTTAGTAACCGTCTTAAGCAGTATAGTTTTAATTTTTTTCTTCATCTTTCCTCTTTTTTATGCACTAAACCAGGCCAGGGTTCTCTAAACGTTGTAAAAAAAGGGCAGGTTTACTGTCCTTCAGACTTGGGGGGGGGGTGTACTGTGCCCAGTGGGAGTAAACAATGCCCATTCTTCGGTATTAGGGGGAGAAATAAATGGTATCGGTGGGAGGAATAGTGCCCAATTTTTGATGTCAGTGGAGGGAATTATGCCCCATAGTTAGTGTCAGTGGAAGAAATACTGCCCCATTGTTGATGTCAGTGGCAGGAATTATGCCCCATTGTTGGTGTCCATCGAAGGAATTGTGCCCCATTGTTGGTAGTAAGAAGACCCGGCAACACTGTAATTCTTGAAGTGCCGTTTATTGGTACATCAGAGTGACAATAAAACAATAAACTGACGCGTTTCACAAAAATTCACAGAGCTACAACTAAGGCTATTGCCGAAACGCGTCAGTTTTATTGTTTCATTGTCACTCTGATGTACCAATAAACGACACTTCAAGGATTACAGTGTTGCCGGCTCTTCTTACTACTGCTGCATTGGAGTGTGTTGGGACACATCGAGCTTCGGCACCTGTGAGTGGACCTGGTGTATGGATTGAGTTGTCCCTGCAGAGAGCGCTGTTACCCTTCTTCTTCCCATGCCCCATTGTTGGTGTCGATGGCAGGAATAATGCCTCAAGGGCAAGATAAAAGCAAGCAAAGGGCTGCATCCAGCCCAAAGCCTGTAGTTTGGAGACCACTGCACTAAACCATGAACTAGAACTGTGTCCAGGCTATGTCAGTTCAACTATTTACATAATATTAATACACAGTTTTGAAGCCTTCACTGACCTCTCTAGTTGCAGGTACCATAAAGTCTTGTGTGGCAAAAAACTCCCAGTATGTAACATACAGAATGACATTGCCTAGCAGGACAACTTCAAAAATATAGACATGATAGGACCCATAACACAAAAGGTAGATATGAACAGACAGAGCCATAAAAAGAAACAAAAAGAAACATATAAAAGTAGACAGGATCAGAAGCAAAGTTAATACAGGTCAGAAAAGAGGATCAGATCATAATACCCAGGACAAAAGTGACAGAGGCTAAAGTCATAGACAAGCTTTGACAGATGCATCCTAGCGACAATGTAGGATGGGATGTTGTCATCTTTGGGAGTTTTTCAGTCAGACTTTGGGAGGTATGCAAAAGGCCTAAACCTACATCGAGGGTATTATTCAACTTTAGTCAAAGCTGCACAGTCTGTTTTTATTGACAGGCAACCCTTACCTGCATTGGCAGTTTTTTGGTAAAGGTGAACAAACCCTTTATAAGGGAACGCACACACCCCTGACTTGTGATACTACATTTTTTAAGCTTAGATTTCTGGGGGTTTCGGGATGTAAGCAACACTATAAATTTAATGAGCAGGTCAGCAAGGTGCTCAGGCATGGCAGAAGGAATTTAGGGCCACTCAATAGATAATAAACTGTTTATGTTAGCTAGGAGTTATCTCTCACAAAAATAATAAAGCTATTCTGGGTATGGTCAGCACCTTCAAGGAGTTTGATCACTTGGTAACCATGGAAACAGCAACACGCTAGCATAGTGCTGAAGGAGATCATTCACAGTACAGTACAGAGTTACAGGAAAACCGTAACAATTATTGATCTACTACAACAATAAAATGATCATATCTGTGCTTAAACAGCAATTCCACCAAGCACTGATAAGTGGTGGGATGAATACATTATAAATAGCACTTTCATGGCATTGCTACACTTCTTTTACTGGCCGATAGCCTGAAAAAGAGTGTACCAAATGGACACTTAGGCCTCCAGGACTTTAAATCAACAAAATAGGAGAAAGAGATGACAGAAATGTAAAACGCAACCACAAACAATCTTTAGAAACTGTGTTAAAGAAATCAAATACATTTTATACCACACTCTAAGTACTCAAATATACATACAAAAAAATGCAAAAAAACACAAGTGAAATTCATAAGAAACATATAGGCTAAAACACTAAAATAAATGTCCATATAATTTCCAAAGAAATTTAAAATCAAATTAAGTGTTCGTGAACCACCACCATGGATCTTCTATCAATGTGAGTGATGAGAATCACTGCGATCTGGGTGAGAAAACGTCTTCCACCACCACTAGGCAAACAATCCACTCACCAGAGGGAGTTGACACCCATTACAGGTAGTCAATCCAGGCGCAAATACCAATGGAAGTATGCCTTATGAAAGGAGACTGGTCCACAGCCCGATATGCTCCAATGATCGATCAGAGAAGATTGGCACCCATTACAGGTGGTCAGGTCAAGCGCAGATACCAATGGAAGTGTGCCTTCTAAATTGAGACTGGTCCACGGCCCGATATACTCCAACGATTGCTCATATGTTTAAAAGATAACAAGAAGAAGGGGCTCCTCATTGCGTAATATAAAAAATCCCTTTATTCCATAAGAGGCATCGGCATAAAACATAGTAAAAACACTTTGCTCAAATCAAAAAGCATGCAGGTATGCCATTTGCATTCCACCTGCGTTCCAACTAGCGGAAATGATGTAGTTGGAATGCAGTTGGAACGCAAGTTGGAACGCAGGTGGCATGCAAACGTCATACCTGCATGCTTTTTGATTCAGGCAAAGTGTTTTTACTATGTTCTTTGCCGATGCCTCTTAGGGAATAAAGGGATTTTTTATACTACGCAATGAGGAGCCCCTTCTTCTTGTTATCTTTTAAACATATGACCTATCGTTGGAGCATATCAGGCTGTGGATCAGTATCCCTTCATAAGGCATACTTCCATTGGTATCTGCGCCTGGTTTGACTACCTGTAATGGGTGTCAACGCCCTCTGCTGAGTAGATTGTTTGCCAAGTGGTGGTGGAAGATGTTTTCTCACCCAGATCGCAGGGATTCTCATCACTCACATCGATAGAAGAGATCCATGGTGGTGGTTCACTGACACTTAATTTGATTTCAAATTTCTTTGGCACATTATCAGACTTTTGGTCTCACTACCAGCTGCTACCAAAAAGTTATTGAACACACTTTTGCCGCGTACACGCGGTCAGAATTTCCGACAACAAATGTTCAATGTGAGTTTGTTGTCGGAAATTCCGACCGTGTGTAGGCTCCATCGGACATTTGTTGGCGGAATTTTTGACAACAAAAATTTGAGAGCTGGTTCTCAAATTTTCCGACAACAAACTCCATTGTCGGAAATTCCGATCGTGTGTACACAATTCCAACGCACAAAATTCCACACATGCTCGGCATCAAGCAGAAGAGCCACACTGGCTATTGAACTTCATTTTTCTTGGCTCATCGTACATGTTGTACCTCACCACTTTCTTGATGTTCGGAATTTCCGACATTTGTGTGACCGTGTGTATGCAAGACAAGTTTGAGCCAACATCCGTTGGAAATAAATCCAGGATTTTGTTATTGAAATGTCCGATCGTGTATACGCGGCATTATTCACGTTGATTATTGTCCAGGTTGCGTGGCTTATAGGTTTTCCTATTTTTTAAAATCTGTAGAAACTGAGTTACCCTTTAAGTTGCACACACTTGTGTGTTGGAAAAAAACACTTGGTGGCGGTTCCTTACAGCTCCTGAGAACACCTGCCCTGGGGAGATCAGTAACATTTGAGTCTGAAGATTGAGGTGCCACACTAAAGTGTTAAGCCTCGTACACATGATCTGATTTTCTGACGGGAAATATTCGATGAGAGGCTGTTGTCAGAAAATCAGACTGTGTGTACACTCCATCAGACAATTGTTGTCGGATTTTCGACGGACAAATGTTGGTTAGCATCTTTTAAAAATTTCCGCGAACAAATGTGTGTTGTTGGATTTTCCGAGCGTGTGTACACAAATCCATCGGACAAAAGTCCAAAGTACAAACAGGCATGCTCGGAAGCAAGGACGAGCCAGAAGCGGTCGGTCTTGTAAACGAACGTTCGTAATGGAGAATTAACATTCATGACATGGCTAATTATGAAATCTCGAAATGCAGCGCACAATTCTCTTCTTCTTTAATGGGATAATAATGAAGCTGCTTTGCTGGTGATACTGAAGGAGTTATTGCAAACAAATTTTCAAAAGCTTTTTTTTTCTAGTGATATCAAGAATAATATTATTATGCTTCTTATTTTTTATTTGGGCAAATTACCACAACACCATTATCCTGTAGTTTTTAAGAACAAAGATACAACTATGTTGGTGTCCCTTGTTAATTTTGCATTGTATTTTTTAAAATGTAACTGCCTACTCCCAAACTGTCATTTGAAGTAAAACACATAGCCAAGTATTATTCTACACAATTTTTTTATTGTGCATTAAAAAAAGAAAACAAATAAAATTAGACATGTTATCTGCCAATAGAACTTAACCAAAAAGTGCATTCTATGCATCCAAAAATATAGAAAATATACGAAATCAAATCATTATTTAACCAAAAAAATAATGTTAAAGCAATAACTCCAAGGCCAATAATAAATAACACGTTATCTCCTCCGATTCCACAACATGTCTGGTTAACAAACGGCCGTTCAGAAACGAACTGAAAAGTGTGAAATGAAAAGCACGAATCAACCCTCACCAAACTTCTACTAACACGAAATTAGCAAAAGGAGCCCAAAGGGTGGCGCTAAAGAGCTGAAAAACAACTTAGTACGTCACTAAGTAATTGTTGGTCAACAATTGTGTGGCCGTGTGTATGCAAGACAAGTTTGGGCCAACGCCCTTCGGATGAAAGTCCACGGTTTTGTTGGCCAACAATCCAATCGTGTGTTCTAGGCTTAAGAGTCCAAAATTAGGATTGATTCCAAACACATATTAGCTTGTACCACCTATTTTTTTTGGAATAAAACCACATTTTGGACTCTAAAGCTTGGCACACACATGATGAGATTAATGGACAAATGATTGTGCATTTTTTTTGCATGTTATTCTCTATATCAAAAATGAAGAGGTTACTAATGTTTCGAAAATTCTCATATGACAGAATAAAAATTCGGAAGTAACGTAATGTGTTGTATTGTATTTTGGGATGAATACTGTACTGATTAAACAAAAATCGTACGATCTGGTATCGTACGAAAACAACTTTAATGCTTGTCCTTTCGGATAATTTCGGATGAACTGTTGTGATCGGCTTTCGAAAGCTGTGTACTAACGATCAGATTATTGCATGATCGCTTAGAAAGCAGTATTTTCTACGATTTTCTGATCGTGTGTACGGGCCTTATAACTTTAGCATGGTGCCTTGATCTCCAGATGAAAATATTACTTCCATGTTCCATGGTTACTGGGGCAATTCCTCGATTCAAATGTATTCATTACCTAAGGTTCCACCGCCATTAATCTATCACTTCTGGGCAAATCACCAATGTCCACAAAAGTACTGTATGATATAATGATATATTGTGGAAAAATGAATTGGAAGGCAACATTCTTTATGCTTTCCCTGAACAGCACTGATTCTTTAAAAAGGAGCAGAGGGTGCACAACCTTCAATCATACACAAACCTGATTTTCTGCCACTTTCAATCATAAAAAACCAACCAGATAGAGGCAACCTTTCACCAACACTTGAGATTGTTTCACATCATCAATAGACACTGTGGGTTGCTTTATTAAAACGGAAGAGTACAAAATCTGGTGCAGCTGTGCATAGAAACCAGCTTCCAGGTTTTATTGCCAAAGCTTGATTGAACAAACTGAAGCTAGAAGCTGATTGGCTACCATGCACAGCTGCACCAGACTTTGCACTCTCCAGATTTGGGAAATCAACCCCCATTGGCTATTTTGCACAGCTATTGCAGAAAGAATTCCCAGCCGTGCCCAGCTCCTATTGCTCATTAAAGTGATATTAAAACAGAGTTCCAACCCCCCCAGCAAAAAATTTAAAGTCAGCAGCTACACATACTGTAGCTGCTGACTTTTAATATTAGGACACTTACCTGTCCTGGAATCCAACGATGTCGGCCCACAGCCGATGTTTCCATCGGCTCTTGGGTATTGCCGCCACCATTGTTTGTAAATGAAACCGGTAGTGAAGCCTTGTGAATGGCTCAGCAGTGGGGGAAGGAGCAGGGGGGGTGAACTCTTGAGATCTCTCAGAAGTAGGGACAGGGACAGGTACCTGTCAAAAACAGGTACCCGCTCCCCCCCCCACCCCTGAAAGGTGCCAAATGTGACACCAGAGGGGGGAGGAGTCAGATAAGCAGAGCTTCCACTTTTGGGTGGAACTCTGCTTTAAACCCTCCTAGAAAAAAAAAAAAAAGATTCTGCATACCTTTTGTCCCTATTGCTTCCTGTTCCCAGTTTTGTGTGTTTTCTACTGTATTACCACACTATGAAAGTTTCCTCTAAGTTTCCACCTTGAGGGTATCTCCTTTGTTTCCAAGGTCTCTCTGGTGACATCCCAACATGCGCGCTCCCGTGACCTGGTGGCTTATGTGTGGGACACAGGCGCAATGGGGTCCGCTGCCTTATAGTGCTCTGGCACTGAGCCTTGCTGGCACCTGCACTGTAGGGGCCGATAGAATTATCTGGCAGGTGCATGGACAGTATAGGCTAAAGTCTTTCTGAAATCTGAAATTAGATTGCAAAGCGCTGCACATCATCATTGGCCCCCTACTGTGCATGCGCCATATCTCAGAAAGACAGGAGCCCCTACTAAGCAAATGTCAGTGGCCCCTACTGTACACATGCTGGCCTGGCACAGCACCAGCAGCCCTATGGCTGTGCCTACGGTACGCTCCAAAAGGGTAAAATGGGAACAAAATGTTAAGACTGGAGGTACAAAAAATATTTTATTCTATTTGGGTGTAGCTTAATGTAAAGGGCAGTTTTATTTTCACGGTTTACTACTAATTTAATTCCAAGCTCCAACACTTCACAATAGTGAAAGGTTACCCTCCTCTACGTGCCTCCAGCACATTCCTATTGGCCAGTGAGGCAGCCCATCGTGTGAAGTACCAATGGGAATGTGGGGGGGGGGGGGCGGTAGCCGCATGCTCCAACACTACTCAGAAGGGTTAGCACTTTGCTTATCAGATTGGCCCAGCATCTGGCCATAAAAGAGTGGCAGAGTCTCTTTAAAAAATATTCCATCGTTGGCAGCGTTTATACAAAATTTTATACTTTCTGGAAACGTTCAAATGACAATGCCTTTTAAAAATAGAAATTATAAAATAAAAGCTGAAGACGAAGCATTCTCAGAACAAGAATATACATCTTCAAAGCTTCAGAGAATAATGTAAGACTGAACCTGAGATTTCAGCGGGAAGCTTACCGACTCCGTACTAACAAAAGCGCTTGGCTCTGTGCCTGTGAAAAACAGAGGAGATGCCAGATCTATGGAAACTATATGGGATCAACACTGCTATAGAAGATTGTCTGACTTTATCTCCCTAGCATCTCCTTTATCTGTCTGATGTACAGCAGGCGTGTTACCGCGATTTAGATAAAAAAAATAAAATAAAATAAATATACAAAATCAAAGCATGAGAATGACAAGAAAGCAATTTTGATATATAAAACGTTTCTAAGGGATGTGATTTATAAACTTATTTCTGAAAATTAGCTTCTTACACATTTCCCATGTGGCTTAATGAAGAACTGCTTATGCCAAACTAATATGATTAGCGTTTTTGAGGTGGTACGTTTGGCACTGGATCAAGGCACGTCAGGAGGTGTTATATATTCAGATTCACAAATTGCTCACCGCCAAAAACACACACTGACAGTCTCTATGTATTTCAACAGCACAGCTAAAGTAAAAAATAAGAAACTTCCTGCTGTAATCATAGCCACACACTGGGAAATGTTTAGCAGTTTTAACTACGTTTAACATTTACAAAAACAACTTAACAGATCAAGGCAACCTACCACCATATATATATATATATATATATATATATATATATATATATATAAATATACCACATATATACACAGTATAATATATATATATATATATATATATATATATATATATATATATATATATATATATATATATATATATATAATATACACAGATATATACACATAAATATATATATATATATATATATATATATATATATATATATATATATATATGTGTATAAATACACATAAATATATACACACAGGGGGTTATTTACGAAAGGCAAATCCACTTTGCACTACAAGTGCACTTGGAAGTGCAGTCGCTGTAGATCTGAGGGGAAGATCTGAAATGAGGAGAAGCTCTGCTCATTTTATCATCCAATCATGTGCAAGCTAATATGCTGTTTTTTCTTTTCCTTGGATGTCCCCCTCGGATCTACAGCGACTGCACTTCCAAGTGTTCTTGCAGTGCAATTGTAGCGAAAAGTGGATTTGCCTTTCGTAAATAATCCCCACAGTATATAAATATATATCTATAGATAGATATAGATAGATATCTATATCTATCTATATATATATATATATATATATATATATACATATATATATATATATATATCTATCTATCTATCTATATCGATCGATCGATCTATATCTATCTATCTATATAGATATCTAGATATATATATATCTATCTATATATAGATAGATATATATACACACACACACTATATTGTCAGCAAAAGTATTGGGATGCCTGCCTTTACACGCACATGAACTTTAATGGCATCCCAGTCAAGTTCCGCCTCCCCAAACACGTTCATCCATGTTTTTATGGACCTTGCTTTGTGCACTGGTGCGCAGTCATGTTGGAACAGGAAGGGTCCATCCCCAAACTGTTGCCACAAAGTTGAGAGCATGAAATTGTCCAAAATGTCTTGGTATGCTGACGCCCTAAGAGTTCCCTTCACTGGAACTAAGGGGCCAAGCCCAACCCCTGAAAAACAACCCCACACCATAATCCCCCCTCCACCAAATGATTTGGACCAGTGCACAAAGCAAGGTCCATAAAGACATGGATGAGCGAGTTTGGGGTGGAGGAACTTGACTGGCCTGCACAGAGTCCTGACCTCAACCCGATAGAACACCTTTGGGATGAATTAGAGCGGAGACTGCGAGCCAGGCCTTCTCGTTCGCATCAGTACCTGACCTCACAAATGTTCTTCTGAAAGAATGGTCAAACATTCCCATAGACACACACCTAAATCTTGTGGACAGCCTTCCCAGAAGAATTGAAGCTGTTATAGCTGCAAAGGGTCGGCCAACTCAATATTGAACCCTACGGACTAAGACTGAGATACCATTAAAGTTCATGTGCGTGTAAAGGCAGGCATCCCAATACGTTTGACAGTATAGTGTGTATATATATGGTATGGTCAGCAATCCCTAGCTTGCTCACTTATTTGATCCCTTGCTCTATGAACTCCAGTAGCAGTAGTTAGCAGGAGAAGTATAGTCGGTTTTAAAGACATATACACATAGGGGTATATCTGTAAATTGGTGCACCTAACATTCACCAAAAATTCCAGGTGCATGTGTTTTAAATCAGTGATCATCAACCCTGTCCCACTAACAGGCCAGGTTTTATGTATTACCTTGGGGAGATGCAGACTAGAATACTGCAATCACTGAGCAGCAAATGATATCACCTGTGATGTATTTCAGTTATCTTGCAAACCTGGCCTGTTAGTGGGCCCTGAGGACAGGGTTGATGACCGCTGCTTTAAATTACATTGATTTACTCACCACCAGTGAATGTTCAGTGAACGTCACATTAAATGCTTTATAAATATGTCTCCTAGTCTTTACAATGAGCCAGCAGGAGAATGGATCTAATGTTCCCATTTTTGCTACTTTGAGCCATATGGATGCCACACAGTTACAGGTTAATAAGCCTGTTATGGTTTCCCTGCTCAAAGTCACTTGGGCTCTCACTGAACTAAGCCTGGCTAAGTAAGTAATTTACTACCAAAGTGCTATGTTGGGCATAGCCACAAGTTCAATTTACCTTATGAAGAATATGCGGAATATACTTGTCTTTACCCCTTGCAGTGACCTCCTCAAGATTACTGTTTTTAGTTGCTGTGCAACAACCCCATACCTGGAAGTACTGGGTATTCTCCATACCTGGAAGTACTGGGTATTCTTCATACCCGGAAGTACTGGGTATTCTTCATACCTGGAAGTACTGGGTATACATCGTACCTGGAAGTACTGGGTATTCTTTTACCTGGAAGTACTGGGTATTCTTCACACCTGGAAGTACTGGGTATTCTTCATACCAGGAAGTACTGGGTATAATCGTACCTGGAAGTACTGGGTATTCTTCATACCTGGAAATACTGGGTATACATCGTACCTGGAAGTACTGGGTATTCTTCATACCTGGAAGTACTGGGTATACATCGTACCTGGAAGTACTGGGTATTCTTCATATCAGGAAGTACTGGGTATACATCGTACCTGGAAGTACTGGGTATTCTTCATACCTGGAAGTACTGAGCATTCTTCATACCTGGAAGTACTGGGTATTCTTCATACATGGAAGTACTGGGTATACATCGTACCTGGAAGTACTGGGTATTCTTCATACCTGGAAGTACTGGGTATTCTTCACACCTGCAAGTACTGGGTATTCTTCACACCTGGAAGTACTGGGTATACATCGTACCTGGAAGTACTGGGTATTCATACCTGGAAGTACTGGGTATTCTTCATACCTGGAAGTACTGGGTATTCTTCATACCCGGAAGTACTGGGTATTCTTCATACCTGGAAGTACTGCGTATTCTTCATACCTGGAAGTACTGGGTATTCCTTGTTTGGCAGTGGTACCTTTACCACTCTACCACAACTACTCTCAGAAAATCTGTGCAAAAACCAACTTCTCCTAAAGTCAGTATTTGCATATGGCTTTTCATGCCTCTCCTGCAACTATGTGACCTGATTTACTGAGCACGACATTATGAAATTCCAACTGTCTCTCATTGGGAGGGATTATCTACATTTTGGAACCAAGTCCCTGTCCTCATAATTCTTTAAATGTTATTCTTTTAGCTCTGCCATAGAGATATCTATAACTAAATATACTATTTTGCTGCCATATATATGTACATTGTGCTAAAACTTTTAACTATCCTTCAAGTTATTGCACTGATCAAATTTAGCAGCTAATATTAAGAATAGCTTGAGAAAACAATAGTGGGTCCTTCATTTGTCATGACCCATGTGATCGGGAATCTGGCCAAAGAGTGATCATTGCCTAAATATTATAGACTAAAAAATGTCCATCTTTTCAATTTCAGAAGGGTGGGAAGTATAAAGATGAGGAAAGGAGGATGCCCACCCAGTTACTCCAAAGTTTTTTTTAATTTTTTTTATGGGGCTTACAGTGCAGGATTGCAGCAGCGACCAGGAGCACTAAAGATAATATGTGGTCTTCTAGAATGCCTGCAGATCACTTTGCTTTGATGACCCTAATACAAGTCTGCATTCAAATCTCAGGATCTGAGAACCATATACAGTATAACTCTGCAGTCTCTTTTTCAGATGCACGAAATTGCCATTACCAGCGCATATTATACAGTCATATCTGTGAGAGCAGATGAAACTATTAAAGTGAAGTTGCTATTTCTGGGAAAAAATAAATAAATTGACATTCCCTTTACATCTCAAACAAAAACCGGCATTTAAAGGCCATATAATACATTGTTCAAACACAGCCGAAAGAAAAAAGTCTCAGGGTTGTCTCTAAAGCGGGAAGAGAAATGGACACAATGCAGTATTTCTGGATAATATAAGAGAACACTGAAAGCACCTTGCAAGTCATCAATGTGATGTAGCACAACAGTCACATTATAAAAGCACATTGTGCTAGAAGTAACACCCACAATCTATTCAGACTGCAAGAAAATGTAGCTTAATAGAAATGCTATACTCTACTACGAGGCATTTATATTCCATAATGCACTATGACGTCAATGTAGAATGCCCTTTGTCAAAAAAACCTAATCGGCCGTAAGGCAATTGATCAACACTAAAGCTTGAGTTTATGTGTTAAAAATGTGGGGTCTAGTAGGCTAACCATGTACTAAAAGTTGGCCTTTCCAAATATCAACCTCCCATTCTGGTTATCTTGCTCTCAGTTGAACATGCATCAGATAAAATAAAACACATACAGTAGCAAATCAATAAGGCACATAGCAGCAAAGCAATCTTATTTTAATTCAGAAAAACATTATTACATACTGGTTGATCCTGTCAATGATTCCCCTTTCCTCCAGAAAGGTGATGCTGATGATGCAGAGACTACAGTAAATTCACATTGTCACAAAGCGACATCTCCGATAACCCAGCCACTCACTGCAATCAGAGCTACCCATTTACAACGGTGGAAGCAATGCAGGACACCCTCTAAAACCCTCACTCCCACAGAGAGTAGACCTTGATGCCCTGTAATGATACACTGGGGCAAAGTAGAGGCTTCCTTCACTCATCAGAACAGACAATTCAATACAGGAGGGATCAGAGGGCCCTGCTCGTTAGAGCTTACAATCTAGAAGGGAGGGTCAAGTGGAACAAAAGGTAATAGCTGTGGGGGATGATAACATGGAGAAAATGAGAATACAGTTGTTAGGTGTGGGTAGGATAGGCTTCTCTGAAAAGGAGGGTTTTCAGGGATCTTCTAAAACCTATTAGACATCATCCCATAGGCAGAGGTACTTGACTTTAGCCCAATATTGCATTTTAAGGATAAAACGTGGAACATTTGTAAGCATATTGTAACATCCCAAAAAATATACATATTAGGAAAAAGATACTAAAGGAAAAAGAAAACCACCATACAGCACTTAAATAAGGAAAGAGAGGTATATTTTTCCTTATATATACAGTATACAGTGTGTGTGTGTGTATATATATATATAGTGGGGACGGAACGTATTCCGACCCCCTAAATTTTTTCACTCTTTGTTATATTGCAGCCATTTGCTAAAATCATTTAAGTTCATTTTTTTCCTCATTAATGTGTTATTAATTAATGCGAAATTTTAAATGTGATATTCACATTTAAAATTTCCTACTCCTTGCAGATCCTCTCCAGTTCTGTCAGGTTGGATTGTAAACGTTGGTGGATAGCCATTTTTAGGTCTCTCCAAAGATGCTCAATTGGGTTTAAGTCAGGGCTCTGGCTGGGCCATTCAAGAACAGTCACGTAATTGTTGTGAAGCCACTCCTTCGTTATTTTAGCTGTGTGCTTAGGGTCATTGTCTTGTTGGAAGGTAAACTGGCCCATTCTGAGGTCCTGAGCACTCTGGTTTTCATCCAGGATATCCCTGTACTTGGCCGCATTCATCTTTCCCTTGATTGCAACCAGTCGTCCTGTCCCTGCATCTGAAAACCACCCCCACCAAAAAGTTCTATCTTGGTCTCATCAGACCAGAGAATCTTATTTCTCACCATCTTGGAGTCCTTCAGGTGTTTTTAGCAAACTCCATGCAGGCTTTCATGTGTCTTGCACTGAGGAGAGGCTTCTATCGGGCCACTCTGCCATAAAGCCCCGACTGGTGGAGGGCTGCAGTGATGGTTGACTTTCTACAACTTTCTCCCTTCTCCCAACTGCATCTCTGGAGCTCAGCCACAGTGATCTTTGGGTTCTTCTTTACCTCTCTCACCAAGGCTCTTCTCCCCCAATAGCTCAGTTTGGCCAGACGGCCAGCTCTAGGCAGGGTTCTGGTCGTCCCAAACGTCTTCCCTTTAAGGATTATGGAGGCCCCTGTGCTCTTAGGAACCTTAAGTGCAGCAGAATTTTTTTGTAACCTTGGCCGGATCTGTGCCTTGCCACAATTCTGTCTGTGAGCTCTTCAGGCAGTTCCTTTGACCTCATGATTCTCATTTGTTCTGACATGCACTGTGAGCTGTAAGGTCTTATATAGACAGGTGTGTGGCTTTCCTAATCAAGTCCAATCAGTATAATCAAACACAGCGGGACTCAAATGAAGGTGTAGAACCATCTCAAGGATGATCAGAAGAAATGGACAGCACCTGAGTTAAATATATGAGTGTCACAGCAAAGGGTCTGAATACTTAGGACCATGTGATATTTCAGTTTTTCTTTTTTTAACCACTTCAGCCCCGGAAGGTTTTACCCCCTTCCTGACCAGAGCACTTTTTACAATTCGGCACTGCGTCGCTTTAACTGCTAATTGCGCGGTCATGCAATGCTGTACCCAAACGAAATTTGCGTCCTTTTCTTCCCACAAATAGAGCTTTCTTTTGATGGTATTTGATCACCTCTGCCGTTTTTATTTTTTGCGCTATACACAGAAAAAGACCGAAAATTTTGAAAAAAAATGATATTTTCTACTTTTTGTTCTAAAAAAAATCCAATAAACTCAATTTTAGTCATACATTTAGGCCAAAATGTATTCGGCCACATGTCTTTGGTAAAAAAAAATGTCAATAAGTGTATATTTATTGGTTTGCGCAAAAGTTATAGCGCCTACAAACTAGGGTACATTTTCTGGAATTTTTTTTTCCTTTAATTTATGACTGCCTATGTCGTTTCTTGAGGTGCTAAAATGGCAGGGCAGTACAAAACCCCCACAAATGACCCCATTTTGGAAAGTAGACACCCCAAGGAAATTGCTGAGAGGCATGTTGAGCCCATTGAATATTCATTTTTTTTGTCCCAAGTGATTGAATAATGACAAAAAAAAAAAAAAAAAAAAATTACAAAAAGTTGTCACTAAATGATATATTGCTCACACAGGCCATGGGCATATGTGGAATTGCACCCCAAAATACATTTAGCTGCTTCTCCTGAGTATGGGGATACCACATGTGTGGGACTTTTTGGGAGCCTAGCCGCGTACGGGGCCCCGAAAACCAATCACTGCCTTCAGGATTTCTAAGGGTGTAAATTTTTGATTTCACTCTTCACTGCCTATCACAGTTTCGGAGGCCATGGAATGCCCAGGTGGCACAAACCCCCCCAAATGACCCCATTTTGGAAAGTAGACACCCCAAGCTATTTGCTGAGAGGCATGGTGAGTATTTTGCAGCTCTCATTTGTTTTTGAAAATAAAGAAAGACGAGAAAAAACATTTTTTTTTTTCTTTTTTCAATTTTCAAAACTTTGTGACAAAAAGTGAGGTCTGCAAAATACTCACTATACCTCTCATCAAATAGCTTGGGGTGTCTACTTTCCAAAATGGGGTCATTTGGGGGGGTTTTTTGCCACCTGGGCATTCCATGGCCTCCGAAACTGTGATAGGCAGTGAAGAGTGAAATCAAAAATTTATGGCCTTAGAAAGCCTGAAGGCGGTGCTTGGTTTCCAAAAAGTCTCACACATGTGGTATCCCCGTACTCAGGAGAAGCAACAGAATGCATTTTGGGGTGTAATTTCACATATTCCCATGGCATGTTTGAGCAATATATCATTTAGTGACAACTTTGCGCAAAAAAAATAAAAAAAATAAAAAATTATCTCTTTCCCGCAACTTGTGTCACAATATAAAATATTCCATGGACTCGACATGCCTCTCAGCAAATAGCTTGGGGTGTCTACTTTCCAAAATGGGGTCATTTGGGGGGGTTTTGAACTGTCCTGGCATTTTATGCACAACATTTAGAAGCTTATGTCACACATCACCCACTCTTCTAACCACTTGAAGACAAAGCCCTTTCTGACACTTTTTGATTACATAAAAAAAAATTTTTTTTTGCAAGAAAATTACTTTGAACCCCCAAACATTATATATTTTTTTAAAGCAAATGCCCTACAGATTAAAATGGTGGGTGTTTCATTTTTTTTTTTCACACAGTATTTGCGCTGCAATTTTTCAAACGCATTTTTTGGGGAAAAAACACACTTTTTTAAATTTTAATGCACTAAAACACACTATATTGCCCAAATGTTTGATGAAATAAAAAAGATGATCTTAGGCCGAGTACATGGATACCAAACATGACATGCTTTAAAATTGCGCACAAACGTGCAGTGGCGACAAACTAAATACATTTTTAAAAGCCTTTAAAAGCCTTTACAGGTTACCACTTTAGATTTACAGAGGAGGTCTACTACTAAAATTACTGCCCTCGATCTGACGTTCGTGGTGATACCTCACATGCATGGTGCAATTGCTGTTTACATTTGACGCCAGACCGACGCTTGCGTTCGCCTTAGCGCGAGAGCAGGGGGGACAGGGGTGCTTTTTTTTTTTTTTTTTTTTTCTTTATTATTATTATTATTTTTTTTATCTTATTTTAAAACTGTTCCTTTCATTTTTTTTTTTTTAAATCATTTTTATTGTTATCTCAGGGAATGTAAATATCCCCTATCATAGCAATAGGTAGTGACAGGTACTCTTTTTTGAAAAAATTGGGGTCTATTAGACCCTAGATTTCTCCTCTGCCCTCAAAGCATCTGACCACACCAAGATCGGTGTGATAAAATGCTTCCCCAATTTCCTAATGGCGCTGTTTACATCCGGCGAAATCTAAGTCATAAAATGCTCGTAGCTTCCAGTTTCTTAGGCCATAGAGATGATTGGAGCCACTCTGGTCTCTGATCAGCTCTATGGTCAGCTGGCTGAATCACCGGCTGCATTCTCAGGTTCCCTGTTGAGACAGGAGAGCCAGAGAAAAACACGGAAGACGTTGGGGGGGGGCATTCCCTCCCACTGCTTGTAAAAGCAGTCTAGAGGCTAATTAGCCACTAGGATTGCTTTTACATGAAAGCCGACCGCTGGCTGAAAAGAATGATACCAAGATGATACCTAAACCTGCAGGCATCATTCTGGTATAACCACTCAAAGTCGTGAATGGCGTACCTGAAGACAAAAAAAGGTTAACAATAAAGCACAGTAAACGGTAAAGTATAAAAAATTGCATACCTGAAAAGCAAACATGATAAAACATAATAACAAAAAAACATTGCAGAATAGAATACAGTAAAAAAGAGCAGAACAATAGAGAGAGAATAGAGAGAGAAAGAACAATAAAACGACAACTATTATTTTTTATTTTATATTTTTGTTTGTGTTTTTTTTTTTTTTTTACACTTTTTTTTGTAACTAACTTTTATAACTGTAACTGGTTCCAGGTTCGGGTCTCTCAAAATGCGATGGCATCTTGGGAGACCCTGTGAAAGTGTGCCTAGTCTGTGCAATGCTGTACCCTACGCTAATACTCCACTAGTGAATGGTAGCGTTCAAAACATTCACCAATGCAAAGACCAGGATTGTCAGGACAGGAGAGACAATAATAGTGGGTGTCACGCCTATATCCGCGCTTGCTGCAGACACGACATCTTTTTTGGGGGGGTTCGTTGGGTAGGGGTACTCGGGAGGACATAAAAATGCCTCTCATGCAGCCGACTGCATTTGGTTGGGGATGTGAATGGGGGAAGTACGGGTGCTGCAGAAGTGGTGGGTTCCCAATTAGGATTGGCGATTGCAGCAGGAACGGGCCTGTGTTTGTCTTTTTGGTGGCAGCGGGACACTACTTGTGCTTGCCACCTCACCAGCTTGAACTGCACTTATGGGACTCGCCACGTCACCAAGTGTTACTGCAGTGCGGGTTTGACTACGACCGGGGTGTACTAGGCCGCTGGTGCTTGCCAGTTCACCAAAACGCTACAAAAAAAACTGTTAGCGATCGCAGGGATCAGGCCTGACTCTGCGAACGCTGCAGTTATGCGTTTAGTGTTTTGTAAGTGTCAGTGATCGATCGATACTGCACTTGGGTGGGCTGGGCTGGGCCGGGTGGAGGGGCAAAACGCAGGTGCTAGCAGGTATCTGGGCTGATCCCGCTAACACTGCGTTTGTGGGAACCCTAAACTGCTGGGGACGCTAGTATAGATCTGATCGGATCAGATATTGATCCGTTCAGATACTATACCACTATGGGAGGTGTGCGGTGCGTGGGTGTTAGCGGTACTGGCGCTAACCTGACGCTGCCTGGGGCTGGTGCTTGCCAGTTTACCAAAACGCTACCAAGAAAACTGTTAGCGATCGCAGGGATCAGGCCTGACTCTGCGAACGCTGCAGTTATTTGTTTAGTGTTTTGTAAGTGACAGTGATCGATCGATACTGCACTTGGGTGGGCTGGGCTGGGCCGGGCGGAGGGGAAAAACGCAGGTGCTAGCAGGTATCTGGGCTGATCCCGCTAACACTGCGTTTGTGGGAACCCTAAACTGCTGGGGACGCTAGTATAGATCTGATCAGATCAGATATTGATCCGATCAGATACTATACCACCAAGGGAGGTGTACAGTGCGTGCGTGGGTGTTAGCGGTACTGGCGCTAACCTGACGCTGCCTGGGGCTGGTGCTTGTCAGTTCACCAAAACGCTACCAAAAAAACTGTTAGCGATCGCAGGGATCAGGCCTGACTCTGCGAACGCTGCAGTTATGCGTTTAGTGTTTTGTGACAGTGATCGATTGATACTGCACTTGGGTGGGCTGGGCTGGGCCGGGCGGAGGGGCAAAACGCAGGTGCTAGCAGGTATCTGGGCTGATCCCGCTAACACTGCGTGTTTGGGAACCCTAAACTGCTGGGGACGCTAGTATAGATCTGATCGGATCAGATATTGATCCGTTCAGATGCTATACCACTAAGGGAGGTGTACGGTGCGTGCGTGGGTGTTAGCGGTACTGGCGCTAACCTGACGCTGCCTGGGGCTGGTGCTTGCCAGTTCACCAAAACGCTACCAAGAAAACTGTTAGCGATCGCAGGGATCAGGCCTGACTCTGCGAACGCTGCAGTTATTTGTTTAGTGTTTTGTAAGTGACAGTGATCGATCGATACTGCACTTGGGTGGGCTGGGCTGGGCCAGGCGGAGGGGAAAAACGCAGGTGCTAGCGGGTATCTGGACTGATCCCACTAACACTGCGTTTTTGGGAACCCTAAACTGCTGGGGACGCTAGTATAGATCTGATCGGATCAGATATTGATCCGTACAGATACTATACCACTAAGGGAGGCGTATGCTGCGTGCGTGGGTGTTAGCGGTACTGGCGCTAATCTGACACTGCCTGGGGCGACGCATATCACCGCCGGGCGATCAGGGGGCTAAACCTTTATTCGGTAATAAACGGCGGGTGCCCTGACACTATAAAAAATAAACGAACTAACCAGCGTCAACCGTAACACTTATACGGTGATCAGTGGTGAAAGGGTTAACTAGGGGGCAATCAAGGGGTTAAAACATTTATTAGATAGTATATGGGGGTCCCTGACGCTATAAAACGCTGACGGCGAACCTAAATATTTACCTCCCTAACTAGCGTCACCAGCGACACTAATACAGCGACTCAGAAAAATTATCGCTTAGTGACACTGATGACAGGGGGTGATCAAGGGGTTAAAACTTTATTAGGGGGGGTTAGGGGGGTACCCTAGACCTAAAGGGGGCTACCACTCACTGCCCTAACACTGTAACTGTCACAAACTGACACCAATACAGTAATCAGAAAAAAAAAAAAAAATACTGCTTGGTGTCAGTTTGTGACAGGGGGGGGTGATCGGGGGGGATCGGGGGTGTAAAGTATGCCTGGCATGTTCTACTGTGTTGTGTGTAGTGTTGTGCACTTACATGTCTTCTCTCCTCGGCGCTGGAATGGAAACTGCCAAGCCGAGGAGAGATGACATCACATCCTCTGCCTGTGTGAAACTACACACAGGCAGGGGAGGATTCCGATTGGCTGGGAGCGATCGCGAGGGGGGGGCCACGATCGGATGGTCTCCCCCTCGCCTCCCAACGCTCCCAGTCAAATGCCGACCGCCGCTGGCACCGGGGGGGGGGGTCCGATCGGACCCCCCGCCCGCGGGAGGCAGATCACGTACAGGTACGTGATTCTGCCTGCCCGTGCCATTCTGCCGACGTATATCTACGTTAGGCGGTCAGCAAGTGGTTAAAAATCTGCAAAAAAGTCAAGAATTCTGTGTTTTTCTGTCAATATGGGGTGCTGTGTGTACATTAATGAGAAAAAAAATGAACTTAAATGATTTTAGCAAATGGCTGCAATATAACAAAGAGTGAAAAATTTAAGGGGGTCTGAATACTTCCCGTCCCCCGTCCCCACTGTATATATATATATATATATATATATATATATATATATATATATATATATATATATATATATATATATAAAACATTTATTTATTTATTTCATTGTGGTGATAGTGCTAGCAGTTTGATGGTTCGGGTTTTTTGTGGGAGGTATACAGTTTCTCACAAAGTGAGTACACCCCTCACATTTTTGTAAATATTTTATTATATCTTTTCATGTACCAACACTGAAGAAATGACACTTTGCTACAATTTAAAGTAGTGAGTGTACAGCTTGATATATTGTCTAGTTGTGTAAAGACTAAAAAATGAACTAAAAAAACAAGAATGCAATAAAATAGTAAAATTCAATTGAAGTATATAATGTAAAATAGGTATAAAAACCCATTTACTACGGAAATTGTATCACCAAGATGTATATAGATATGAAAAGAGCATCTCCCCATATTTGGTAAATCCAATCACAATCAGCAAATTCTACAGAATGCAATGAAAATCAATCCGTAATAAAACATTCAAGATCAATATCTACAGTATCTCACAAAAGTGAGTACACCCCTCACAGTTTTGTAAATATTTTATTATATCTTTTCATGTGACAACACTGAAGAAATTACACTTTGCTATAATTTAAAGTAATGAGTGTGCAGGTTGTATAACAGTGTAAATTTTCTGTCCCCTCAAAATAACTCAACACCCAATTTTCCCTCCTTGGTGTCATGTGACTCGTTAGTGTTACAAAGTCTCAGGTGTGAATGGGGAGCAGGTGTGTTAAATTTGGTGTTATCGCTCTCACTCTCTCATACTGATCACTGGAAGTTCAACATGGCACCTCATGGCAAAGAACTCTTTGAGGATCTGAAAAAAAAGAATTGTTGTTCTGCATAAAGATGGCCTAGGCTATAAAAAGATTGCCAAGACCCTAAAACTGAGCTGTAGCAAGGTGGCCAAGACCATATAGCGGTTTAACAGGACAGGTTCCACTCAAAACAAGCCAAAGAAGTTGAATGCACATGCTCAGCTTCATATCCAGATGATGTCTTTGGGAAATAAATGTATGAGTGCTGCCAGCATTGCTGCAGAGGTTGAAGGGGTGGGGGGTCAGCCTGTCTGTGCTCAGACCATACGCCGCACACTGCATTAAACTGGTCTGCATGACTGCCGTCCCAGAAGGAAGCCTCTTCTAGCTTATTTGGTTCAGATAGTGTCAAGCATGTGTGGCGGCAACTAGGTGAGGAGTACAAAGACAAGTGTATCTTGCCTACAGTCAAGCATGGTGGTGGGAGTGTCATGGTCTCGGGCTGAATGAGTGCTGTCGGTGCTGGGGAGCTACAGTTCATTGAGGGAACCATGAATGCCAACATGTACTGTGACATACTGAAGCAGAGCATGATCCCCTCCCTTCGGAGACTGGGCCGCAGGACAGTATTCCAACATGATAAGGACCCCAAATATACCTCCAGGACGACGACTGCCTTGCTAAAGAAGCTGAGGGTAAAGGTGATAGACTGACCAAGCATGTCTCCAGACCTAAACCCTATTGAGCCTCTGTGGGGCATCCTCAAACGGAAGGTGGAGGAGCGCAAGGTCTCTAACATCCACCAGTTCCGTGATGTTGTCATGGAGGAGTGGAAGAGGACTTCAGTGGCAACCTGTGAAGCTCTGGTGAACTCCATGCCCAAGAGGGTTAAGCCTGTGCTGGAAAATAATGGTGGCCACACAAAATATTGACACTTTGGGCCCAATTTGGACATTTTCAATCAGGGGTGTACTCACTTTTGTTGCCAGCGGTTTAGACATTAATGGCTGTGTGTTGAGTTATTTTGAGAGGACAGCAAATTTACACTGTAAAGCCGCGTACACGTGGGCGGACTTTTCAGCATCAAAGGCCCGACGGTCTTTCCGACGGACTTTCGGCGGAGTTACGACAGACTTTCAGACGACCGGACTTGCCCACACACGAACGGAGTAAAGTCCGTTGGTTTGAATGTGATGACGTACGAAGGGACTAGAATAAGGAAGTTCATAGCCAGTAGCCCTTGCGTCCTTTTTTGTCCGAACTGATTTTTCGACCGGACTCGAGTCCATCGGAAACATTTGAAACATGTTCAAAATCTAAAGTCCGTCTGATTTTCCACAGGAAAAGTCCGCTAAAGGTCAGATGAAGCCCACACACAGTCGGATTGTCTGACGGATTCGTTCCGTCGGACCAGTCCCGTTGAAAAGTCCAGTCGTGTGTACATTGTAGCAAAGTGTCATTTCTTTAGTGTTGTCACATGAAAAGATAGAATAAAATATTTACAAAAATGTGAGGGGTGTACTCACTTTTGTGAAATACTGTAAGTAGGAAGGAACACAAAAGGGCACATCACATATTTTTAGATTGCAAGCTCTAACGAGCAGGGCCCTCTTATTCCTCCTGTATTGAATTGCTTTGTAATTGTACTGTCTGCTCTCACGTTGTAAAGCGCTGTGCAAACTGTTGGCACTATTTAAATCCTGTATAATAATAATAATAATAATAGTAATTTTTCCTAGTGTACATTGTAACATCAGGTACTAATTCAAGCAGACTTGTAAGGTTGTTGAAGGGTCCACTTCAAATACTTATATTTTGAATCTTGTCTGGAGAGAAATGGAAACACCTTGACACAGCTCGCTACTTTGTTTAATATAAGGAACTAGCAGTGTCTGAGGTTGTGGACTTTTATAGAATGTGCATGTTACTAAAATTTTTGCAAAGGAGGGCACATGGCTCCACATTTGGTGGAACTGCCCCACCTTACGTGTATACTGGGCCAAAGTCCATTACATTATTTCCAGGGTCACGTCATACACTCTTGAATTCTCTCTGGACCAATATCTGCTCCAGCATTCAATAGTTATGAATCATTTGTTCCATAAATCACCTGCAATGCATATGCTTAACACAGCGCATATTTGTAATCCAGATTCCTGGAAATCACATACTATTATATAGTTACATAGTAGGTGAGGTTGAAAAAAGACACAAGTCCATCAAGTCCAACCTATGTGTGTAATTATATCTCAGTATTACATTGTATATCCCTGTATGTTGCGGTCATTCAGGTGATTATCTAATAGTTTCTTGAAGCTATCGATGCTCCCCGCTGAGACCACCGCCTGTGGAAGGGAATTCCACATCCTTGCCGCTCTTACAGTAAAGAACCCTCTACGTAGTTTAAGGTTAAACCTCTTTTCTTCTAATTTTAATGAGTGGCCACGAGTCTTGTTAAACTCTCTTCTGCGAAAAAGTTTTATTTCTATTGTAGGGTCACCAGTACGGTATTTGTATATTGAAATCATATCCCCTCTCAAGCGTCTCTTCTCCAGAGAGAATAAGTTCAGTGCTCGCAACCTTTTTTCATAACTAAGATCCTCCAGACCCTTTATTAGCTTTGTTGCCCTTCTTTGTACTCGCTCCATTTCCAGTACATCCTTCCTGAGGACTGGTGCCCAGAACTGGACAGCATACTCTAGGTGCGGCCGGACCAGAGTCTTGTAGAGTGGGAGAATTATCGTTTTATCTCTTTCGAGTTGATCCCCTTTTTAATGCATGCCAATATTCTGTTTGCTTTGTTAGCAGCTTGGCATTGCCTGCCATTGCTGAGCCTATCATCTACTAGGACCCCCAGGTTCTTTTCCATCCTAGATTCCCCCAGAGGTTCTCCCCCCAGTGTATAGATTGCATTCATATTTTTGCCACCCAAATGCATTATTTTACATTTTTCTACATTGAACCTTACCTACTGATTCCGTCACTCTCAGAATGGTTTTACAGACTGAACAAAATAGTGGAAATAGAGTAGCTAATGTGCACCTCCAAAGACAGACTAACAAAGTAATAATAAAATATGGCTCTGTTGGACCCACTTCCAAACTACTTCGGAGTATCCTTTCATTATGTTTCCCACCTGAACATAGGGAGCTTACTTGTTTCATTAGGTGCACATGTCCAACATTCAAGACGGTACCAGACCTAACAGAAGCTCACACCCTAAAGCACATGTGTCAAACAGAAGACCTAATGCGGCCCGCGAGGCCATTTCACCCCCCTCATCTCTGTGCCCACCTTGTGTCAGCAGTCGGGAAGAGAAAGCAGGACAGAACTGTTCCGCCAGATCCTGTGCTTCTTTGTGCAGCCATGGAAAAGCTTGTCTCTGCACCTCCCATCTCAGCAGTTAGCAGCAGCGAGGAAGACAAAACTCCTCCTACAAATCCTGCACCTCTCTGGGCAGCCACAGCACCCCCTCATCTCTGCCTGCCCTGGTCTCAGCATTCAGCAGACTCTGGCAACTGACTCCAGCCCTCCTCTCGTCCTCATCCCAACGATGGACTTTCCGCTTTCAAGCTCAGACCATAGCTTCTTCTCGGCAGCAGCACAAGGTAAAGAGGGGTGGGGTGCTCTGGACATCTGCTTGTAATTATTATGATAATAATACAATTCTATGCCAGTTGAGAAGGAGGGTCGCTCCCCACTGGTATCATCTACTAGAAACTTTATTGGAGACTGCTCAGACAGAAGACAATAACAAATACAACCAACCCTTTAGGGGCAACCACACTGCTGATGCAGCTTGAAATGAAATTTGATTTGAGTTTGACACCCCACCCTGGCTCTACAGACCAACCAACTCAGGACCTACTTGAAGGCAGATGCTTCCCTCTCTTCTGCTCCAGGTGCAATATATTGAGGTTGCTGCATCTATACCTCTTGTGCCGCGTACACACGATCAGACTTTACGGCATACTTGGTCCGGCATACCGGATTTCGTCGGACAGTCCGATCGTGTGTGGGCTCCAGCGGACTTTGTTTTCTCAAAAGTTTGACGGACTTAGATTTGAAACATGTTTCAAATCTGTCCGACGGACTCGAGTCCGGTCCAAAAGTCCGCTCGTCTGTATGCTAGTCCGACGGACAAAAACCGACGCTAGGGCAGCTATTGGCTACTGGCTATGAACTTCCTTGTTTTAGTCCGGTCGTACATCATCACGTACGAATCCTTTGGACTTTGGTTGATTGTGTATAGGCAAGTCCATTCATTCGTAAAGTCCGTCGTAAAGTCAGTCGAAAAGTACGCCGGACAAAGTCTGCCATAAAGTCTGCTCGTGTGTACGCGGCATTAGTCTTACTTCCTACTTACCTATAATCCTTTCTCACCTTTCCCTTCCCCCTATTCTCCCTCCCTGTCCCTTTTTTTCCTTTGCTTTCTTTTTTCTTCTATTTGCCTTTCTCTCTCTTTCCTGCACTTCGTGGTCTCTTTTTATTTTGCTCTCCTGATTCTATGTCTACCGATTCCTGTCTCACAAAGCTCTGTCCACCAGAACCACTAAGGGTCCTTTCACATGGGTGCAGTCCACCCGTCGGACAACGCTTTGCTCAGAGGGGGATCGATCTGCTGATCCCCGCTAAGCAGGCGGAAGACAGGTCCGTCCGTTGATCCACCAGACAGAAGGAAAATAGGGTCTCCATCCATCTGGATTTCACGGACAGGATTGGATAGCAGTGGGTGTCAGCAGACATGTTGCCTCTGACATCCGCCGCTCCATAAGAGTGAATGGAATGTCCGATCAGGTCCACCTGAAAACTGACCGGTGGACCTGATTGGTAAGCCAGTGTGAAAAAGGCCTTACTGCTTTTAATAGTTTTCGTAGCATTCTAGAGACTATCCCCCAGGTGCCTAGCAGCTCGCTGTAGTTATCTTGCTCCAAAGTGGTTAACCCTAGGAACACTAATTAGTAAATCCGCATTTCTTTGAATGCGCTCTACACTAATTATGGGCAAAAAAAATGTTTTTGAGTCATTTATACCTGTTTAATGCGTCCCAACACAAAATCATAAACTTAATTAAAAATGTTGATTTTGGGGGGGAATTTTTCATAAAAATGCATTTACATTTTGGCGAACACATGTGGCTGAAGAAAAAATTGACAGTGTCTCGTTACTGGACTTTTATATGTTTTAACTTCCCAAATAAAAATATCCCACTCTTCACAATCACTCCTTAGTCATGTCCTCAGTTTTCAGCAGCACCTACATTTGTGAGCAACTATTTTCAAGGATGAAGAACACGGAGGGCAAAATTAGAACCAAGAGATCTGCTGAGCACCTTGCGAATTCATTGAGAATTGCTACTACATCCAGCGAAGCAGATATTGACGCGTTTATCAAAAACAGCTTCAAATTATCACACTCCTTTTTTGTTGCCCTCTTTTACTTTTATAATAAAAAATATTACAAAAAAAATTATGTTTTATTACTCAGATATGTACATTATCTATATCAGTGATCGTTAACTTGTGATCTGCCCGACTTTTTCTGATCATCAGTTATCCTTATTTGTGTATTTTATGTGTGGCCCAAGACAATTCCTCTTCCGCCAATGTGGCCCAGGAAGGGCAAAAGGTGTACGCTGGGGTCAGTTGCAATAATAACCCCAACATTGGTGTCAGTGCGTGCAATAATAACCAACCACCAATGTTGGGGGTTATTATTGCAAATAACCCAATTGTATTTTATTGAAAATTGTAATACAATATTTATGGAAAAAACATTTTTTACAAAATTTTGAAAATTTTGTCTGCTTTGCTTTACAAAAGCAAAACACTTTACAATAAGAATTTCCTGACAGACTCCATGGCAGCCTACGCGTGGGTTAACCCCGCCTCCTCTCCAATGCTATAGGACCCCATTCCCATAAATGAGTACTCACCACTAGCTACTGCGTTCCTTTTTTGTCCTCCTCCAATGGACCTACACAAGATGTTCGCGTCTGGTCGGATGGATCCAAGATCATGGCATACCTCTTGCGGTGCAGCTCAGGGCCCATGGGGCGGGCGAGTAGCGTTTAGAGACTGAAGTTTACCCCTTTGGTGGAGGGATGGTCGCCTCTGTATGCCGGAACCTCTGGACGCATCAACGGCTGGCAAGGTCGGAAGCATAATTTTTGTCTCCATGGCAGTGTTCTCTTTGTATAGTCTGTCTCCCCCTAGGCCCCCCCGGCTCTTGTTACGATCAAAGGCGGTTGTTTTTGGGATCTTCTTCACCCCTCATGGCGGCTGGAGCGCTGGTGCGTTCCAGCTCGCCTCAGCACTTCCGGGTGCGGCCGTTCGCGCGTGCGCAGTAGCCTCCTCGAGGCTTGGCTCGCGCATGCACAGTACGGCGGATTCTCGGCAAACCGCACATGTGCAGTGCGATCCCCGGCCTACGACGCAGATGTGTGGTGGGCGGTGACGTTATTGGGGGGGAGCTTGAAATACCACTCTTAGACTCCCTCACTGTGGGAATTCTCTCACAGTGAACGGGAGTGGAGCGGTCTTCCCCACACCCAGCTCTGGTCATCTCCAGGTGAGTGCTTGCCTGTTTTTGGTTACACTCTGTTGTCCTTGGATTAAAAAAAAAAAAAAAGGGAGAAGAGAAAACTGTTTTACATAGTGTAATGCACTATATCTATTCTAAAATATATATATATATATATATATATATATATATATATATATATATATATATATATATAAATTCTTCCTTTATCATGGTTTCTATGATCAAATATGAGGTGTTTTTTTCTTTTTGGCATATGTCGCAAATACACATATGTTTGTTTTGGGGGCAGATGACCTTTTTCTTACTGGTTCCTCGGCCTATTCAGGCCATTTTCTTTCTACAGACAAGCTACACTGTGTCGCCCATTATCTGGAAATCATGGATAACTCACCGCCTTTAAGTGGCCAGCCCTCTCGCACAAGGTATGTGCTTATGAGGGAGGGGGTGGAAAGTCAGAAAGTAATGTGCGTTATCTGATGTTGATCCCGCCATTTCCCCTTCCCTACTGTGTTTTTTCTTCTAGTCCTAGATCGGACCCTCAGATTTTGGTCCAGAATGACAAAGACCTTGCCAGGCCACAACGCCAATCTCCTTCAAGATCCAGACGAGACTCTGCATCTGGAGACCACCACCAGAGGAGACGCTCTCATTCCTCCTCCAGACACCGCTCCCACCGCCATGACAGCTGCTCTGATCGTAGAGCCTGCTGGGGATGTGGAACGCGAGTTCCGGAGGGCAAGTCATTATGTGATCGGTGCTATGCCCGGGCGGTCAGGGAAAAAGACACGGAGAACCAACGTTTGGAATCTCTCGTTAAACGTGTGGTACAGCAATCCCTGAAAGAGCTGGATTCTCCCCACACGCTAAGCCAGTCCACTTCACTGTCTGGCCCCCGGCTGATGAGGCCCGTGAAGACCCGGGCACTTCCCAGCCTTATACGGCCTCCTTGATTCCTCAGATGATGATCCTCAGGAGGAAGAGGAAATCGGAGGTTTTGACTTCAACATGGTTTCACCATTAATTAAGGCAATCAAGGAGGCCCTTAAGTTGGAGGATCCCGCTACTCCCCCAGCTAAACAGAAAAGATTCTTCAAACACCTGGGAAAAGAACGCTCAAGTTTACCACTCCTTTCGGAACTGAAAGATATTATAAATGAGGAATGGAGTAAAACGGACAGGAAGTCCTCCATGTCAAATAAAACCTCCAGATTGTATCCCTTCAAGTAGGAAGAAGTGAAGTATCCGGAGAATGCTCCCCTCGTAGACGCGGCCTTAATACGTCTGGCGAAACATGTCACACTTCCCCTAGAGGATGCGGTGTCCTTCAAGGATGGTCTTGAGAGAAGGATTGACCAGGACTTGAAGAGGATCTATGGGCTGGCCGAAACGGCCTGTAAACCGGCCTTGGCTCTAGCAGCTATATCAAAAGCCATGGAGGCTTGGACGGAGAATGTGGATTCCTTCCTTAAGGGAGTTTCGGAGGAGCTAGCGGGAAGTTCAGCAGCTGCAGAATTAAAGCTAGCGGCAGTCTTCTTGGGGGAGGCATCCATTGATTTGATACGCCTATTGGCGCGGATTATGCTGTCGTCAGTCACGGCCAAGCGGGCCTTATGGTTACGTCCGTGGCTTGCTGACCCGGTTTCCAAGCAGGCCTGGTGTAAGATTCCCTTTGAGGGGTCTTCACTGTTTGACAACAAGCTCGACGATGCCATAACACATGCCAAGGGTGGCAGGTCGGGCTTCCTTCCCCAAGATAGACGTCTTCTTGGTCGGAAGAAGCCTCAGTTCAGGAGACGTTCTCCGGAGAGCTCTAGGGAAGCGCGCTCATACAAGCCCGGCAGGGACTTCAGGAAGAACTGGAGCAGAGGTCAGACATCCTTTCGCAAGTCCACCAAGGGCCAGACATCCAGTGGTCGTGAGCAGGCGAAGTCTTTTTGAGATTGCGCCCGCCCAGACGGGTCGGGTAGGGGCACGGCTGCGCCTCTTCCGGCACGTCTGGGTGGCCTCGATCTCGGACTTTTGGGTGATAAAAACAGTCTCGACAGGTCACAGATGGACCTTCTCCAATACTCCTCCTCCCAGATTTGTCTCCACTCTTCTGCGCCGGTCGAAAGATCAAAAGCAAGCTCTACTGTCCTACGTGGACCTTTTGAAGTCTCAGGGAGCATTGGTACACGTCCCCAGGGACGAATGGTTTCAGGGGGTATAATCCCCTCTCTTCTTAGTTCGAAAAAAGAGTGGCTCTTGGCGCCCGGTCATAGACCTGACCTACCTGAACGAGTTTATAGTGCAAGGGAAATTCAAGATGGAAACTCTGTCGACCATTCAGCAAGCCATTCAGCCAGGCGACTGGATGATCTCCATCGACTTGAAGGAAGCTTATTTCCACGTCCCAGTAGAAGAGGGGCTTCACAAATATCTACGTTTCCAGGTGGGACAGGATCATCTGCAGTTTATTTGCCTCCCCTTCGGGTTGACAACGTCCCCCCGGGTCTTTTCAAAAATTCTCTTAGCCACGGTAGCTCTCATAAGGTTAAAGGGGGTGCGTCTCTACCACTACCTCGACGACCTCTTGGTACTATCGCAAAGCAGGGAGCAGCTGCTGGCCCACCGGGAACAGGTGATCTCCACCCTGTCCAGCTTCGGGTGGCTCCTGAATTTAGCAAAAAGTCACCTGATTCCAGCTCAACGCCTAATATATCTAGGAGCTCAGTTCGACACCGTGAGAAGCACTATTTCCCTTCCACTACAGAAAATTCCGGTTGTTCGGGACAGAATTTCTCGGGTTTTGCATTCCCCACACCTGAAAGCCTCTCAGTGCCTAAAGATCGTTGGCACGATGGTCTCTACGACCCCCATGGTCAAGTGGGCCTTGTGGAGATTACGTCCCTTCCAGTCGGGGTTCCTGCAGCAGTGGAGAACAGGGGACAAGAATAAGGTCATCCGCGTGACGTCATCAATGAGGAACAGCCTCTTTTGGTGGCTTCAACGCAAGAATCTCCTGGCATGTCATTCCATCGCCCCCATCTCCTGGATCACGGTTACGACCGATGCCAGCGGGACCGGTTGGGGAGCCCCCTGCGGTTCGAACCTTGCCCAGGGCAAATGGGATTCCTGCCTCCCAGTCCCAGGTTCGAACGTCCTGGAACTCAGAGCGGCCTGGTGTGCTCTACAATCCTTCTCTCACCTACTGAAAGGGAAGTCAGTACTGTTAAAGATGGACAACACGACGGCCGTTGCCTACGTGAAGAGGCAAGGGGGTACCCGGAGTCCCACTCTCCTTAGAGAAGTCGAGCCCATCCTTTTGTGGGCACAGAAGAACCTTTGCAATATCTCGGCAGTGTTTATCCCAGGAGTCCAGAATTCTCAAGCGGACTTCCTTTCACGCACCGGACTGGACAACAACGAGTGGTCCCTTCATATGGAGACGTTCAGATGGGTCTCCTCACTAGGGATCAACCCCGAGGTAGATCTGTTCGCCTCTCGCCACAACTTCAAGCTGGAGAAATTCTACACCAGAGGCCGCTGCAGCTAGGCTTTCGGGTCAGATGCACTGACGGATCTTTGGAAGTTCAGCAAGGAATATGCCTCCCCTCCGCTTCCAGTCATCCTGAGATTCCTGCAGAGACTCCGTTCGAAAACAGCCGAAGTGTTGATGATAGCTCCATACTGGCCGAACAGGCCTTGGTTCCCTCTCCTTGTCCAACTCAGCTTCAGGGACTCGGTGCCTCTCCCTCTCAGGCCAGACCTTCTTTCTCAGGGGTCAGTCCTACACCCGTGTCCAGCAGTGCTGAGACTGATGGTCTGGTTCTTGAGAGGGAGAGGCTAATCTCGCTTGGCTGCGCTCCTACAGTAATATCAACCCTCATGAGTTCAAGAAGATCTAGCACAATAGAGTCTACAGTAGAATCTGGTCCAAATTCGTGGATTTCTGCTCTTCTTGCGGCAGGTCTTTTAGACACCCAGGGGTGCAAGATATACTCAGCTTCCTTCAAACAGGCTTAGATCTACCATTATCCATCAGCTCGCTTAGGGTTCAGGTTTCTGCACTGTCGGCCTTCTCGGGGTCCTCTTGGGCAACTAATCCGCTAATCCGGCAATTTTTTTCGTGGAGCTTCAAGGCTCAAGCCCCAAAGGAAATCCAGATTCCCCAAATGGGACCTGCCACTTGTCCTAGACTCAATCTCCGGACTCAGTACTACCGGTCCTTCCCCGCTCTCTATCAAAGACTTCTCAGCTAAAGTGGTCTTTCTAGTAGCCGTCACATCGGCAAAAAGAGTCTCTGAGATTGGCTCTCTGGGTTGTGAAGAACCCTTCTTAACGTTCTTCCCGGATCGAGTAGTTCTTATCCCTATGCTGGGTTCTAACCCAAAAGTGTCCTCGGTGTTCCATGATAATCAGGAGATAGTACTTCCTATGTTTAGGTCTCCGGGGTCCTCTGAGATTCATCCTCTGGATGTAGGAGAAGCAATTAAAGAATATTTGAGAGTGACTTCTCCCTTCAGACATTCTGGCCATCTGTTCATTTTACACTCGGGAAGTAACAAAGGAAAGAAAGCCTCGATTAGGACACTCGCTACTTGGATTGTTCAAACTATTCAACAGGCATACAAGGCGAAGGGCTTGGCTCCTCCACAGGTGGTGACAGCTCACTCCACCAGGGGAATGGCAGCTTCATGGGCGGCAGCTCGACACGTGGCCCCAGACACCATTTGCAAAGCGGCCTCGTGGGCCTCTATCAACACTTTCATGTCTCATTACTGTATTGAGCCTGCTTCATTGTCCTCTGTAAACTTTGGTTTGAGAATCCTATCGGTTGATAGGACAAATTAAAATGATGTTTGTTTCAGCATACCCACCCGTGTGGTCGGCTAGTTATTTCCCACACGTAGGCTGCCATGGAGTCTGTCAGGAAAAAGGAAAATTTATTATCAAATACTTACCGTAATTTTCCTTTCCTGATGGACTCCATGGCAGACGGAGTTCCCACCCATTGGTCAAAGAATAGGCTAGTTACGGAACGCAGTAGCTAGTGGTGAGTACTCATTTATGGGAATGGGGTCCTATAGCATTGGAGAGGAGGCGGGGTTAACCCACACGTAGGCTGCCATGGAGTCCATCAGGAAAGGAAAATGATATTAAGTATTTGATAATAAATTTTCCTTTATATAGCCTATATATTAAAAAAAAGCCTAAAATAGCTGATAGACTCATACATGCAATGACATAGAAAACAATAACTCTGGTTTGATAATCCTTGAAGGATTAGTAAAGACACCCTTTGCCCCAACTTTTGTAGGACATAGAGCCCTAAATGGCAATGTGTTTGCTTTGTGTGTGACTAAACAAAGACCTGACAAAACAATAACTGAAACTTCTGAATGTTACCCACGGCAAGATTATATTCGGATAACTTTTCAAAGTCTTTCCCTCTACAGAGTGTGACAGATTTAAATACAATGCCTTTTCCCAGAGACAGCTGCTTAGTGCACAGAAGGTTCTGCTGGCATGATAAAAGAAAAGAAAAATCCATGACCCTGGAGTTTTTTTTATCTTCTGTTCATATGTGCCCAATCATCAACAAGCAACTAACTAGACAATGTATTTCCTACTAAAGGCTAAGCAGCTGAAAGAGCAGAAAAATACTGCAGAAAAAAGTTTTGTAATGATTTTGAATCACTCTTAATTGTTTTTTTTTTTTGAGTTTAAGATTTAAATTTTTTTTTATGTATACAATATTTATTTCTCAATTATACACTTCATACATGACAAAGGGTTCCAAAAGCACTATAGTGTTAGCTAAAGAGACAGGACGGCCCCATCTTTCTGTCTGGAGGCACAATTTTTCTCACAAGAACCTCACTAATGGATGCTATAAGTCTTAAATGTGTGTATATTGCAGTTTAAGTTTACCACACTCTCTAAAACTAGTGGGAAATCTGCTGCAGGTAGACCACAGCCAATACTGATGACTAGTATATGTATATGTTACATTTATTTTTATATATATATATATATATATATATATATATATATATATATATATATATATATTTTTATTTATTATTTATTTAAGGTACTTATATAGCACCATCAATTTACGCAGCATCTTTACATTTAGATTGTACATTCACATCAGTCCCTACCCTCAAGGAGCTTACAATCTAAGGTCCCCAACTCACATTCATACATACTAGGGACAATTTAGACAGGATCCAATTAACTTACCAGCATGTCTTTGGAGTGTGGGAGGAAACCGGAGTACCCGGAGGAAACCCACGCAGGCACAGGGAGAACATGCAAACTCCAGGCAGGTAGTGTCGTGGTTGGGATTCGAACCAGCAACCCTTCTTACTGCTAGGCGAAAGTGCTACCCACTACTCCACAATATATATATATATTTTTTAAATCCTATACTTGTATTAGCAGTTACGGTATTGAACAGAGTCACAGTGGCATCTATAGACTGCAGTGGCCTCTGCAAGCTGAAAACAATTTTCTCTGAATGAAGCCTTCACCTTGTATGTATTCACTATGATCAATAACCACTCTGATTTGTTCCTGGTTCATTAGTGGAGGCTAAAGCTGTTAGTGACAAATAGGTTTGACAGCTAGCAGTTTCCTAATGTGTGTAGCACCCCCCTGGGTATACTGGGAGCAAAGAGGTTACCTCCGGATACAGGGAGCGGACTTACATTCACCCCAGGGCTGAGTCCATGGCTATAATGGGAAGTTAGAATAAATGTGGGCGCCAGTCACTTTAGGTATTTTTAAATGCTTTAATTATAACTTGAGAAAGGTTGTAGAAAAGAGGTTGAGGGGAGGTTTCAGATACCTTTTTAGCAGATCACTTACAGACTCTTTGAATCAAAGGACAAAACACAGCTTTCTTTCAGCAGATCTTGAATACCTGGGTAGGTCTCTCACACAGACCTTGCAACCAGTAAGATGTCTGGATAAGCCTCTCTCACAGACTTAGCAGCCAGCAGATGCCTGGATAAGTCTCTCTCACAAACTTAGCAGCCAGGAATGTGTTATCTTGATTTGGATTGTAGAACAGCTTCACAGTACCAGAACCTTTAAGCCATCTGGCAGTACTGTGAGGGTAGGTTAGATGTAGGTGCATCCTCCAAGTAAATTACCAGGCACTTCTGAGAGACCAGCTTTCATCCTGGCTTTCTCCAGAAAGGGTCCTCCCCTGGATCTCCTCAGCTTGGCTCGGCTTCTTCCAAACAGGCAAGACAGCCTAAGGACCACCTCTGGACTAGTAGGCCCCAGACAGGCTTCTGGGCCTACTTGCACAGCTTGCAGCAATGTAGTCTCAGGCCTGTAGGGTCACGAGGTGAGAACTGATTAAAGCACATAGCATCTGTCAATAAATACCCCTTCCCAGAATGCACAGCGGCAGGAACCACCTACTGGGCTGTTTCTGGAAAAAGAATATTCATTACAGCTTAACTTAGTTGTTATTCTCACACTGTCCTGTTGTACCAGTGACACCTACTGGCAACAGTGGGAAATGCACAATGCAGTCACATTAGAACAGAATCAAATAAACTATGTATAACCAATCTGAGCTGGTTACAGCTCAGCCAAAAACTAAATTTACATTATAGCCCCATTTTTGGGAACAGGGGGCTACACGTGTTAGCTGGCAGCTGTCCAAATGATGATCTTTTTTAATACATCCTCAGCCATTGGGGGAGATATATTGGGGAAGATATATAAACAAATTGGTACAGGATTAACGAGAAAAGATAATGGAGCCACTTTTGGGGAAGATAAATTGATGCTTTCGGAGAAAAAACAATTCATGGTATTTGAGTGGTTAGATTTTACTCAAAGAAGAAAAAATAACATTTCCACACCTACATGAAATTTTGATATGTGAACTGTTTTTTTTTTATGAGAATGTCAAGTGATAATATATGTGAAAAAAATTACAAACAGTTAAAATATTTCAATCCTAGTGAACTCATGCTAAGAGGACCTTCCATGATGACACAGCCAATAAGTAGATGATTCTGAAGGTCAACCAATGCTCCAGACACACTGCGTGATTGACTTTAGATTCTGAATGAAGTCTTTTGTAGGCCAGGCAAAACCATACTTATGCATCCAATTCCAGAACACACGGTACGCACTCCGCACTGTAGGAACCAAGTTAAATTATGTGGTACCACTGTCACTTCCATTGCTTCCCATTCACAGGCAGTTCACGCTTACTGTGTGTACCATATGGTGTGTTATAATCTCTGTTTTCTGTGTCTGCACGATGCCAATGCAGTACAATGCTGTATGATATGCATGCTGTCTGTGCTTTACGCAGATTTTTAAATTTACATTTAGGTATGTAACACCCTTTTACCACTGCATTTTGTATTACAAACCTTTTAGGGTAAAAGTAGCAGGGGCATTTTAAGCTAAATCTAGGCAGACATTAAAAACCAAATACTATATGTAGATTTATATTTATTACAAAAATTATTAAATGTATTTCAACTACAACTTCATAAATATTCGCATTTGATTCGATTTCAGCTTTGCAAACCTCAATACACATGCCGACAGGAGGAGAGAGCACAGATATGACATTATCACTCTGTTCATGCTCCTTCACTTCACTATCCAGTTACAGACTATCTATCTCAGTGTTTCTCAACTCCAGTCCTCAAGGCGCACCAACAGGTCATGTTTTCAGGCTTCCCATTATTTTGCACAGTTGATTTGATCAGTTTCACTGCCTTAGTAATTCCCAAAGCTGTTTCAGATGAGGGTAATCCTGAAAACATGTCCTGTTGGGGCGCCTTGAGGACTGGAGTTGAGAAACACTGATCTATCTATCAGCGCTGCATACAGTGCCTTGAAAAAGTATTCATACCCCTTGAAATTTTCCACATTTTGTCATGTTACAACCAAAAACTTAAATATATTTTATTGGGATTTTATGTGATAGACCAACACAAAAGTGGCACATAATTGTGAAGTGGAAAGAAAATGATAAATGGTTTAAAAATTTTTTTTACAAATAAATATGTGAAAAGTGTGGTGTGCATTTGTATTCACTCTGATACCCCTAACTAAAATCTAGTGGAACCAATTGCCTTCAGAAGTCACCTAATTAGTAAATAGAGTCCATCTGTGTGTAATTTAATCTCAGTATAAATACAGCTGTACTGTGAAGAAAACCCTCAGAGGTTTGTTAGAGAACCTTAGTGAATGAACAGCATTATGAAGGCCAAGGAACACACAGGCAGGTCAGGGATAAAGTTGTGGAGAAGTTTAAAGCAGGGTTAGGTTATAAAAAAATATCCCAAGCCTTAAACATCTCACGGAGCACTGTTCAATCCATCATCCAAAAATGGAAAGAGTATGGCCAACTGCAAACCTACCAAGACATGGCCGTCCACCTAAACTGACAGGCCGGGCAAGAAGAGCATTAATTAGAGAAGCAGCCAAGAGGCCCATGGCAGAAATCCCAAGTCTCCCGCGAGTCGCGGGAGTCTCCCGCAATTGACTTCTGGCTCCCGGACACACGTGAGTGCCAGGTGATCTCCCGGCTGCTCCTCCTATCACTCAGCAACAGACAGAGCAGCCCGAGTGGCCAAATGGAGTACGGTCTCTTGGGCTGCTCTGTCTTCTGTCTCATTGACAGGCGCAGGGGGGTCTGAACCCCCCAGAGCAGAGCATGCACCGTTCCAAAGCTGGCTGCGTTTGGCCGGGAAGCAAGCACAGTGACGTCTTGGTGCCTTTTACAAAATACAGCAGGGCCACCCGGGGGAGCTAGGAGGACTCAGGAGTGAGAGCGGATGCTCCTCCTAGCTCCTTCAGCGGGCTGGTGTCCCTGCTCTCCACCGTGCCTTGTCTCTCCTATCTGCAGATCAGCCTGGCGGGCCTCAGACTCAGAGACTTTAGTAAGCCAGGATCCATCCTGCTCCCTGCTGCCCTGACCCTGAATGCAGAAGCACATGCGAGCAGAGGTATTCTGTAGTTTGAGAGGTGTGCAAAGTGTGTTTTATTCACTGTTTCGGCACGGCTTCATTCACTGCTTCTCCCTCATCATGTCTGCATTTCTCGGCTACATGTGCTACCTGTTTCCTGTGGTGAAGCCTGTTGATTTACTGCCTGCTGCTGCCATAAGTGTGTTCCAGAGGCATGTGGAGGAGGTTGAGAAGCGCTAAAAGCCAGATAGTTGCTATTGACATGAATTGCACTGCTTATTGCTCTCCCTATCTATGTTTGCATTCCTAAGCTGCATATACTGTGCTGTATTTAATCATCAGTTTTTTATCATTATCAGCCCTATATGGACATTCACCAATGGTCACGTGTACTTTTTTGAACAATTCATTTAGGTAGGTACAGTCACTATCTAGTGAAGTATAGGTAGGTGTGCCATTATTGATTTCTCTTCTTGCAGCTGGTGTTCTGGGTACTTTTCTTTGATTTATGCGACCCTCCCTGTGTATCCGGTATGTCTCTGTGTAGGGGTGCTGCAGCATCAAATGCATAATTTAAGCCTTCATTGGCTTTTACAGGTCCAAGCCATTAGGCTGGTTCGCTGTGCCATTGTCAAACCTTTTTCAAGGCAATGTACATTTCAGGGCAGGATAGACAGAAACACAAATCCTTTGAGGGGGGGGAATTCAGGTTTTGTATTTAGCTGTTTGCCCAGGGTTTAGATTTAAAGTTTACACCCAACCAAATGATACTCAATTCAGGGTTATAGTGTGTTCAGGCTGCTAACTTATAATCCCCATACCCGGAAGCAATAGCTTTTTTGTACTGGCTGTGATCTTCGAAGGAGCACAAGAGCTTGTATTCTTATGGTTACTTTCATAAAAACTGCATATTTAAAGCTGAAATGAAAGTATGCATATCTCATACCCGAGGGGCCGCTGGGGAAAATGACAATCACTAAAGTAGTTGGTGCCAGTACAGTGATAGCCGATTTTTTTAAATATATGGATGTTAAAATAAAATTATACATTTTTATGAATATAAATGTGCTATTGCCTTTAATACGAACCATTAATTTCCCTGTGGTTTTATTGGCAATGTTTCATTCCATTTGCAATTTGTCTTAATACCTTGTATTAATTTAAAAAAATACCAGTTTTTTTCTGAATGGTGGCAGTGTTGAGCAAGTGACTCCCTGTAGCTCAATGTCTCCCAAACTTTTTTGTCTTACGGCACACCAAAAAGACCTAAAAATTTTCACAACACACCTGAAAAGATTTAACATTTTTTGTGGTGAAGAACTTATTTATTTTTACATATATATTTAATTTTAAATTTAATGTGAAGGATGTTCCTGCTTTCGAGAGCAAATCAGATTCAAGCGAGGCTCCAAAGTCAACAAACGGAACAAACAAATGGAACAGTCTATCTTATTAGAATATAATTAGAGAAATTGAGTTCTCCAGAAAACTCGCACAAGTCTCGCGTTACAAAAGGAACCAATGAATGACAGACTGACAGATATTGCGTTTTCATATATATGTTACTTTTTTAACTTTTGCAACACTGATTTGCCATTAAATTTTTCGATATGTTCAAGGTTTCAAAACGCTAGCAATTTTAAATATTTTTCAAAACTCCCACGGCACACCTGCAAATCTCACGCGGCACATTAGTGTGCAACAGCACACAGTTTGAGAATCACTGCTGTAGCTGGTGTGCAGTGGGGAAGCTGCTCTGCACAGGGCCTGGAAGATAGCGGCAGTGATTTATAGCTTCACCAGTGGCCCATCAGAGATAAAATATGCATATTTTCATGGGTCCAAACTGTAGGAAGCTGTAGATGAGGGGTAGGCTTGAAGTGGGGCACTGGAGACCAGGTACTGAATTGGTGTGGGGCTCTGGAGATCAGCGGCATGCTTGTTGTGGGGCACTGATGATAAGTAAGTTTGGTGTGGGGCACTGGTGATGAGTAAGTTTGGTGTGGGGCACTGGAGATAAGAGGATGGCTTGTTGTGGGACACTAATGATGAGCAGGTTTGGTGTGGGGCACTGTAGATGAGGGGAAAGCTTGTTGTAGGGCACTGGTGATAAGTAGGTTTGGTGTGGGTCACTAGGGATTAGTATGTTTGGTGTGGGGCACTGGAGACAGGGGGGGGCTTGTTGTGGAACACTAGTGATGAGTAGGTTTGGTGTGGGGCACTGGAGATGAGGGGCAAGCTTGTTGTAGGGCACTGGTGATGAGTAGGTTTGGTGTGGGGCACTGGAGATGAGGGGTAGACTTGTTGTAGGGCACTGGTGATAAGTAGATTTGGTGTGGGGCACTGGTGACAAATAGGTTTGGTATGGGGAACTGGAGATAAGGGGCAGGCTGGTTGTAGGGAACTGGTGATGAGTAGGTTTGGTGTGGGGCACTGGAGATGAAGGCAGGCTTGTTGTAGGGCACTGATGAAAAGTAGGTTTGGTTTTGGGCACTGGGGATGAGTAGGTTTGGTGTGGGGCACTGGAGACAAGGGGATGGCTTGTTGTGGAACACTAATGATGAGTAGGTTTGGTGTGGGGCACTGGAGATCAGGGGCAGGCTTTTTGTAGAGCACTGGTGATGAGTGGGTTTGGTGTGGGGCACTGGGGATGAGTAGGTTTTGGTGAGGGGCACAGGAGACAAGGGGCAGGCTTGTTGTAGCACATTGGTGATGAGTAGATTTGGTATGGGGCACTGAAGATGAAGAGCAGGCTTGGAGTGGAGCACTGAAGATGAAGAGCGGGCTTGGAGTGGAGCACTGAAGATGAAGAGCAGGCTTGGAGTGGAGCACTGAAGATGAAGAGCAGGCTTGGAGTGGAGCACTGGAGATGAGCAGCAGGCTGCGCCTGGAGCATATTACTATGATTTACCCCTTTAAAACTTGCTCACCCACCCTGTAAATAACCTCCCGCCCTCTCCTTTGCAACCCCCATAAAATCTCAGATTCAGGGTTCCAAAACTTCCCAGGTATGTATACATTCTTCGAAGAGAATAACGTGTGATATTTTTCATTACTGTACAACAGTTCTCCAACTTAGAAGATGCTGCTGAATTCAATCTGGGACTTATAAACATATCTATGGAAAAGAATAGCTTTCAGTTAGATTTTTTGTGCCATTTTAGCCTTTAATTTAAACATGCTGTTTCTTCCTTGATTATAAATTGGTTCCGACATCCTGTAGGCATGCAACGTATTCCGTGTCCTCAGGGATAACAACTTTCAGTGCCACAGTTCACAGACTAGCAGGAAAGGTCTCTGCAGTGCCAAGATAAAAATATCAACCTGGAAATGGTATATTCTTTAAATAATTCCTTTTCATGTCGCTACAGAGGAATCCACATTTCTATGAACCTGTGTGGGCACAGTTATGGGTCAACGCTTACAATGTTTGATGTTGAGAGTATGTCTCACTAAATGTACAATACAGCAAAATGTGAACAAAATGTTAAAGGTTCACATACTTATATTATTCTTACCCCAATTTAAGGATTTTTTTTCTGTAAAACCTTAAAGGGGTTTTCACCTTTACCCATCATTTCATCCTATTTCCTCCGATTACAAAATGATGCAGGCTTCCAAGCTTTCACTCACTATATCTGAGATCCCCTTCTGCTCTTACTATTGCTGTTGATGGGGAGGTGGAAGCCTTAGTAGAGCAGATGCATTAAGCATTGTTAGACTACATAGCAATAACACCTCACTGGTTGTTATGTCGTTATGCTATCTTTTATAGTTCAATACTTCTGGTCACTGAGAGGATTTTAAAGCTGTACAGCATTATGTGCTATGGAACAGAGGATTGAAAGGGGCACTTCACTCAAAAGGTTAAGCACCGTTTCTTCTTTCCCTTCTTCGCCTGTAACTGAGTTACAGGTTCTTTTGGGGGGAGGAGAGAGGGAGTACTGATTTTCATCGGTACCCACCTAGACAAGTATGACGCCATTTTCACTGCCCCCTCTGCAGCCTCCTGGGTTATGTCACATGTCCAAGGAGCCTGCAGGACCATTCACTGAGCGAGCTCACGCATGTGCATTGGGAAGCCAGCTGTGGTTCCTCAGGAAGCCACGGCCAGCTCCCATATCCAAGATGCCAGTGCTGGGAACAATGCAGACACCATTAAACGTGATGTCAACGAGTCACCATTCAAAGAACCCCTAGCAACCACTGGAGGAACTCTAGCATTCCACAGGACCCTGGTTGAATATGACTGAAATCTAGGAAGGGGGCATGTCCCCCGAAATGCGTCAGTTTACAATGGTATAGTTGACATCACCTATGGCTGGAGTTTATATATGATAAACCTGTTGTCATTTATGTTTGTGAGTATGCAATTGTCTTTTTCATATTTATTAAAGTTGTATGGTGATAACACACTAGGTGTTTGCCCCCTCCTGTATGTGTTTTTGCAGTTTGACGATATCTAAGTGTTAAGAAGTACCTGTTGATCCTACCAGTAACTGCCTATTTCTGTGAATGGGTGACAACACTACCCACAGGCTACTTATGCCGCGATAGCCCAATTACCCCACCGTGTGAACTCCTGTATTATATACAGCTTGCCTACAGAATCCCATTGTCAGCTTATCGGGAAGTCTTCTGATTGGATCTGCAGCAGGCAGGAATATTACCAGCAGTATGGCTTCCACCCCACCCAAAGCCCACGTTGGCACCAAGAAAATTAGATGAACTGTAATTATGTGACTGCTGAATAAAGATTAGTTTTAGGGCCCTTATTGTTTTTTTTTTCCAAACATCGGTTTTTGAAAATTGTGAAAAAAAAAACAAAAAACTATGCTTCACCTATGCTTGTTATTTGGCCGTACCTTGGTAAGGAAGCCACTAAATCTGGAAGCTCTGACATTTCTGTCACAAGCTGGTAGATCAAGTTGTATTTCCGAGTCTCATCATTTGCTGCATCATATGTCACCAGGACTATGACATAATAATCACAGAGAGTTATCATTCCAAATGAGTCATCACTATTTTTCCTCCTATTTATAGTAGACTTTAAACAGATGAAACCCTTCAGTGTTCCAATTTAATTGCTGTATGCTGGAGCCAAATTACCTGTTCAAAGTCATATAACAAAGGAAGAGATTGTAGGTGCTCTGAAAGGACCCGAGAATCCATTCTAACAATAGCTGGAAAGACGTCATCAGTGCAAAACAGACAAATTATAAGTGTTTTTCAGCAGGAGTTAGATCTTTTCAGTATACAAGTACAATAAGCATTTCTAGACATTTACTATAAGATAGCAGTTCTTCACTTCAGGTCCACCTTAAATCAGAACCTAAGCCAAGGAGGCCACCATCTTAGCCTCTGATTGATCTGCAGTTGTCATGGTGCTGCACATGTGATAAGTTATGACACCAGCCATTTGATGGCTTGACAGCTTGGTTGAGAGCACAAGCACCTAGGACAGTTATCGTTCATGGAATGCCTTGACTGGCTTTACATGGATCGAAATTTGGCCGGCTCAGCAGGAACCGGACTAATTTTGATCCATGTATGGGCAGGCTGATTGTATCCAAGTTGATTCATTGATCGACTTGGGTACAATCACCCTTTGGATTTTTCTTCATGCTATTACTGACATCATCATGTAATCATTGTATTCTGCTGGCTAGGAAGGCTCCCTGCGCCCACCCCTGGTGGCAGAATACAATAGCTCTGCAGGAGGCATTTCCCCATCAACAATGAATGAGCTGATAGAGAAATCGAGAGATTTTGTTTTCCTTTCAGCCATGGTGGAAGAAAACAAAATTGAGTAATCTATGGGCTGCTTAAAGTGGACCGTCAGTCATTTTTTCATCTTTAAATCTTCTGTCCTTGTTGTTTTAACTTTGGATAGTAAAACATTGTTTTTTTCTGCCAGTAAATACCTTATACAGCCCACTGTTTCTTATCGGGTAAACCGCCTAGGCATATGACATCATGCACAGCTCTCTCTTTCACTCTCGTGAGAGTTTGCCAGGAAGGGAGGGGGGATGAGTCATAGGAGGGCTAATGAAAGCTGCAGGGCTGCAGAGCTGGAGGTGTGCCTCTGTATGTGTGTGTAAAGCCAGGAAGTGAACAGGCAGCAGCTTCAGCTGCCCACAGTTAAAATGGTTGCAGCCAGACTCAGTGGAGGGAGATTTCTGCAGCATATTTGGCAAGTAAAAAATCACACTATATATAAAATAATATGCAAAGTGGTTGGAGGGAAGCTTCAGAATGGCAAAAGATGTTTTTATTACAAATTATGTGAGCGGACTGCAACTCCTCTTTAAGGCCTTGGTCACACATGTTGCTGGGGGAAGTAAAGGAGGTTGAGCTACAGATTTACTGCCCCCTCCTCCCCCTGACCGCCCACCTGAACACTAGCATGCAGCTGTGATGCTGTGCTCCACAGGCGCAGCAAATATTAAACAGCATTACAATTTCGGCGGGGATTGCTGCCACCAAAAGCAACTAATGCAGTTCTTGGTGGTGCTGCAATTATAAGGTTAAATCAGGTGGTGAGGAGGAGACGTATTGCCTCCTCACCACGTGTCAAATGCCACAGCCCCTGCAGCACATGTATAGGAATCCCTAACTGTTTTGAAAAGCAGTTAGAATCGATGAGTCTAGTTATGCTTTAAAGCAGAACTCCGACCAAAACATTTTTTACATGTCCTTGTTGCTGATCTCCTACCTTCACCAACTTTGCCATCCATGTTCTTCCATGTGAACTTGCTGAAAAACCTTTATTGCCTGGTGACCTCTTGTTTGTAAGACCGCTGGCTGCTAATCCTCCCGTAAGCTCAGCCAGTCTGCCAAGGCCAGTTGTAGTCCTCTGGATGCGAGCAGGGAGTTCTATTGCCTGTAGTGGGCGGAGGGGGTCTCACAGCCCCCCGATCTGTGCCGCCCATGGAGGAGGTGTCCGCCTTCTTCTCTATCCTCCCTTCTCCTCCTCCCTGCCAGCAATCCCCCCCCCCACCTGCTATCTCCATGCAGAGCAGGGATTATTATCAGAAATCACTTGTATCACACAGTAGGGATGTCCCGCTGTGTCAGGTATAGTATATGAGAACATTGATCTCTGATGTCCCACCTCCCGCTGTTATTGGCACAGTGCGCTGTCAATCATAATAATGGCGAGAGGTGGAACATCAGCGATCGGTGTTCTCATATACAATATCCGACATAGTGGGACATCTCCACTGTGTCATACAAGTGATTTCTGATAATAATCCCCGCTCTGCACTGGTGGTTCCTGACAAGCTGCACTGGTGGTACTGACATGAGGCACTGGTGGTTCTGACATGAGGCACTGGTGGGATTGACATGAGGCACTGGTGGGACTGAAAAGCTGCACTGGTGGGACTGACATGCGGCACTGGTGAGACTGACAAGCTGCACTGGTGGGACTGACATGAGGCACTGGTGGGACTGACATGCGGCACTGGTGGGACTGACAAGCGGCACTGGTGAGACTGACAAGCTGCACTGGTGGGACTGACATGAGGCACTGGTGGGACTGACATGTGGCACTGGTGGGACTGACATGCGGCACTGGTGGGACTGACATGCGGCACTGGTGGGACTGACAAGCTGCACTGGTGGGACTGACATAAGGCACAGGTGGGACTGACATGCGGCACTGGTGGGACTGACATGCGGCACTGGTGGGACTGACATGTGGCACTGGTGGGACTGACAAGCTGCACTGGTGGGACTGACATGAGGCACTGGTGGGACTGACAAGCTGCACTCCTGGGACTGACATGAAGCACTGGTGGTCCCTGACATTTGGCTCTGGTGGTCCCTGACATTTGGCTCATGTGGTCCCTGACATTCGGCACTGGTGGTCCCTGACACGTTGCACTGGTGGTTCCTGACATTTGGCTCATGTGGTCCCTGACATTGGACACTGGTGGTCCCTGACATTCAGCACTGGTGACCCCTGACATCTGGCTCTGGTGGACACTGACACGTTGCACTGGTTTGTATTTATAAGGCTGTAACCTATCATGCTGCGTGTTATGGATGGCTTGCTGGCTGCAGAATGAGGGGTGTGATTTACAGTAGGGCAAAAAAGTATTTAGTCAGCCACCAAGTGTGCAAGTTCTCCCACTTAAAAAGATGAGAAAGGCCTGTAATTGTCATCATAGGTATACCTCAACTATGAGAGACAAAATGTGGAAACAAATCCAGACAATCACATTGTCTGATTTTTGAAAGAATTTATTTGCAAATTATGGTGGAAAATAAGTATTTGGTCACCTACAAACAAGCAAGATTTCTGGCTCTCACAGACCTGTATCTTCTTCTTTAAGAGGCTCCTCTGTCCTCCACTCATTACCTGTATGAATGGCACCTGTTTGAACTTGTTATCAGTATAAAAGACACCTGACCACAACCTCAAACAGTCACACTCCAAACTCCACTATGGTGAAGACCAAAGAGCTGTCGAAGGACACCAGAAACAAAATTGTTGACCTGCACCAGGCTGGGAAGACTGAATCTGCAATAGGCAAGCAGCTTGGTGTGAAGAAATCAAATGTGGGAGCAATAATTAGAAAATGGAAGACATGCAAGACCACTGATAATCTCCCTCGATCTGGGGCTTCATGCAAGATCTCACCCCGTGGGGTCAAAATGAACACAAGAACGGTGAGCAAAAATCCCAGAACCACACGGGGGGACCTAGTGAATGACCTGCAGACAGCTGGGACCACTGAAACAAAGGCTACCATCAGTAACACACTACGCCACCAGGGACTCCTGCAGTGCCAGACGTGTCCCCCTGCTTAAGCCAGTATATATCCGGGCCCGTCTAAGGTTTGCTAGAGAGCATTTGGATGATCCAGAAGAGGATTGGGAGGATGTCATATGGTCAGATGAAACCACAGTAGAACTGTTTGGTAGAAACACAACTCGTCCTGTTTGGAGGAGAGAGAATGCTGAGTTGCAACCAAAGAACACCATACCTACTGTGAAGCAAGGGTGTGGCAACATCATGCTTTGGGGCTGTTTCTCTGCAAAGGGAACAGAACGACTGATCCGTGTACATGAAAGAATGATGGGCCATGTATCGTGAGATTTTGAGTGCAAACCTCCTCCCATCAGCAAGGGCATGGCTGGGTTTTTCAGCATGACAATGATCCCAAACACACCGCCCGGACAACGAAGGAGTGGCTTGGTAAGAAGCATTTCAAGGTCCTGGAGTGGCCTAGCCAGTCTCCAGATCTCAACCCCATAAAAAACCTTTGGAGGGAGTTAAAAGTCCGTGTTGCCCAGCGACAGCCCCAAAACTTCACTGCTCTAGAGAAGATCTGCATGGAGGAATGGGCCAATATACCAGCAACGGTGTGTGACAACCTTGTGAAGACTTACAGAAAATGTTTGACCTCTGTCATTGCCAACAAGGGATAAGGATGAGATGAACTTTTGATATTGACCAAAGACTTATTTTCCACCATAATTTGCAAATAAATTATTTCTAAAATCAGTCAATGTGATTGTCTGGATTTGTTTCCACATTTTGTCTCTCATAGTTGAGGTATACCTATGATGACAATTACAGGCCTCTCTCATTTTTAAGTGGGAGAACTTGCACAATTGGTGGCTGACTAAATACTTTTTTGCCCCACTGTATGTTGAAGTGGGTGAGCTCACATGTACAAGCCTAGTGTACCTCCCACATTCACTCCCATCCCAAGGATTCATGGGAAATGTAGGCTGATTACAGTTAGAGAGAGGAGGATATGATGTAATTACTGTTCTAACACCTCCTACCTGCCAGAAAAGATGATGCATTTTTTGAATCACAGAGCTGATTTCCTGAAAATTCAATCACAAATCTCTCCAAAACGGTAAGAAATTTCACAAATGTGATAACTGTTTAGTGTTTTTTGTGTGGGGAGTGTACTATTGGGGAATTTTTTTGAAAATCCCGGAGTTCTGCTTTAAGGAAAGGGGGAGGGGGCAGCCAATTCTAACTCTAATAACACTCCTAAGGTGCAATCTTGTGTGCCTCATTACCGAGGCAATTGCTAATGGGATATTGGAGTGACGGTTTCTGCAGCCAAGGTAAGTATTTCAGACTTGTGTTTAATTTGATTGGTTCCACAGCACAGAAGAGAGAAGAGCAGCCTTATAGGAATAAAGTCTGCGGTAACCGTCCTTCATCATTTCGCATCTACTACATTTAATGCTTGTCACATTTCATTCCCTCAAATAATGCAGCCCATCTTGGACTACAGGCAAACACTTTCTTAAAAGAAGATAGTTCAGAAGATGCATCTTTCTTTCCGTTTGACATAAACCATTATATCAGACCGACAAAGTAAATCTACTATTCCGTGAAAAGAAAATCACGTTTAGCAAATCTGTCTGTTCTTCAGCTTCAGCAAATGAATAAAATGTGTTACTGAGTGTACACGATGTATGATTCATAACTTAATCCTCAGACATGGGGCTGAGCATCCTGATATTCCTTTCAGATAACTGATTTGAGCTTCCTGGCAAGAGCAAAACTTCAATCTGAGGAACTATAAATAACGTTTATGCTTTGTTCCGATTCTTTCAGTTCTTCTGCAGTTACAACCCACAAGGTTCAAACTGAATGCTGTGTGATTCAAAGTACTGTAGAGGTCTACGTTTGAAGGGAAATTGTGCAATTTCACTTTCTCCAACAATGAAAAAGGACTGTATTCAACCTTGGGCCCGGCTTGGGTCTCCACGGCTCCAGCATATACAAAGTACACCAATGGCAAGGCTTTTCTGCTTCTGCTCAATGGAAAAGTTTATGTAAAGGATCTACACGTGAGAACTTAACTCATTTATAATTCTGAGATTGAAGTTGCTTAGGCCTCTAAATATAACTACCGTATTTATCGGCATATAACACGCGCTCCAATTTAAGAGGGAAGTTTCAGGAAAAAATACTTTTTTGTGTGCCCATCTGCAGCCTGTTGTGTGCACACCTGCAGCCTGTTGTCTGCCCATCTGCAGACTGTTGTTTGCCCACCTGTAGCCTGTTGTGTGCCCATCTGCAGCCTGTTGTGTGCCCATCTTCAGCCTGGTGTGTGCCCACCTGCAGCCTGTTTTGTACCCATCTGCAGCCTGTTGTGTGCCCACCTGTAGCCTGTTGTCTGCCCATCTGCAGCCTGTTGTGTGCCCACCTGCAGCCTGTTGTGTACCCATTTGCAGCCTGTTGTGTCCCCACCAGCAGCCTGTTGTCTGCCCATCTGTAGACTGTTGTGTGCCCACCTGTAGCCTGTTGTGTGCCCATCTGCAGCCTGTTGTGTGCCCATCTGCAGCCTGGTGTGTGCCCACCTGCAGCCTGTTGTCTGCCCATCTGCAGACTGTTGTGTGCCCACCTGTAGCCTGTTGTGTGCCCATCTGCAGCCTGTTGTGTGCCCATCTGCAGCCTGTTGTGTGCCCATCTGCAGCCTGTTGTGTGCCCATCTGCAGCCTGTTGTGTGCCCACCTGCAGCCTGTTGTGTGCCCACCTGCAGCCTGTTGTGTGCCCATCTGCAGCCTGTTGTGTGCCCACCTGTAGCCTGTTGTGTGCCCATCTGCAGCCTGTTGTGTGCCCACCTGCAGCCCGTTGTGTGCCCGTCTGCAGCCTGTTGTGTGCCCACCTGCAGCCTGTTTTGTGGCCATCTGCAGCCTGTTGTGTGCCCACCTGCAGCCTGTTGTGTGCCCACCTGCAGCCTGTTGTGCGCCCATCTGCCCCCTCAATGCAGCTCACCATATATCGGAGGAAATCACTGAGCCGTCATCTGTTTCCTCGCTCTCATTTGACAGTCACATACACAGTCCTGCCTCCGCCATCGGACCAGCTCCTGTGATAGACAGAACACGGTCCAATGTCGGTGGCTGAGGCGGGACTGTGTGTCGGATTGCCGAGTTGAGAGGAGATGACGGCTCGGTGATCTCCGGCGGCACTTTTCCCCCCCGCCTTCCCCTCCACGGTACGCTGTCGGCGTATAAAACGCCCTATTTTCAGGGGAAAAAAGTGTGTGTTATACACCGATAAATACGGTAGTTAACCACTTGATTTACTGCTGCAGGGTGGCTCTCCTGTGTTAAGGTAAAGTTAATTGATTTCAGTAATTCAATTTAAAAAGTGAAACTCACTTTTTAAATTGAAAAATATATAGATTCATTACATGTACAGTAAAACCTTGGTTTGAAAGTAACTTGGTTTGAGAGCGTTTTGAAAGACAAGCATTTGCAATTTTTAACAAAATTTTGACTTGATATAGAAGCGATGTCTTGATATACAAGTAGTGTCATGTCACAACTGAGTATAAAACATCTTCCACACCATCGTCCCTTCCACGCTGCGCACCTCGCTTTCATATCGCTCTACTGCAGGGTATTCTTCCTGGTCACAATTGCAGACTGACATTGGTGAGAGCCGGCGGTGCAGGGGATGGTCTATGTGGACAGCTTTACCCCAGATGTCTGCATACTTAGATGTGCCTCTTTTAATCATCAACCATGTGAGTTGCTTAATGTTGTACCTTCATTAGATGTAACCATATTGCTACACTTAGACACACCACTCTTCTCTTTTATACTCTGTAGCTCCTGCTGGATTTTGCTTCTAATCCCATGTGGAGGCTTCCATTTGTGGATAGACATTTCATGATCACATTGCTATAATATTTTTATATAGACTATAAACGGAAGAACTTATGAATAGATGGTTGTGGAACGAATCATCTGAGTTTTCATTATTTCTTACGGGGAAATTTGCTTTGATATACAAGTGCTTTGGATTACAAGCATTGTTGGGTCTTTTTTTGTTTATAGCGCAAAAAATAAAAACTGCAGAGGTGCTCAAAAAGCACCAAAATAAAGCTCTATTTGTGGTAAAAAAAAAGGCAGGGCTTTTCTTCAGCTGGAACTTGGTGGCTAGGGCCCTCTGCTTCCCGTTCACCTCTATCGCTTGTAAACACAGAAGTCCGGCTTCTGTGTTTACAAGTGACAGTTTGTCTCCCAATGGCTCCCACTGAGTGCAAGATGGGAGTAAGAGAGATGCAGGTGCCCAGGGTACAGTGCAGATGCCCCTTTAAGACCCTCCCACTGTTAGTGAAATTTGACCACACCCACAATTTCATGCGGTTTGGAGGGTGGGTGGGTGTGTGTGTGTGTGTGTGTATGTGTGTGGGGGGGGTGAGAGGGGGTTTTGGGGGGTTGCGGTTGAGTTCCTGTACCTATTTTCTGTGAAAAAAGCCCTGAAAAAAGGACATACATTTTATTTGGGTACAGCGTCACACGACCGTGCAATTGACAATTAAAGTAACGCAGTGCCATATCGCTCAAAATGGCCTGGTCATGAAGGGGAATAAATCTTCCGGAGGTCAAGTGATTTAAAGTGGTATACAACCCCTGGCAAAAAATATGGAATCACCAGTCCCTGAGGATGTTCCTTCAGTTGTTTATTGTTGTAGAAAAAAAGCAGATCACAGACATGGCCAAAAACTAAAGGCATTTCAAATGGCAACTTTCTGGCTTTAAGAAACACTAAAAGAAATCAAGAAAAATAATTGTGGTGGCCAGTAACAGTTAGATTTATAGAACAAGCACAGGGAATGAATTATGGAATCACTCAACTCTGAGGAAAAAATTATGGAATCATGAAAAACAAACAAAATAACACTCCAACACATCACTAGTACTTTGTTGCACCACCTCTGGCTTTTATAACTGCTTGCAGTCTCTGAGGCATTGACTTAATGAGTGATAAACAGTACTCTTCATCAATCTGGCTCCAGCCTTCTCTGATTGCTGTTGCCAAATCATCTTTGCAGGTTGGAGCCTTGTCAGGGACCATTTTCTTTAAGTTCCACCACAGATTTTCAATTGGATTGAGATCCGGACTGTTTGCAGGCCATGACATTGACCTTATGTGTCTTTCTTCAAGGAATTTTTTCACAGTTTTTGCTCTATGGCAAGATGCATTATCATCTTGATAAAGGATTTCATCATCCCCAAACATCCTTTCAATAGATGGGATAAGAAAAGTGTCCAAAATTTCAATGTAAACCTGTGCATTTATTGAAGATTTAATGACAGCCATCTCCCCAGTGCCTATACCTGACATGCAGCCCCATATCATAATTGACTGTGGAAATTTGCATGTTTTCTTCAGACAGTCGTCTGCATAAATCTCATTGGAACGGCACCAAACAAAAGTTCCAGCATCATCACCTTGCCCAATGCAGATTCGAGATTCATCACTGAATATGACTTTCATTCAATCATCCACAGTCCACGATTGCCTTTCCTTAGCCCATTGTAACCTTGTTTTTTGTGTTTAGGTGTTAGAGATGGCTTTCTTTTAGCTTTTCTGTAAATCCCATTTCCTTTAGGCGGTTTCTTACAGTTCGGTCACAGATGTTGACTCCAGTTTCCTCCCATTTGTTCATTTGTTTTGTACATTTTCTGTTTTCAAGGCATAATGCTTTAAGTTTTCTGTCTTGATGCTTTGATGTCTTCCTTGGTCTACCAGTATGCTTGCCTTTAACCACCTTCCCATGTTGTTTGTATTTGGTCCATGTTTTAGACACAGCCGACTGTGAACAACCAACATCTTGTGCAACACTGCGTGATGATTTACCCTCTTTAAGGAGTTTGATAATCCTCTCCTTTTTTTCAATTGACATCTCTGGTGTTGGAGCCATGCTTCATGTCAGTCCACTTGTTGCAACAGCTCTCCAAGGTGTGATCACTCCTTTTTACCTACATACTAAGGAGGCAGATTTAATCTAATGCAGGTGTTAGTGTTTGTAATGAAAATGTACAGGGTGATTCCATAATTTTTTCCTCAGAGTTGAGTGATTCCATAATTTATTCCCTGTGCTTGTTCTATAAATCTAACTGTTACTGGCCACCACAATTATTTTTCTTGATTTCTTTTAGTGTTTATTAAATCCAGAAAGTTGCCATTTGAAATGCCTTTAGTTTTTGGCCACGTCTGTGATCTGCTTTTTTTCTACAAAAATAAACAACTGAAGGAACATCCTCAGGGACTGGTGATTCCATAATTTTTGCCAAGGGTTGTAAAACCCAAAAACAAAGAGTTAATACAGGGGTTGAACAAAAATATGGAAACACTACATGATTTGCAGGTGTGAAAGTGACGGCATGTTTGTGCTGAAAGCAGAAGCAATGTTGTGTGATGAGACACCGAGCTAATGGGTGGGAAGCCTCACTTTGGTCATTCACTGTGTGCGCTGCTAGTAATACGAAGTCATGTCAGAGCTTACTGGGTTCCAAAAAGGGCAAATTGTTGGTGCCCGCTTAGCTGGTGCCTGTGTGACTGAAGCTGTCAATTTATTTGCGGTGTCGCGAGGTAGAGAATCAAAGGTTATGACGGCATATACAGTTTCCAGGAAAGCGTTTTCTGATAAGCATAAGCGCGGTCAACATGGTCAACTGACAAAAAGAGACAAAAGGACATTGTGCACGACTGCGACCCAGATTTTTGCATAAGGAGTGGTGGCAGATTCCATTATCCACCATCCAAGATATATATTTGTCAATTCCCAGGAGAATTCAGGCCATCTGGGATGCCAAAGGCGGTACAACATCATATTAGGTAACAGTTTCGTTCTTTTACCATACTTGTTTCCGTAATTTTATCCAACCCCTGTATATTGCAGCTGACCATTTCTTAGGCTTCATGCACACGGGACCTTTTTTCCTCCCCTAGGTCCCCTAGGGAGGAAAATGCAGCTTAAAAAATGTGCTTAAAACTATGTTTTGCAAATGCCTTTAGGCGCGTCAATCATTTGGGCATTTATTTATTCTATTGGCCAGAATATTAATTTATTCTGGCCATTGGAGTGATTGAACATTCAACTGCTAAATGTGCCTAGAGTTTAGACACATTTAAGCGCCTTTACAGGCATTTAGGTGCGTTCTGCATTTTTCTGCCGAAACTGTCCTCTCCCGAATGCGCAAGTGATTTTTTTTTTCTGACTCTAAAGGCTTCTTCCTCTAAATGCCTGTAAAAGCCTAAGGACACATAGGCTAAATAGAGGGGCGTTTAGAGGCAGAAGAGAAATGCCTGTAAATGTGCAGTTTTTAATGTCCAGTGTAAATGAGCCGCTAAATGTGGAGCTTGTATTTATTTTCTTTTTTTTTCCCCTTCATTTTGTCCTGGTGATCTGGACAGTAAGTCTGTTATTTCTCAACTTCCTTTAACCACTTCAGGTCCGAGAGGTTTACCCCTCTTCATGGCCAGGCCATTTTTTGCGATATGGCACTGCGTTACTTTAAAGCATCCGGGCCTTTTCTGGAACTTTTTGTTTACAAGTTTAAATTAGTATTTTTTGCTATAAAATTACTCAGAACCCCCCAACATTCTATATTTTTTATAGCAGAGACCCTAGGGAATAAAATGGTGGTCATTGCAACTTTTTATGTCACAAAGTATTTGCGCGACAATTTTTCAAACGTGTTTTGTTTTTTAAACAAAACAGTTTTATGAATTAAAAAATAACAAAGCAGTAAAAAAAAATTGTATAATGTGAAAGATGATGTTAAGCCAAGTAAATAGATACCTAAAATGTCACGCTCTAAAATTGCGCACACTTGTGGAATGGCGCCAAACTTTTGTACTTAAAAATCTCCATAGGCGGCGCTTTAAATTTTCTTTAGAGGTTACCAGTTTAGAGTTACAGGGGAGGTCTTGGGCTAGAATTGTTGCTCTCGCTCTAACACATGTGTGATTAGAACGCCATTTACATATGTGGGCATGACTTACGTATGCATTCGCTTCTGTGTGCGAACACGCAGGGAAGAGGACGGGAGGGGGACTTTAAAAAAAAATGTTTTATTACTGTTCATTTTACTTAAATTTTTTTTTTTTTTTTTTACACTTTCTTTTTAAAATACATTTTAATCACTTTTATTCCTCCAGGCTGGACCGAGATAAAAAAAAATGAAAGATCTCTTTCTTTCCAGATGAGTCCTCGGCTTTGTTTACTTCCGCCGGCTGGACGTGACATAAAATTGTTTTTATTTTTGCTTTTATTTTTATATCGTTATTTGTTTTTATTTTTATCATTATTTGTTATTTATTTGTTTTTATTTTTATTTTTATTTGGATTTTGTGCTTTCACTGCTTGACATCTCAACACATTGATGCTTACTGCTGTTTGTGTTGTTTTTGTTTTTTCACTATGGACACTATTTCTAATTTTTTTTAGATCTTTATATAATTTTTTAAATAATTTTGTGATTGTTAACTATTTGCACTGGCACTTCAGAGGGAGCGCGGTTTGTAATTAATTTTGTTAATTATTTCCCGATAAAATTGTCGCGCCCAGGTCTCCGAGGGTCATAGAGATGACTGGGGACCATCTGGTCACTTGAAATCTCTATGATCAACGTCTGGCGGCGGCAAATTTCTTCTCCCGTCGGTAGAAGCACCGGAGGGCGGCGGGGGGGGGGGGGATTGGGGTTAGCTGAACTGCCACTATGATTGTTCTCACGGTGCACAGAATCGCCGGCTGTAAAAGATGATATCTGAATGATGCCTACAGCTGCAGGCATCATTCAGATATCCCCACTCAAGGTCCAGGATTTCAAATGACGTCATTGGGCTAAAAATGGTTAACTGATAATTGTGCGGTCGTGCGGCGCTGTACTCAAATAAAATTGATGTCCTTTTTTTCCCCCCACAAATAGAGCTTTCTTTCGGTGGTATTTGATCACCTCTGCATTTTTTTTGTGCTATAAACAAAAAATTTTTGAAAAAAAACAATATTTTTTACTTTCTGCTATAAAACACATCCAATAAAAGAATGTAAAAGAAATCGAATTTCTTAATCAATTTAGCCCAATATGTATTCTGTTACATATTTTTGGTAAAAAAAATCCCAATAATCCAATAATCATATATTGACTGGTTTGCGCAAAAGTTATAGCATCTACAAACTATGGGATATTTTTAGGAATTTTTTTTTTTTTTTACTAGTAATGTTGGCGATCAGCGACTCATAGCGGGACTGTGACATTGTGGCATACAAATCGAACACTAAGTGACACTTTGGGGACCAGTGACACTAATATAGTGATCAGTGCTAAAATATATGCACTGTCACTGTACTAATGACACTGGCCTGGAAGGGGTTAACATCAGGGGCGATCAAAGGGTTAAATGTGTTCCTAGGGGGTGCTTTCTAACTGTGTAGGGATGCTTTAACTGTGGGAAGACAGAGATTCATGTTCCTGCTTAGCAGAAACACAAAATCTCTGTCTTCCCTACTAACAGAACGACGATCTGCCTTGTTTACATAGGCAGACCGCCGTTCTTCCTCTGTCGGGAAGGATCGGCGGATCGCTGTGTCCTATCACAGTGGGAGCTGTGCCGCAGACCCGGAAGTGCAGAATTACATACATGTATGTAATTCTGCGCAGAGGAGCCGCCACCCTGCAGTAAATGGTTAAGATACCAAGCTGTCCAGCAAAAGTGGCAGTTTTTTCAACTTTGATTTAGGAACCCATTAGAAGATTTTTTCTTCGCCTCTTGCTATAATAACAACTGAAAATATCTGGATTTCCCTTTGTTTGTTTGGGTGAAATGATCACCAGTACAAATAGATGGGTGAATCTCCCCAGGGGGCACCTGACAAGGATTTTAACCCTTTCCTATGCTAACTAAAACTAAAGTCAAAAATAAAAATGCCTTTACATACTTTTAGTCTCTGACAGGTGTTTTACCTTTCCCTAGTCTATAGATATAATTTAAAGCCAAATTCTAGGCAGACATAAAGGGCACACATTATTTAGTAATGCTGTAATGTTAAATGCACCATTCATTTATTTTTCAAATGCAAGCAGTGCAGTACCTGAATTTGACCTGGAATTAGTCCAATGCAGTCTCTGTACAGCAGGACTGGAGTGTGAAAGGAAGAAGCAGCACAAGAAGCCAGTCAGTGCATGTACTGACAAGAAACATGCTGATAGGAGGAGAGATCAGAGTGACAGAGAGTTGAGCTCATCACTGTGCTGCTTCTCCTTTCACTGTCCAGTCACAGGCTGGGGTGGGTCCAGGGTGACTTTAGTTCGGAGAAAGTGGTTTGAATGATGTTGTCCATGAAACATCTAGAGACATCTAGAGTGGAAAAAGCAATGCCAGGACAATCTCTGCACCGCAGCAAAAGCCAGTTTAGTTTCTAATCTTTTAACAGGTCATTGATTTTTTGTGTGTTTTATTTTTAGAGTTCTGCTGTAATGTTGCAGCTTTATATAAAAAGGGTGTGCAATGTTTTCTTATCGTATTTCTGAAATGAAATAACACAATTGTTTCTGACCTTTTATACTTCTCAGCGTGTCATAACTGTCAGTGACAGAGGCAGTCATGGACACAGCATGTCTAATGACTCTCAATGATCTTAAAGCAGCACAGGCACATCACATTATTGTTTTAGTCTTATTAGATTGTCCAGGTTGGATATTTGTAGTCACCTTGATTTATGGTTGAATGTTTTTTCCTCAGTTTAGGCCGATATGTATTCTCCTACATATTTTTGGTAAAAAAAAATTGCAACAAGCATATATTGATGGGTTTGCGCAAAAGTTATAGCGCCTACAAAATAGGTTATCGATTTATGGCATTTTTATTATTTTTTATTTTTTTTTTACTAGTAATGGTGGCAATCTGTGATTTTTATTGGGACTGAGAGATTGCGGCAGACAGATTGAACACTTTTGACACTTTTTTGAAACCACAGACATTTATACAGCGATCAGTACTATAAATAGCCACTGATTACTGTATAAATGGCACTGGCAGGGAAGGGGTTAACACTAGGGGGCGATCAAGGGTTAAATGTGTTCCCTCACTAACTGTGTGTTCTAACTGTGGGGGGATAGGACTGACTGGGGGAGGAGACTGATCGGTGTCTCTTTTCCCCTGACAGAACGTGGATTTGTGTGTTTACATACACAGATCCACGTTCCTGCTCTGTCAAGAGCGATCGCAGGTGCCCGGCTTGCCTGTAGTTTAAAGTGGTTGTAAAGGGTTTACAATCAATTTAAATTATCAGTGTCCAGCTTCCGTTGTTTTTTGCGGCACTATTCGGCTGCTAGCAGGGCGGTTTTAACCCCCGCTAGCGGCCGGAAAAAGGGTTAAAACCGCCTGCAAAACGCCGCTGGGCAGGGGCGCTTTAGGACCGGTGTATTCACCGCTCCTACAGCGCTGCAAAGAAGCTGCTTGCAGGACTTTTTGTGATGCCCTGCCATTGCAGCGCCCCAGTGTGAAAACACTCTGGCTTTCACAATGGGATTGCAGCTGAGTTTTTTTTTTTAGGAGCTTTACAGGCGCTATTTTTAGCGGTAAAGCGCCTGAAAAACGCCTCCAGTGTGAAAAGGGTACATTGGGGGGGAATATTATCAGCTCGGTTTTAGATTGATTTAGTTTCATATATATCAAAAATAATCCCATAAATATGGTGTCCAAAAATGTGTCCTGGGCTGCAGGGCCATTTTCTGATGTTTGAGTTGTGGTCCCTTTAAGGGGACAGTTTTGGAGACGTTGCTGAGTACTCAGGGGTTCTCACCCACGCAGGGTGAGGTGTTCCCCGGGGAGTTTGGCTAGGAAAAGGACTGATTTCCTGTACTCTCTGGTTTGATAAGTCAGTTTTAGGGTCCCGGAATTTAGGAGGTTAGAAGTGTTTTGGGTTGGGAGGAACCTCCAAACCCTGACTACAAGGACTCTGGTCCTGAAGGGGTTAAGACCAGGGGTTAAGCCCTTCAGGAAGGCTTTAAAGGCAACAGGATGGAGTCAGCACTTGTGAGGAAGTGTGATGTAGCTCACCAACTGTAAGCAAAGGTGAACGCTCTTGTGAACTGAGACACTGGTTGCTGAACCCTTGCAGCCTGCCTGGCACCCTGAAATATGGAGGAATCCTATCCCAGTGTGGGGGACCATCGGATTTGGTGGTGAGCCAGTTCTATGGTTCCTTATTTTGCTGGAACTGTGGACTGTTTGTTTGACTTTGTGTTGAAGGAAGGTATTTATGTTACCTGTTTTGGAGGAACTAATAATGAACTGTTTGCTTTTACAAATGGCTGCTGGTGATCTCGTGCCCCCATATAATAATGGTAATATCGACTCCAAACAATGGTGACAGTTCCAACTTTCTGGAATTAAACTTACAGAACAGTCAGTCCCTTTTGTCAGTTGCTACAGAGGGGTGCAGAGGTGCTATATAGCCCCCATTACTCTACTAAAGTTTCCTATATTTAATGGGCTTGAGGCCCAACCAAGATCACTTGCTATCAATGCTCCCTCTTCTATGCTCTGGCTATGGGCCAATCTCACATTAACCTCACTTCCTCTATACGGGCCAAGGGAAGGACTTCCATGTCAGGTGGGCAGGAAATCCCTTAAGGGTGGTAATCCCTTCTTAAACACCTTAGTAATGACATCACGGTATCTAGGCCTTTGGGAGCAAAGACGTATTCCAGCATCAAAGCTGTTAATCTCCCAATTTAACAGTAAGACATCTAGTCACCAGAATTGTTAGTTGTACAAAACCTGATTAATAGATCTGAAACTTCTGGTAGCATAAACAATCAACCTCATAAAATGAAGGATTTATGGAAAAGCTGAAGGCAGATTTCGAAATAGTTCAATGATGCAGAGCTAAAAGTTTCAATAATTTCAAGAGATTTTAAGGAACCGCACAGTCTTGCATCTAAACCATACAATATGCAAATGGATTTCGTCGCTTAATGAACATCTCTTTAGGCAGATTCCATAATTATTTAGCATTTCATAAATAAGAAGAGATCCTTATTTAGAGCCTAATGATATGGTTAAAACCCGGCGTCGCCGCTTACGGTTTGGCGGTAATATTCTGCAGGATCCTGTCTAGTTCAGCAGAGGAGACTGACGATTGCGAATATAAAGTGGACTGCATTGTAGAGTCTTGATGAACAGCTGTAAATTCAATGTTTTAGCTGATTACTTTCTGGCATGATCATTATTTGATCTGAATCCTTAGTTGTATGTTACTTCCTCTTGGAGGAATTAAGAATTCTCGAGTGTGAATAGAATGACGTGCTATTTGATGCAGAATACTAATCTCTGCAGCTGGGTACCAGATAGAATGACTATGCAGATGACAAGACACCTCTGTGGTGGCATTTCCAATTATATGACATATAGTTTTTCGCAGTGCTGTGCCACTGTCACACAGACATGAGTGTGCACTTTAAGCCATGAAAGTAAAATCTTGGGTACATTACACTTGAATTCCTTGGTTTATTAAATAATGAAAAGCACAATGGTTATGTGGAAAGCATAGAAACTAATTTCAACAGCAAGGGGGGATTGGTTTCCGTGCATTTACAGTATGTCTTTAATTTAGAACCTACAATTTGTTTAAATAAAGCTGAATTCTAGGATGTAGACAAAATCCTACCCTTGCAATGGGTTCCCCTCATTTGCTTACTCTAGGGGTGCAGGGTGTGATGCTGCAGCTGTATCGCATCAGCTCTAAGACTGAGAACTCTCAGTCTCGGTCTGCTCGGAGACAAGGCCAGTGACTTTCAGTCATTGCTCTTCGCTCTGCACCTCAAGTGCTCACTGGTAAGGGGGCAGGTGCAGCTGGCTCCCGCTCTCAGCTGTGTGCTGAGAGGTGAGGCCAGCTGTCAATCAAGCATCTGGGTGGATGCCGACAGTTTGGTCATGATCCTTCCAAAGCCTGGAGCGGCACTAGCCTGCCGTCAACTGACTCTGAGTCACAGGAGAACAAAAGCAAGTGCACTCCTGTGACCAACAAGGGAAGCATTTTCCAAAAGAGCTTTGGCCATACTTTTCTTTTAACTCTTGCAGTGCAAAAGGGGAGTCATTGCACGGGTACATTTTGTCTACATCCCGGAGTTCAACTTTAACCTGTTAACTCATATATTTAAAGTAGCTGTAAAGGCTGAAGGTTTTTTACCTACATGCATTCTAGTCATGAAGGTAAAAAAAAAAACTTTCAGTATGCAGTCCACTTTACATGCTACTGTCTTTACAGGGCAGGCCACTTTACATGCTACTGTCTTCACCACACATAAACTAACATGCTGAAATTGTGGAAACTATAACTAACTGAATGTTGCCTAACTGTGGTTGCATTAGTGTTGTCTAGTTTTTTTAAGGATGAAGGGGGGGGGTGTTGTCTGCCTTAAGGTATTTATACATTACATACCTTCAGGGCTGCAGTTAGAAATCATATAGCTCTGTATGGCCTTCCTGACAGGCCCCCCAACCGCCTACACCACCCTCCCGAGGTGCAGCAGAACAGTGCCACTGACATTGTTCATCTACGCCCCGGAAATTAAAAAAAGAAGTTCCTCCTCTGCTCCCACCTCCTGGGTCCTTCTGTTGACGTGATAGGGCCCAGGAAAATGTAATTTAAGCCCTGGTAAGCAATTAGGAGCAAGGATATGGTCTAGGAAAATAATTTTATTCATTTGGGCAGAAATGAGCAATGAATCTGCCCCTGTTTAGCAGATGAGGCCTGGGCCCACTACAGCAGGACCAGTTGTACTGCTTTATCAGGGGCCCTGCAAACCTTAAGAAGGGCTTTAAAACAAACCTATGCCAACTTTGAAGCCTTGTACTGTATTTCTCCAGCTCCCTACCCTTGTGGTGGAAGATGGGTAGCCTTACAAGGTACTGACAAGGTATCACCAGTGATAATAGGTAAGTTTAGCTTAGGGTTTTAAAGGTTAGGATAGGTTCAAGTTAAGATTTACATTTTAGGGGTCAGGTCAAGTGTTAGGTTTAATTACTTTTTATTCTGGCACGATAATGTAATTTATTTCAGATGTGACAAATTACAGCAGAAAGTGAAAATGTCCCCAAAAAATGTTATTTTTGAAAAAATGTGTGACACGATAATTTGCTGGTCAGGCTGTGCCACCTAATATCTGGGGCAAAATAAAACACCTCTGTTATTATCTAAAAAAAGGCACCCTGAAAAAAATAAAATAATATTGACCCATCCTTCAGCACATTTCTGAAATCCTTATTCTCTTCAATAGCTAAAGCCACCAAAAAATCTTCAGCAAATGACAGACGCTTCCAGTTGCGCCAGATGTCCCCCATTGCACGCGTTAAAGTCTTCTGCTGACCCCCACACATACACTGTGTCCTGTAGTACCATAGGGGCCGGCAAATAGAGCCGCATTGGCATATTACACTCTCGGAGGTGCTAGATGCTGAAGATTTTGCCAGAGGTCGTAACTTTTGCAAAGAGTGAACACAGAGTCACTTTAAGGCTCGTGTACTCAAGTTTTGTTGGCACATTTACATCACTCTTCAAGAATCTTATGTTTAACCTTCTTCTCCTTGTAACAGTTAATTTTTTTTTCTTTCAGCACTATCTATTGAGGGGAAAAAAAAAATCTGTATCTGCACAAGACTTTTTACACAACAGAAGTTAATGTTTTCTAAATAAAAACACACTTTGGCAACTCTACGCAGCCTAAACTTTGTGTGATTGCTTGGAGCTGCCAGCAGCTTCTGGCGGTCTTCGTTCCAACGTCTTTTGTCTTTTTAACCACATGCTTTTGTGTTCCTGCCAGCACCTGTGGGCACACAAAAGAACGCGCACAACAGCTGCAGGACTCAGATGTCAAAAGTGAAACGCGTTTCTAATACCGAAGCATCTCGGTATAGAGACAACTTCCTTCTTTCCACAACTGAATTGTTGGCATTGGAGGTTGAGGGGAGTATTGACTGTCCCTTTTCTTTTTTATTAACGGTCTGACTTGTGAATAGTGTGGCAGTCCCTTTTTAAATTTCAGAGTAAATGGTATAATGAGATGTATGTGATGTGAATGTCAACTTCTCCAGCATATTCAGGTATAAAAGGAATAAATCAAAAGGAATTCTATGGTCTCCAAAAACTATTCAGGCATAAAGTATATACACTATATTGTCAGAAAATATTGGGACGCCTGCCTTTACACGCACATGAACTTTAAAGACATCCCAGTCTTAGTCCGTAGGGTTCAATATTGAGTTGGCCCACCCTTTGCAGCTATAACAGCTTCAACTGTTTTGGGAAGGCTGTCCTCAAGGTTTAGGAGTGTGTCTATGGGAATGTTTGACCATTCTTCCAGAAGCACATTTGTGAGGCCAGACACTGATGTTGGATGAAAAAAAATGGGTAGTGGCGCTGCTAAATAGTATGAGATTTAATACATTAGTCCATCAATAAGTCCTTGAAGTGGAGAGATGAAGAGGGGAGACCTGTATAGATTACCTTAGCAGTCCAAAACAACCTCGGCAGCCTTTGAGGGGGGGGTTGACTCCAGATATGCAAATGGAAGAGAAACACAGGCACCTCTAGGTTAGAACTGTAAACAGTTTAATGTGATACAGGTGCATTATCCACTTACATAGAGGTTAAGGAAGTAAGGCACAAGTCCATCCACATTGGCATGGTGTTCACTGCAGAGTGGCATTCTGAACAGCTGATTTTTCTGCCTGTGGGGGAGAAATCCTAGCCAGCAGGATCTCTGGGACCACAGCGATGAAACCGAGGCTTGGATCAGGCCAATGGTGAGGGCTGGAATGCAGCGACGGGCGTGATGACGTCACTGGCAGGTTGCAACAGCGTTTTGGAGCATTCGCACTGGCAGATGTGACTCAGGGAGTGCTCCTTTGTCAAGCTAGTGAGACTTTGGCTGATAACAGCCTTATATGTGCCTTGGAACACTGCCATCTAGTGGAAAGGATAAAGGATGTGACATACTTTGCAAAGTGAACGCCACGCCAGTGTGAATGGACTTGTGCCTTACTTCCTCAACCACCATGTAAGTGGATAATGCACCTGTATCTCATTAAAATGTTTACAGTTCAAACCTAGAGGCGCCTGTGTTTCTCTTCTCAACTGATGTTGGATGAGAAGACCTGGCTCGCAGTCTCGGCTCTAATTCATCCCAAAGGTGTTCTATCGGGTTGAGGTCAGGATTCTGTGCAGGCCAGTCAAGTTCCTCCACCCCAAACTTGCTCATCCATGTCTTTATGGATCTTGCTTTGCACACTGGTCCAAATCCTTTGGTGGAGGGGTGGGGGTTATAGTGCAGGGTAATTTTTCAGGGGTTGGGCACGGCCCCTTAGTTCCAGTAAAGGGAACTCTTAAGGCGTCAGCATATCAAGACATTTTGGACAATTTCATGCTCCCAACTCTGTGGGAACAGTTTGGGGGTGGCCCCTTCCTGTTCCAACATGACTGCGCACCAGTTTGTTGCCTTGGCCGTGTGTTTTGGGTCATTGTCATGCTGGAATACCCCTCCACGACCCATTTTCAATGCCCTGCCTGAGGGAAGGAGGTTCTCACCCAAGATTTGCTGGTACATGGTCCCGTCCATCGTCCCTTTAATGCGGTGAAGTTGTCCTGTCCCCTTAGCAGAAAAACACCCAAAAGCATAATGTTTCCACCTCCATGTTTGATGGTGGGGATGGTGTTCTTGGGGTCATAGGCAGCATTTCTCCTACTCCGAACACAGCAAATTGAGTTGATGCCATAGAGCTCAATTTTGGTCTCATCTGGTCACAACACTTTCACCCAGTTCTCCTCATTCATTTAAATGTTCATTAGCAAACTTCAGACGAGCCTGAACATGTGCTTTCTTGACCGAGGGGACCTTTCGGGCGTTGCAGAATTTCAGTCCTTCAAGGCGTAGTGTATTACCAATTGTTTTCTTGGTGACTATGGTCCCAGCTGCCTTGAGATCATTGACAAGATTCTCCCATGTAGTTCTGGGCTGATTCCTCACCGTTCTCATGATCACTGAAACTCCACGAGGTGAGATCTTGCATGGAGCCTCAGACCCAGGGAGATTGACAGTTATTTTGTGTTTCTTCCATTTGCGAATAATGGCACCAACTGTTGTCACCCTCTCACCAAGCTGCTTGGCGATGGTCTTGTAGCCCATTCCAGCCTTGTGTAGGTCTACAAACTTGTCCCTGACATCTTTGGATAGCTCTTTGGTCTTGGCCCTGGTGGAGAGATTGGAATCTGATTGATTGCTTCTGTGGACAGGTGTCTTTTATACAGGTAACAAGCTGAGATTAGGAGCACTCCCTTTAAGCCCCGGTTCACACAGGGGCGACTTGTCAGGCGACTTAGCCGTCTGACAAGTCGCGTCCCGTTCTGTACTATGGAACCGTTCTAATAGGAGCGACGTAAGTCACTCCGACTTAGAAAAAGGTTCCTGTAGTATTTTTGGGGCGACTTCAGGCAACTTGCATTAACTTCTATACAGAAGTCGTTTTGCAAGTCGCCGCTGAAGTCGTGTGCAGGTCGCCTCGGTGAGTCGACCTGCAAGTCGTGCCGCCCCTGTCTGAACCGGCAGTAAGAGAGTGCTCTTAATCTCAGCTCGTTACCTATATAGAAGACATCTGGGAGCCAGAAATCTTGCTGATAACTTTTTTTGAAATGCGTTTTTCTGGATATTTTTGTTGTTATTCTGTCTCTATATATATATATATATATATATATATATATATATAAAATACACACATACAGTATATAAAAGCTGAACTCAAGCTAAGATCCTAACTGCATAGTTACATTGGTTCAGCTTGGATATGTCATACTTGAGCAATCAAGCAATCACCTTCAGTCTTGCACAGTTGTACAGGCTCCTCACTTGTACTGGAAATGCTTACTCTGATTCTATTGCACACAATGAGCTTCTTACAGTGTGCATTAGAAGCTGCATCAAGTCAGACAGAGCCCATCTCATTTCCTTTGAGGAGGACATCCAGCATCTTCTAGCTTCGCCCTCCACAGCCTTTGTCCCTGTCCTTTCCCTTTTTTATTTATTGGATTTGAATTCTTTCAATCGCGGGGGCTCAGCATCACATGTGAATGTAACCTAGGGTGGTCTACATGTAAATACAGTCTGCCTAGGAATGCCCACTCCCCACCCATAAAGGCATTTTGACATTTGCATAACTCCTAGTGATGCAGGGTGCTGTGATGTTTTTAAGAAGCTAAGAAGCTATCTACAGAATCATGCGGGCCCCTTCCACCTGCCATGATCTGCCTGCATTGCATAGAAAAACACAGAAGCCCAGTGATGACATCACTGCATCTAAAATAAGGTAGATAATGAAAACAGAAAAGCTATATTTTAAAATCTCATTAAAATGTTGGGGGGGGGGGACCAGAGAAAGCAAAATATGAGCAGATTAAATGTCATCCTTAACCACTTGCCGACCAGCCGCCGTCATTATACTGTGGCAGGTCGGCACGATCCCACGAACTGTCCTAGCTATACGTCTGCGATCGGGATAGCAGGTGCGCGCGCATACTGCACAGCAGGGGGTGCAGATGCTCGTGGCCGACGGTCACGATGACCGCCGGCCACGGGCGATCGTGAGCACGAGGGACAGAACACAGAAGTGTGTGTGTAAACACACAAATCCGTGTTTTGTTCTGAGAGCAGTGACAGATCATGTTTTCCTATTAGCTATGAACCACCATCCGTCACTTCCTCTAGTCAGTCCTCTCCCCCTTCAGTTAGAATCACCTCCCAGGGAACACAGTTAACCCCTTGATTGCCCCCTAGTGTTAACCCCTTCACTGCCAGTGACATTTTTACAGTAATCAATGCATTTTTTTTGGACTGATCGCTGTATAAATGCCAATGGTCCCAAAAATGTGTAAAAATTGTCCGATGTGTCCGCCACAATGTCATTTTTGCTTATAGCGCAAAAAATAAAAACCGCAGAGGCGATCAAATACCACCAAAAGAAAGCTCTATTTGTGGGAAAAAATGGATGTCAATTTTGTTTCGGTACAGCGTCACACGACCGCTCAATTGTCAGTTAAAGCGACGCAGTGTCGAAACGCAAAAAATGGCCTGGTCATTCAGCAGCCAAATCTTCCGGGCTGAAGTGGTTAAATAATGGGGTAATTATTAAAGCATGAATGCCCACTGTGACAATAAATATCAGGTACAGGTTGTCATTACATTTCAAATGGCAGTTCAAATTCCGGGAAGATGGTAATAGGATAAACAGCCTTTTGAGCACACTGCGTAATAATAATAATAATCTCCATTTGCTACAATCAGGCCATGCATTCTTTGTTAGGTATATTCAGAACATGATCATCTCATCTTTTGTTGGACAAGATAAAAATAACGTAGATAATATTCACTCAAAGTTCTAGCCAAGCTATGGAGTATCATAAAAAAAGACTACCAATTATTTAGTGCAGTTAAGCAGTGTGCTTTAGTTAAGCATGCCAAAGGTCATTGTGAACTGTAGAATACACATAAAATGCTAATTGGTGGGAAACTAGCAAGAGAGACATGATTGTACCTCCACTCCTGCCCACGGGGTACTTTAGTTTGTGCCAGTGAGGATGAGGCTTAGGGGGCATGAAGTCTAGAAGGATATGCTCACTATTTAACTGCTTCATTGATCTGACTGTCATACAGTATATGGACTGCTTTCCCAGGTTTCACTTCCATTTTTCAGGATAGGAAACAGTCGCATAAATGTCCTGCAGAGGGACAAAGCTTCCGAACCCTCATGGTGGTCCCACATAGAGATGTAAAATGCCCAGACCTTTTGAAGCCATGGGAAACAAATAATAATAATTCCCCCATGTTTTCTTCTAGAAATTTTGGAGAAATAAAAAAAAAAAAAATCAGTGTGGAATAGTTTTACATATTGAAAGTCATCACTTTTTCAAATTGTACTTTTTATTACAAATGGAATAACAAGGACTGTATACATTAGAAATATTTCACCTATACATGAGAACAGGTAACCATAACACTACTGCCCTTTCCCTCATAATAATTTAAAAACTTCCTGCCTATCTATATGAATTTATAGACATTTATTGTCAATTATTGACAATGCTGATCCAGAAGCATATATTGCTCTATCAAGAGCTCGATTAACTTTCTTCTGAGTTTCAGCTGTAATTTTCTCTATAAATGAAGGGAATGTGTATTTTTGGGAGGCGGTGGTGTGTAATACTTCCATACTTGAAGAAGCTGCTGGTAAAGAAACACTTTGTGATTATTCAGAAGCAGCAGAAAGAGTGTTTCTGGAATGAGAACTTTGGAGGGAAAAGCTCCTCACACTTTCACTCCGGTCCTCATCATTTCATTCCATAAAGTATAATTTAATGTTTTTAGGGCACCTCTGGCATGCCAGAATGTGTTTTGTCATCCCTGTAGCATTTGGAAAATAATAATTCTTTTCACAATATTTGCAAATTGCAGCTTTGCTCTCAGCAAAAATTGCACAGTAGAAATTTTCCAAACTATGGATGTTGGGCTCATCATTTTACTGAGCAGGAGGAAACAATTTATTGACCAGACTATATGGAAACACTATGCTATGATGGTAGAGAACATTAATAGGAATTGTTTAAAGTTTAAAAAAGATAAATTAATTTGTCAGACAAATTTACTCTCTTACCTATCAATTAAGGCCTGAAAGGACAAGCTATCATCTACTGTATGCCTACAATCACCCAACTGTAGGAGGTACAAGATGGAGCCCACAAGCAAACTAAACTGGAGCCTTTCTCTTGCCGTGTCCCCTAGTTGCAGAAATGCAACGCATTGAGAAGTACAGTGTTACTTGAATTGTATTCCAGGATTTGCTTGTCCTTAGCTGAGAAAACTTGCAATATTTTAAGACTTTACATAAAGTCTCAGAAATCTTTCCTTAAAAGAGAAGTATGGAGTTATTTTTTTTCCCAACATACTTACCTAGGTGGAGGCAGCATGGCCGATCGCTCAGTTTTCAGGGCTCCCTGAGCAGAGAGCTGGTGACTGTCAGTCACTATGCTCTGCCCCCCCCCCCGGGTGTTGGGCTGTGAAGGGGGCAGGAGCATCCAGCTCAGGCTCTCAGGGGCTCACTGAGAGGCTGAGCCGGATGCCGGTCCAGGCACGTGGGCAGATCCCAACTTCATTGTCGCGATCTTGCCCAAGCCTGGACCGGCTCTGTGACATCAGCCAACAGTGGGCTTCAGCTAAAAATGGGTCACAGGAGTGCAGAACAAACTGCACTCGCGTGATTCACAGGAGAAGTACAGCCAAACGGGATTTGGCTGTACTTCTCCTTTAAGGTCTTCATGTGATATCATTTGAATGCCATGTCATAGATATACATATAGTTACATAGTTACATAGTAGGTGAGGTTGAAAAAAGACACACGTCCATCAAGTCCAACCTATGTGTGTGATTATGTGTCAGTATTACATTACATATCCCTGTATGTTGCGGTCATTCAGGTGATTATCTAATAGTTTCTTGAAGCTATCAATGCTCCCCGCTGAGACCACCGCCTGTGGAAGGGAATTCCACATCCTTGCCGCTCTTACAGTAAAGAATCCTCTACGTAGTTTAAGGTTAAACCTCTTTTCTTCTAATTGTAATGAGTGGCCCCGAGTCTTATTAAACTCTCTTCTGTGAAAAAGTTTTATCCCTATTGTGGGGTCACCAGTACGGTATTTGTATATTGAAATCATATCCCCTCTCAAGCGTCTCCTCTCCAGAGAGAATAAGTTCAGCGCTCGCAACCTTTCCTCATAACTAAGATCCTCCAGACCCTTTATTAGCTTTGTTGCCCTTCTTTGTACTCGCTCCATTTCCAGTACATCCTTCCTGAGGACTGGTGCCCAGAACTGGACAGCATACTCCAGGTGCGGCCGGACCAGAGTCTTGTAGAGCGGGAGAATTATCGTTTTATCTCTGGAGTTGATCCCCCTTTTAATGCATGCCAATATTCTGTTTGCTTTATTAGCAGCAGCTTGGCATTGCATGCCATTGCTGAGCCTATCATCTACTAGGACCCCCAGGTCCTTTTCCATCCTAGATTCCCCCAGAGGTTCTCCCCCCAGTGTATAGATTGCATTCATATTTTTGCCACCCAAATGCATTATTTTACATTTTTCTACATTGAACCTCATTTGCCATGTAGTCGCCCACCCCATTAATTTGTTCAGGTCTTTTTGCAAGGTTTCCACATCCTGCGGAGAAGTTATTGCCCTGCTTAGCTTAGTATCGTCTGCAAATACAGAGATTGAACTGTTTATCCCATCCTCCAGGTCGTTTATAAAAGAACATATTCCACACTTCTTTCTTTTTTTTCCAATTTTTCTCAAGAAAAAACAATTTATTTTTTAAAAGCCAGTTTTTTTTCCCCAATTTTCCCATTTTTTTTTTTACCCAGGCCTTCCCAACTCTAGTCCCACATTCTCTCCTATACTCCAATCATTGTAACCATATTGCTGGTTTCAGGCTACCAGTAGCAGGCACTGCCAGGGTCTGATACTAATTATATTACCAAGTCTGACAGTCTGAGGAAGTAACACTCCAGCCATTTCTTTTTTTATTTAGGTAGCGATACTCTCGAAGGAATAATTAGTTAAGATGGGTCCTCTGTTGCTGGCCTCAACCTTTTCAAAACACACCGGGCCAAGTACATAAACACACAGTTTCACAGAGAAATTTGGGAAAAATGCAGCTCTTTCCCATAGACTTCTATGATGCCCTGTGATTTTGCTGCAGTTTCAGAAAACACACCAAAGATGCAGCATGAAGGAGTTTTGGTGTGCTTTCTGAAATCGCAGCAAAACTGCAGGACCTCATAGAAGTCTAAGGGAAAGCGTAGCTTACCCACACGAAACTTGCAGATTATCTGCCCACCTGTATATTCTGTAGAATATGTGTTGTAATGCACTGCCTACACTGCCTACTTTAACCCCTTGATCACCACGCTACCTTTAACCCCTTGATCACCACACTACCTTTAACCCCTTGATCTCCGTACATTGCACGCGGTTGTAGAGGGCTTGCAGAACAGCCCCGTTAGGCAAAGCAAAGCATTGCTACTGCGGCATGTGTATGTGGCGTTTCACCACCTTCGCATAAAACCACGGCTCAACCACCTGTTTTTAACCATCTCCATGTGAAAGGGGTTTTAATCCATCTTCACTCTGTATAAAAGTATATATATATATATATATATATATATATATAGATCACCAATGAATTGGAACTGGAACTGGTGCATATAGTGAAAGTGCTAGTAAGGTACACATAGAAAAAATAATGTTTCTGTCTTTGAAGCCATCTTCCTTTATCTCTGGTCTGCCAATTAACACATATATTTCATCTCTGCAGAAGCTTCAGCTCCAAGCAACCGACCGGATGTTTGGTTCCATCAAATGTGAGGTTGCTTAGAAACTAAATAATTATTTTTCTTCAAACATTTTGAATGCAGCAGCAGCCTCTGCAATCATACCTATTAATTTCTAGATTAAAAGTCATGATCCTCCCACAGTCGACTGAACACAAAACCACCTGTTATTCATGCAGCTCCATATATACTTCTGTTAGTCTATGTCAATCATCCTTATAGCAAATAAAGTTTTACGTACTAAATAAGCCAACTTATAATGCAATATCACATATCCCAGTTGTTACACACTATGTCAAAAAGACACAAGTTCATCTAGTCAAGTGGTTTCCAAACTGTGGCCCATGGGCTGAATGCAGATTCGGCTTTTGGGGCGATATTCCTCCCACTTATACATGGTACTATTCCTCCCACTGATACTAACAGTGTGCCATAATTCCTCCCATTGACACCAACAGTGGGGTACCTATATATAGCACTATTTTTCAACAATGGGGCATAATTCCGCCTACTGGTATCAATGATGTGACACTATTCCTCCCACTAATACCAATGTTGGGACACTATTATTCCCACTGATACCAATGATGGGGCATTGTTCCTCCTCCCACTAATACTAATGATGGGGCACTATTTCCCCCACTAATACCAAGGATGGGGTTATATTCTTCCCACTAATAGCAATAATGGGGCATTATTTTTCCCACTGATACCAATAATGAGGCACTACCCCTCTCGCTGATACCAATAATGGGGCACTATTCTTCCCACTTACAACAATGATGGGGAACTATTCTTCCCACTGATGCCAATAATGGCGCACTATTCCTTCCACTGACCCCAATGGTGGGGCAGTATTCCTCTCATTGATACCATTGATAGGGCACTATTCCTTCCACTAATATCAATGATGGGCACTATTCCTCCTACTGATACCAATGATGGGGCATTATTCCTGCCACCGATACCAATGATGGGGCACTATTCCTCCCACTGATACCAATGATGGGCAGTATTCCTCCCACTGATACCAACGATGGGGCACTATTCCTCCCATTGATGGGGAACTATTCCACCTTCTACTGACCACAAGTGTTGAGTATTTTTTTTTACTCTCACTGACCAACAAGCCTGAGGCATTATTTACTCCCACTTGTAGACAGTTGCAGTCTGTTCTCTCCTCTGAAGGTGGCACTCAACCGGACGCACACCTCAGCCTGGAGAGGAAGTCAGGAAAGGCCTGGTTTCGCTATTGTTTACTGGTCCCTGGGGCAGCATTCCAGTTGGCTACGCTGTATTAGGCGATCTTGGGCAGCAATCTTGGGTCTGCAGAGTCTTTACAAGTCCCTTCCCCCAGGTTTTGGCACGCATTTTGTGAAGTGGCTAGAGTGAGGAAAGAGCACCTGTCTGTCAGGGAAAGTGATAGCGGTAGAAAAAGGTTCCAGATAAGTAGGAACAGGCTAAGGACTCGGAATCCTACAAGGTAGCCTTCCCTTTAGGAACGGACCGGCCAGGTCGCATTCCGCCCTCTGAAGACAGACAGTGTTGGTGCATCTTTACCCGATGCCTCTCTGTCTTGTACTGAACTGTGAATGTTACCCTGAGTGGCGTTCTTCCACTGGGGTTGCTGTAGTTGGCCTTTTCTGCAGGTTACCTGCAATTGAACTCTCTCTGCTGTCCATACCTCTCTTAATGAGACAAGAAAGTAAGTTGTTTCCTTTGTGAACCAAGATCCCCCTTTTTTTTATAACTACACCTCTTTTAGGCATGCACAGAGCTAAGCATATGTAACAATAACTAATTACCAGAGGTGCTAATGCCACCGTGTGATCCACATGTTCCTTGCATTTTCTGTATGGCAGTGTATTCAGGAATTAAAAAGCTACCTCATATGAATATACTTACAAGGCACATAGAGAGATGATTTTTAGATTCCTACAAAACCTGCAAGACTTCAGGCACACATAGATTAGTACAGCCAGCGGAGATGACCCACAAACATCCTCTGATATCATCACTACCCAAATCCAAACTTGCACATTTTTTGTAATCCAATGAGCTGTTGAGATACGGGATCATTCCAGGCCCGCAGCCCACTTCTTTTTACGTAAGCTGTGGGTGGAATTGACCTGGCTTGAAGCTCACTGGAGTAAAAAAAAAGTAGATGTAAACATTAACTGCATGATATTTAGACCTCATTCACACTGGCTGCATACTTTACAACCTTCTGAAAAGCAATCCTTGATGGGTCGCTTTTCAAATGGTTGTCAGTCAGTTTACAGGCATTCAGGAGACAATACTGCCACCTCCTGCATGCCTATTTGATCGATGCCCAGGGGGGATTTTTTTTATCTCATTGGGGATTGTACATTGAGCTACCAAGCTCACTATAGCTGTGTTTAAAAAATAAGTAAAAAAATTACTTTTAGGTAATTACTTTTTACATGCTAAAGCTTATATGAGATTTTAGTGATCAAGTTCAGTCAGCTGCATGCAATGGGCTAGGGTCATAAGTTTATAACATAAGTCATGTTTTTACACATTTATACTTAACACAGCTGAGAAAGTAAAGTCGATCATACTGTAATTTTTTTTTATGCAATACTCACTTTAGGAAAAACTTGAATGACATAAAAGACCACTTCATAATAAAAAAAAGCTCAAAAAGCTCACTCTCATACAGAAGGAAATAATATGACAATTAGCACAGTGGGAACGACAAGAAAACATGATCAGCTCAGAAAGACAATCAATATGATATTGTAAAGCTCAGCTCCAAGCTGCAAGCTGCTGAATAGACCGTTAAAATAAATACACAAAAACTATTTTAAATGGCAAAGGACAAGAGATTCTGGAGAGACAGGCCAGTTATTCCAGTACCCCTGCCAGATATCATAGAAAGATACTAGACCTCCTTAAAGTGGACCTTCACCCAATTTTTCATCTTTACTTGTTACCTCTCTCCACTCCAGCTGGGACTATTGCAATTCTCACCTAGAGGAAAATGATATAGTCCCAGACACACGCAGGCTCCTGGGATACCTTGACACCAATCCCATTGCTGGGTTGTTAGCGGCTGGTGGGCTGCCTCATGCATGGCCATAGCGAACAGCCAAACTGACTCCCAATGTAACACAGACCTTCTGGGCTATACAAGATTTTGCCCGCCCATTCTCCCTGGTGTTTGGCTGGTAAACAGAGACCAACCCCTGATCCAACCTCCCGGCTGTGTGTTTCATCCCTTTCACTCACAGGGTCTCCAGTCACTGGACACCTTCTCTAGGCCCGACAACCAGGGGACACTGGTATAACTCTCACCCTTTTCAGAGCAGCATTTTTACTGTATAAAGGCACCACGAGGCTGGATGTGGTTAGTGTTCTTTTACTGAAAGCTTCAATTGATACATGGCTTCAATAGACCTCTTGGTCTCTTGGTCCCTGGCCCTACTGGTGGCTGCTCATGTCCCTTCAGATGGATGGGCCCAATGTTCTTCCTGGCTAAGGATGGAAGGGACAGAGGGGTAAACCAGCTTCCAATGTAATCTCTTCTCTCTAGGATGGAGAACACTAGGGCACCCTGCCCTCCCCCCAGGAGGGGGAAGAGCAGGAGCTCAGCAGACAGAGGTTGTCTCTTTATCTTCCTCTTCAGTCTGACCCACCTCCCACCCTGGACCTGCCTAATCTTTAAGCCTTCTACAAGGGGGAGGATGCACCTTAAAGAGGAACCTACTCTACCCCCTGCCTACAGGGTGGATGAGCATGCTACTTGAGCTCAACCCAGTCAAGGTAAGAGGGGGTTTAAAGCAAAATTAACCCCAGAGGTGTAAAATTCCTCTTTAAAGACTCTGTCACTTTACCAACAACAAACAAAGCAGATGACAGGTATGAAGAGTAAGCACCTACAGGTGACTGCACATAACTAGTGGTTTTAAGTGCAAAGCCAGACAGTTCTGATCAGCAAAGCTTTGTCATTTTCTTGAAGTATCATATTTTACTCATCCATACCTGGCCCCCACCCATTTCCATCTGCCAATGGGGCAGCTCTTTAAAGTGCACCCATGAGGAATGAAGAACTGACAGCATCTCTTCCTGCCCCTCCCTTTTGCAGTGATATAAATTAGCTGATCTTGGCATATTTATGAAGGGATCCACAATGCTCAAAATATATGCTGCCCTCAGGGGTGACTGGACTGTACCCTCTAATGTCTATGGACAGGCCAAGTATATGCCCCCCCCCTTAATTCAGCTAGTCATGGCTGTATGGGCTTCAAAGTAAATATTATCCTTTTATAGTGTCGTTTCACTTTAAATTGGCTTATTATCTTTAAAAGTTCACAATCTTCTAGATCTGCTCTAATAAATAGGGATATACAATAGTCTCTAATGACCTACATCTGCCAGACTTAAAGGTCATATCTGCTTTGTGAGTTTCAATGACCTTACCGCTATTTTTTGACAGTGTTTTGACATTAGTTTCTCCAAAACACACAGGCGCTGTCAGTGTCATCATCAGGATCCAACCAGGTCTTTTCTTTGTTGGCCGGTTCAAACCTGCTATTACAGTATTTCCATTAGAGTCCTGGAAAATACAGACCTCTGCCCTTCCACACCTATGTTACCCTTATCAGCTTTTATTACTACACTATGATTGCTCTTTTCTTGGCCATTTTGTACTATGTCTTATTATACAGAGGTAGAATGAAGTCATGAATATTTTCTTCCAGAATAAATGGAACGTTTACTTTTGGTTCAATAAAACCTAAAAATATAAACCATCTTGAACAGTATAAATGACTAAAGAGCAATGTGTATCTAAAACTATAATTTAGGAGCAAATATATTTTTTTAAAAGGCTGGGGAGATTAAATATATATTAATTACCAAAAAAAGGTAGGAATCATCTATGGGAATATTGGTTGCCTGACTCCCAGGATTTGGGTCGATGGACTAAGGCTGGACAGATTTGAAGCTGGATCTGTGAAATCTTAGGTTGCTTGGAAACTGAATGATCATTTTTCTTCAAACAGTTTGCATGCACAATCCTCCATAATCATGCTTATTAATTTCTATATAAAGAAGAACTAACAGAAGCTAAGCACTGTTTTCATCTGACCTTAACACCTCATTACAATATGTTAGTTAGTTACTCAGTTCCATTTTCTGCTCTTTTTCCCCAGAAGCTTGCAGTAATTTAACAAGCAAAATCAATGCCTACAACAAAACAGCGCCTATCCGCACACAGCCAGGGCATATAGTGAGCTCCTCTTTGTAACATGTTTCACCCAGTAACATGTTTCCCCCAGTAGGGGCATAATTGTAGGGCTCTAAGATCAAGCCCCTACTGGGCAAAACATGTTAGAGGGAGTTCTTCCAAAGGTAGGAGACCAAGTTGAAGCCATTTTTTACTAAGAGGAGGTTACTATATGCCATGATGTGTCTGAGGAGCGAGTATTCAACCCAACCAGCACCTGCAAACACTGTGGCCAGTCGACTGGGATAACAGATTGGGACATTGAAGCAGTATCAATTTTATTTGGTTTTTGCGCAAAATCCATGTGTTACAACTTTTTTGGGGGGAGATTTTTTATGTTTCTGCTCTGCATTTGTGCTGTGTTTTGAAAAGTCCTGCATGCTGCATCTTTAGTGCATTTTTCAAAATCGTGCTAAAAAACCTACCTTCCATTTTTAATCAATGGGAAACGTACCAAAAATGAACCAAAAACACACATTTTTTGGGTCACATGACAATTATTTTTAAAAAGATGCTGGTTGCTAAGGATCTGGCAGATTGTCTTTAACAACCAGTGAATAGCTGGTTGTCTGTTTCATATTGAGAGGTCTCTAGGTCCGGGTGGAAGGCAACATAGGTTGGGGGTCTTGCTACATAGGACCTGCCAGACCGTGGGCTCTGGGGAAGGCTTACATGCCTAGCTGGTTTCTTATCTGGAAACAGAGTGAGTCTGTGCCATCTTGGTCGGGAGCTGATCTGTCGCGCTTGAGCGCTGTGGAAAGGCGAATCTGTTTATCCCGAGGCGTTTTTTTCTGCTCTTTGTGGACGATCTCTGGACTTCAATGCTCATTCCAAGCTGCTGATTTTAAGAAGGCAAGGCAGAAGCTCCTTAAGTTCACTACTCATGTGGTCATGCTTCGGACACACTCCCCCAGCCGGTTGTTAAGCCCGACGGCATGTGCCGGGTCCTTAACAACCAGCTATTCACTCCAAACAACCAGTGACAAACTATGAAAACGCATGCAAAAAAGCATGTCAACTGCATATGCATTACATTAAATTTTAACACAAAGCATTAGAAAACGCATACTGTGTTTTAAAGTGCACCAGTGTGAAGGGGCACTTGATAGGGAATTTTACTACTCATTTTTTTCTTCTTCTTACACTGCCTACTGTGCAAGTACAATGCAGCTGTACTCCACCGGTATCTATCATATGCGGAAGACTGGAGCCTAGTGCTAGGATGGTGAACCATCACTGACTGTTCTATTGACAAATGAAGATGAAGCTAGCAACAGGAAAAGCTTCAGCAAAAATGGCAGCAACAGTTATGGAAGAAGTTCAGAGCTATCTTCTCTAGGTCAGGTCCAACTTCGAGGTAAGTTTGCCATAATGTGTAAGGATTGCTCCCACCAAAATCCTTTGCTGCCTAATCCCACAGTTTCACTTAAAATTTTGATATGCTTAATCTTTTAGTGAGTTCACACTATAAGGCATTAAACAGAAATGGGAGAACACAAGCATAATCACTGCAGTAGTTGTATAGTCCTAGGAGTCCCTGAAAGTCCACATTTGGCTTTCTTGAAATAAAAAGTAGATCAACTCTATAGCATCTCCAAAAAAAAACTGAAATAAAAAGTTTTGGCGGACTGACTTTTTAGCCATATACCAGCCTAAAAAAACATCTTTTCCATCCAAACCCTTGTCTAAGGACTCAATAACTCTTGTCACACATTGACACATTTGATTCATGTGTCAATGTATGCTGTGCTACCTGTGCCGATTGATTTGCTATGGATCCTCAAAAAAGCATCCACGCAACAATAAATGTTCCTGATGCTTTTTATTACCCTACAGGCAACAACACAGCACATATGATTTTGTGTACGTGCATTGTGCGTGAACTCATGCCCAGACTATGTACATTATTAAAGGAGAAGTACAGCCAAAGCTTGTTTGGCTGTACTTCTCCTGTGGATCACAGAAGTGTTGTTCATTCTGCATGCCTGTGACCCGTTTTCAGGAGACAGTCAGCGAGGCGGTCCAGGCCCGGGAAGGATCGCGACCATATGGCCAGGATCCACCCACATGCCTGGACCGGCACCCAGCTCAGCCTCTCATGGAGCCACTGAGAGCCTAAACTGGTCACTCCTGCCCCCTCCACAGCCTAGCGCTCCAGTATGCGTGGGTGGGGTAAGAGCAGAGAGCCAATGACTGACAGTCACCAGTTCTCAGCTCAAGGAGCTCTGAGAACCGAGTGATCAACGGTGTTTGATCCCTCTTTTCTCAGACTTACAGCTGGCAGGGAACAGATGCAGCATCGGACTGATGCCTCATCCACCTAGGTAAGTATGATTAAAAAAAAACAAAAAACATATTTCTCTTTTAAGGTAATTACATATTGTGAACAAGCAGAAACAAGCTCTTTAAAAGAGCCCTCATTCATCTCTGTATAAATAGACTTTGGGTAAAAATTATTGTATTTCCCTTTTTTTTATTACAACAGAAATGGAGCATGTGACAGTGTGATAATCTACAAGCACAGCTAATGAGAGTGACAGTTCACACCCCATAGCAGATGTGCCTAACAAAGGACCTTCATGGCATAATGACCAGGTATTATTTTAACGAAAGCTGTAGATTTAGAAAAGATTAGGCGCAAATTTTTTTAATTAAATTTCTAAAAAAGCCTTATATCTTGCCAGTCAAAAAAGCTCTTGAAATTACATTAACCACTTGAACCACTTCAATCCCAGTTATAAGTGTGTGTATCTATGTAACCTACTTCAGAGCGATATAGAAAATTGCATGGTTTCTACACCTAAATAACAAAGGAATGGCGGCAGTTTTCCATATAGAAAACACACCCAGATCCCTGCTAGATCGGACCTTGTGTATGAGATATGAACCTTCAGCCAGTAATCTGGCAGACAGTCACATGCCTCTCTCTACCAGTGCAGTGCACACATAGCAAGCTGCTCTCAACAGTTTTGCACTGTATGTGTCTGGCAGCACCCTTTGTACATTTCTCCCTATGTGTTTATTATTTAATTTTTAACACTTTTGTTTCATGAAGGGTTTGAATATGGTCAGTAGAGATCAGATCCAGACTCCACCCCCCCCTATTCTCCCATGTACCTGTGAAGCAATAGATCACTTCTCATCACAGTCTGAAGCCTGATGCAATCTGTCAGCAATAGATCAATATAGCAGTGATCTATTGTTGCTTAGAGACCCTGGTCAAAGCTGAAACAGCTTTGTAATGACCTCTGTACTCAGAGGAAGTGATGTGATGTCAGTTGTGACACCATATCCTTTTTAATGTAAACACAATGTGGAACCATTGTGTTTACAGCAATCTGCTATAGGCACTCCTATGGAGCACTGTGTAGCCTAGTAGCTGATGGGGCTACAGGAACCACACTGAGATCGGCACACGGTTCTGGAATAAAGAGCTTCTATCCCTGCACCTTTTCAAAATGGCCTCTGGGACTCAAGTAGTTAGCATGTTAAAGCTTATTTGACATTTTTATGGGTTTATTATTATTATACAGGATTTATATAACGCCAACAGTTTGCGCAGCACTTTACAATGTAGGGAGACACTACACCGACAGTACAATTCAAAACAAGAGGGTTAGAGGAGCCCTGCTACTGCGAGCTTACAATCTAAGGGCTGGTGAAACAAAGGGTAGGGACTGTGAGAGATGAACTGATGAGGGATGTAGAAGATTTGGTTGTTAGCTGGAGGCAGGATAGGCCTCCCTGAAGAGATGAATTTTCAGGGATCGCCTAAAAGTGGACAGAGTAGAAAATAACTGGGGTAGTGGGGTAGTGAGTTCCAGAGGATGGGAGAGGCTCTGGAGAAGTCATGGAGACAAGTATGGGAGGAGGCGACAAGGGATTAGGGTTTAGATATTCATTAAATGTAGGGGTTACTAGAATAGCTACTATCACCACTTCAAGGGGTTGATTTATTAAAACCAGAGAGTGCAAAATGTGGTGCAGCTTTGCATGGTAGCCAATCAGTTTCTAACTTCAGCTTGTTCAATTAAACATTGACAAAAAAACCTGGCAGCTGATTGGTTTCTATGCACCAGATTGTGCACTCTCTGGTTTTAGTAAATCAACCCCTAAATCTCTTCTAAACAAGATATCAGCTACACAGGGAGCATGTTGCTTTTAACAAAATGGCCAACCAAGTGATTTTCATTTTGATCACCGCAAAAAGGAAGCAAAGGCTAAGTGTATAATGAATAAATATAGATGCTTCCATAGTACATATACAATTAAAAAGCGTACACATAGCAAACAGATTTTTAAAACATTATATGATATTGATAAGCCTATTTGCATCAAGTTGATCACTTTTTCTTGTTTAGCTAAAAAACATTTAAAAGACCTCGAATTCCCTTTCATTAAGGTTCGCATTGAAAGAGAAATAAAAACAAAAAGATAAACCTTGACTAGAATCTCTTATCTTCCCCAACATCATTTTGTCAGCTGCACTGCCTATTGGTTGAAAAGTTCAGCTGGAAGATCTTTGAATGTTCCTTGAATATCTTGGTTGTTTTCTTTCAGTTATAAAACGTTGACATTTTGATTCCTACGTGCTGATAGATTGCGCTGTCACTGCACTTTTCTTTGTTATGCACCGCAGCTTTTGTACAATTCTCTGCTTTATTTGCTAAAATGTTGCAGAAAAATGGGATCACTTGGATGTGTTTTTCAAAAGTTGAACCACGCACAAAGGAAACACACGTCTGGTCAAATGTGTCTATATAAACAGCATACTCTAATGTCAAAATTTGATTGTTTCTTAAAGCTGAACTCCATAAATTGCAAAAACACCAATGAATGCAATCAAGCAGTATATTTCTTGTACTCATTAAATGAACCTAATGCCGCGTACACACGATCGGATTTTCGGACAACAAAACCGTGGATTTTTGTTTGAAGGTTGTTGGCTCAAACTTGTCTTGCATACACACGATCACACAAATGTTGGCCAAAAATTCTGAACGTTAGAACGCGGTGACGTACAACACGTACAACGAGCCGAGAAAAAGGAAGTTCAATAGCCAGTGCGGCTCCTTCTGCTTGATTCAGAGCATGCGCAAACTTTTGTGCGACGAACTTGTGTACACACGATCGGACTTTCTGACAATAAGTTTTGTTGGTGGAAAATTTGAGAACCTGCTATCAAACATTTGTTGGAGGAAATTCCGACAGCAAATGTTCGATGGAGCATGCACACGGTCGAACATTTCCCGTCGGAAAATCTGACCGTGTGTACGCGGCATTACAGTCAACTTGCTGCTTTTCAAAATGTGCCCCTTCTTAACCAATGACACCACCAAAATACTAAATTACTCCCTTGCTATGTCTTGCCTTGACTTTTGAAACTCCCTCCTAGTTAGTTCTGTATTTACACGGGCTATCCCCTCTTAAGTTCATCGTGAATGCTACTAGCACAGCCTTTTTCAACCTGGGTGCCTTCTGGTTTCTTTATGGGTGCCTTGTCCAAATGCCTAAAATTTGCCCAAAAATATTTATACAAACCAGCGGGTGGATGAAGCCTGCCTTGCCACAGGTTTTCACTGTGCACCATTACAATCAGCTGGCATCCTAACAACCAATAACATCATTGCTTGATAAGGAGGACATCTGGCACCTGCACTGCATCCTTGTTTGCCCCCCCCCCCCCCCGCTTAGGCACTGGGGTCACATTAGCTGAATGAGAGAGAAGAGAAGTATCGGAATACTAGTTAGTACCAGTGTGCAAAAGTGTATTTGCTTTGGAAGAATAAATCCCCTATAATTTCGGGTGTCCTACATGTACGGATGTTGCTGCATTACGTAAAACTATTAATTTAGTTTTTTACATTTTTGAATAGGTTGCCTTGAGATTCTGCATACCTCTAAAGGCTGCCTTCACTAAAAAAAGGTTGAGAAACACTGTGCTAGCACACTCATCCACCTTACCAACCGCTAACCACCCGCCACCCTCTCTGCCAATCACTCCACTGGCTTTTGCTTGTCCAACAACTAAATCTCAAAATTCTAACAACATACAACGCTTTCTGCAACTCTGCCCCCAACTACATCATCCTCTCTGCTCCTCCGAAGACCTTCTGCTCTTTAGGTCCTTTGTCAATTTCTAACATGCTTGACATACTGGGAACTTCTTCAGAGCGTTTCCCATTCTCTGGAGCTCCCTACCCCAACGTGTCTGGCTATCTCCTACTCTGTCTAACTGGGCAATCCCTGAAAATTCATCTCTTCAGGGAAACCTATGCACCTCTACTCACCCCCTTTAAAGTTATTACCTCTTGTATTACTTGACCATCCCTTTTAGGTTGCACAAGCAGAGATGTCGTAACCCTCCTGTTTTGCACTGAAATCCACTGGGCACTTACTGGGAAAAGAAGGGGAAGCACAAGTAGCCAATCATATGTGTCTCATGCACATTTTTAAAACCGTTTTTATTGACAAAGATGAATTACATTATTACGACATGGTCATTAAAAACACATACATAACTTTGCTTGGGGTTCCAGAGAAAGGTCATCTCATGTGAGGAGCAAGCCTCTCCCCCAATCCTTGTTCGCTAGATCTTGGATAATTTGTTGCCACTTAGATTGCACCGTTAATGGGGTTTTGCTGATACTGTTAGTGGCACTTAACAGATGAGAATAGACCTCGGAAATGAGACCCCCAGGGCCCGATGACCTTAACACCCCTATTAATGGGTATTTTTTTGAAGATTTAAGCAAATATATAAAAAGTAATATAGATAGATAGACAGATAGATAGATAGACAGATAGATAGATAGATAGATAGATAGATAGATAGATAGATAGATAGATAGATAGATAGATAGATAGATAGATAGATAGATAGATAGATAGATAGATAGATAGATAGATAGAGTGAGTATATAATGTGTGTGTGTGTAGCTGTGTCCTCAATGTGACATCTATCCCGTAACACCATGATCCAAGGAATAATCCTACACTAACCTGCATATAGCAGATGCTCATGCTTTTTTTCCATCATTTTCCTGTGCTCAGTTTAAAAACTGTAAGTTTGCGACAGCTCCTTTTTAAAGCAAAATATGATACTGCACAGATAACCACACCATAAAATGCTCACCTCTGATGGGTAGTGGTTGCTCACTCCCTGCCACTCCTCTAGTTAGGAGGCTCTAACCGTAGCCCACATGAAGCATACAAGAAATTATTCCTGAGAATTGACACCAAGATGGGTAATCAAGGAATACAGACAGCTACTAATGGTCAGAGAGGGCAATGAGAGAAAGTTGTGTAAAAACCAGTATCAAAATTTTATTGATTTACCAAAAACACATATTAAGTAAAAGCCAATTGCTTCTCAATGGAAGCCAAAAAAGCATCAACGGTCTCCCGTCACCAACCATGAAATGATACACCAAAGGGGGAGAGACCCCCCCACAGTTGGTGCTCCGAAGTCGGGGAAGCGGGCATTCGCTGACTGGAAGGGGAACCAATCCATATCCATCTGTATTTAGCAGATCGGATTGGATGTAGGCAGGTGTAAACGGACACGCCTCCGCTCCATAGAGGAGAATAAAGGTTTCCGATCAGGTCCACCACCCGTTTTTTTATCAGAACGTTCCTGTGAAAGGGGCCTAAACGTTTTTATTTCTTTATAAATACAAGCAATGTAAGTACCTCAAGTGTGAAGAGAAGAAGCAGCGCAAGTAACCAATCATCAATCAATTATGAAAGCAGAGCCATAGACACTGCACTGCCTCTTCTTTTACAGTCCAACCACAGGCTGGGGGCAGGTCCAGAGTGACCTGAGCTCAGAGGAAGTGGATTGTATGATGCTGGTCATCAGATTGAGGACATCTAGTGGCAAAAAAAAAGGTACTGCGTCGAGATCTCTGGAATGAAACAATATTGCAACAAAAGTTGTTCTCACCATTTTATTATTTTATGGGCTATTCATTTTTTTTTTTTCTTTTTACTTAGCGTGAGGTCTGCTTTAAGGTTCCTAAACTAACTAAGAAACCATGAATCCCCTATACATAAACGTTAACCAAATAGAAAGCAGAAAATGCCTAATAAACACAGATGAACAGATCAGTGCTATTAAAGTACTTCTTTTATGTACCATAATGAAATAAACGATTCTGTGCCTGTATGCCTTAAAGCATTGCTGCCCATTTGTCCAGCTGCTACTCAGCAATGGTAAATGATGAACAAAAATATGACCATCTGCTGTATAGCTGACACATAACCTTTTGAAAAATACTATTCCACATAAATCACTCTAGATAAAGAAGTGCTGAATTGTATTACTGAGGTGTGCGTCGCGGTCGGCGGATTTGTTCCCAAAAGACCTGGGAGCTGCCGAGACTGCAGAGCCTCCATTTTCCGTTTTCTAAGCACTGTGAATGCAGACGCTAAGAAAATATTCATTAATCAGCTCTATTATCCTTTCATGCTATTTGGTTTATATAATGTCAGTCATGTCAGATGCTAATAAAGATTTATTAGGATGTAAAAAGCGTTTCATACATACTGACTGCGATCCCTTAAAGGGATTTTATCTCTTCTTCTGAAAAACGTAAATGTTGCGAGGTGGTCCCCGGTGACAACAACAAAAGGAACCATCACTGCGGTGCTACATGTGCAAGGCAATGTATTGTCAAATACATATTCAAATTAAAGATCGCACCTGTCAATGGGGAATGTTGTAAATAAAGTTGGGTGAATATCTGCTAGGCCTCTAGAGAACACAGCTTCTTATCCACAGGTACTTGTAGGACAAGAAGCGTCTGGCGGAGGGGCTCTTCTGTTTGTTAAAGTTAAACTTTTATTTGGATTTTGGATAGAGCGGGGAAGGGTTAAAAAGTCTTTAACCACTTCAGCCCCGGAAGGATTTACCCCCTTCCTGACCAGAGCACTTTTTGCGATTCGGCACTGCGTCGCTTTAACTGACAATTGCGCGGTCGTGCGGCGCTGTACCCAAACAAAATTGACGTCCTTTTTTTTCCTACAAATAGAGCTTTCTTTTGTGGTATTTGATCACCTCTGTGGTTTTTATTTTTTGCGCTATAAACAAAAAAAGAACGACAATTTTGAAAAATAAACGCAATATTTTTTACTTTTTGCTATAATAAATATCCCCCAAAAATATATAAAAAAAAATATTTTTTCCTCAGTTTAGGCTGATATGTATTCTTCTACAAATTTTTGGTAAAAAAAAAAAAAATCGCAATCAGCGTATATTGATTGGTTTGCGCAAAATTTATAGCGTCTACAAAATAGGGGATAGTTTTATGGCATTTTTATTATTCATTTTTTTCTTATTAGTAATGGCGGCGATCTGCGATTTATATAGTGACTGCGACATTATGGAGGACACATCGGACACTTTTGACACTATTTTGAGACCATTGTCATTTATACAGCGATCAGAGCTATAAAAATGCACTGATTACTGTGTAAATGACACTAGCAGTGAAGGGGTTAACCACTAGGGGGTGATGAAGGGGTTAAGTGTGTCCTAGGGAGTGATTCTAACTGTGAGGGGGATGGGCTTCAACACACATGACAGAGATCACTGCTCCCGATGACAGAGAGCAGTGATCTCTGTCATGACACAAGCCAGAACGGGGAAATGCCTTTTACAAAGGCATCTCCCAGTTCTACCTTTCCGTGACACGATCGCAGGCACCCGATGGACATCGAGAACGCGGTACCCGCAGTCACAGAGAACGCAGCGGGCGCTCGCCCACAGCGCCGCTTCTTAAAGGGGACGTACCTGTATGCCCTTTTGCCCACCTGTGCCTTTCTGCCAACGTATATCGGAAGCAGTTAAACTCTTTATTGCTGTCTGTTCTCCTTACTTCCTGTCAATTGGGCAGAACAGGAAGTGACAGAGAATTCTCCCCGCTTGCTATTTGGCAGGTGTCAGATAGAAACTGTAAGGCTCCTTTCACAGTTGTGTGAGTTGTCATGCGACGTTGGACATCAAGGTCGCATGACAAGTGGTACACCATTGTTTTCAATGGCACCCATTCAAATCACTGCGACTTAAAGTCGTAGCGACTGTGAAAAGGTCCCTGCATTGCTTTGGTCTGACTTTTGATCAGGGTGGATTTGATTTAAATCAAGTCGATTTAAATCACGATTTAAATCACTAGTAAAAAGGCTTGATTTAAATCATAATTTCTAAAGAGCAACTGTCATTTCTGTCCTGCAGCGGCTCCTCTGACCCGCTGTTGACTCACCGACAGTCCCATTCACTTTATTGAGACGGCTGGTGATGCGGCACTGACACAACAAGGTGAGGGACATGGCGGCAGCAGGTGAGTCTAGGCGCTGCCATGATGGATCTGAAATGACACGTGCTCTTTTAACTTAAGGACCAGGACTATTTTTCAGACTTGGTGTTTACAAGTTATAATCCTGTTTTTTTTTTTTGCTAGAAAATTACTTAGAACCCACAAACATTATATAATTTTTTCGAACACCCTAGAGAATAAAATGGCGGTCGTTACAATACTTTCTGTCATTTGCGCAGCTGTCTTACAAGCGCACTTTTTTGAGAAAAAATACACTTTTTTGGACAACAGTAGTTAGCCCATTTTTTTTTTTATATTGTGAAAGATAATGTTATGCCGAGTAAATTGATACCCAACATGTCACGCCTCAAAATTGCGCACGCTCGTGGAACTCTATTTGATGTGGGATGCTCCACTAAAGCCGATCAAATTTCTTTCCTGCAAACACTCAATTCCCCCATCAAAACAGACAGCGTTGACAAGGGAATCCTTCCCATTGCGATTCTCCTGGCAGGGGGGGGCAGTGAAAGCTGTCCCTGCCAGGAGAACACAGTGATTATTGGTAGTGGCTATAAGAGCCGCTAGCAATAATCGCATGTAAAATCCAGCAGGCTGGTTGTTTCCAAGTTGATTGATCGATCAACTTGGGTACATTCAGCCTGCCCATTCATAGTTTGAATCTTGCTGCTGAACCAGACAAGATTCAAACCGTCAATAGTCGGCTTAAGCATAACCCTTTAAAGGTGTTGGGAAGAGTGACAGATTACAACAATATACTAATATCCTTTTCAAGTTTCTTGGCCGGTAAAAAGTCCCATAAATGAGCATTTCAACTGTAGCTGTTTTTTCCAGAGTCACCTTTTTCCTTTTCGTTTTCTATTCAGAATATAAAACAAAAGCAGCTGACAACCCCAACCCTGAATTAACCATTTTAAGTTGGCAATAAACTACATAATACCACTAAATGAGATGTCTTTGCTAGTTGTGTTATTGACATATAAATCACACGTCTCTGGAGGCCCCTGCAAGCCTTAACATAATCAGAACATAGATTCTACAAAATCAAAGGGATCATATTATAACGCAGCAATTTGTGGGATTATTACCAGGATATTTCCCACGGGTTATGACAACCTGGTATAGAACACAACATTCCATCTGAAGTCTGTCTTCCAATTTTTATCCAGTAATCCTGTCTGTTTATAGAGAGACAATATTCCTGTAAATGTTAGCTCGGTGAATTACATTGGTAAAAGAGTGTCCCTATATTTATTGATTTCAACGTCATACTGTATGCTTCAAATGTATCCAGCTTCATGGCTTGGAGTGACTGGCAGCTTTGTAGCCTGCGGGTACTTCTCATGAACATGGCAGGCCTGAAGGAAACACACACAATCTAAGCTGCAAATATAGTTTTGCAACCTCCTCTGGGTTCATTTGTTGTATTGAAGTTGTAATGATGTGTAGGAGCAAGAGTAATGGCCTGCTGGTAACAACAGAGGGTGCAAAAAGAACAACTGCTCCTGGACCTTGTCAAGGGGACCAACCATAAGTCCCTTTTTTATTTGTTAGCTGTATTTATATATTACATTATGTACAGAATGCCTTATTGCATATCTTTCCTTCACAGACCTTTTTCTGTTTTTTTTTTCCAGCTTGGACTTCTAGAAAGCTTGTTATTAGGGATGCACCGATACCATTTTTTTTTTTACTACCAGTACCGGTACTTTTTTTTTAGTACTCGCCGATACCAATTACCGATACCTACCACCAACTGTTTTGTTTTCACTTCAGCTGACAGCAATGGTACAACGCATTAAAAAGTTATTTACAAATTAAATAAATTGATTTTTGTTTTTAATTTTGTGCTTTTTCAATGTGAAATGTGTAAATATATGTTAATATATACGTGCAAAAACATTCACTAACAAAGCAAATTTAAAAAAAAAGTTAAATTGTTTATCGTTTATAAAATAGACGTGAACAAAAAAACAAAACAAAACAGGAAAATAATAATTAAATGGAGGAGAATAGGGAGTTAATTAAGGCTAATTAGAGTAAATTAAGGGTTATTAAGGGGTTAAACAGAGGAACATTTGTTCATCCTTTTGATCTGCAGATGAAGAAACAGAAAGGTACAAAAAGAAACAATGTTTCTTTTTATGATAGTGTTTCAGGGCTTTTTCTCACAGCTCCAATTACCGGACTTCTTTAACACTTTAGCTGTCAACAGGGGAGACCCACTGACAGCTCAAAGAACAGAGCCTGAAAGTATCGGTTTCAGGTATCGTGCATTTGTATGAGTACCAATACTTGTGCAAATACTCGGTATCTGCACCGTTACCGATACTAGTATCGGTGCAACCCTACTTGTTATATAACTCCCATTTGTCACTTATTTGGAGGGATTGTCAAACTATTGAAACCAAATTCATCAGCCTATCTTTCCTTCACAGTTGTCCCTCTTGGTTTGGCCTATATAAAACTGTACTATTTCAAAAAGTTATGTGGACATGACCAGGAAAAGAGATAGTCATGGCACCAACATCCCAAATTTTGGAAAATTCAAAGTTAGGATAGGGATAAGGGACTTTTTAGGTGCACAATCAATTGATACAAAAAATATTTTTATTGCTAAAAACAATAGTATTTATTTAGACATAACTGAGCTAAAAACATTTGTTCAACCATTTGGTATCATTGTTCAAGTATATACAGTCAGGTCCATAAATATTGGGACATCGACACAATTCTAATCTTTTTGGCTCTATACACCACCAAAATGGATTTGAAATGAAACGAACAAGACGTGCTTTAACTGTAGACTTTCAGCTTTAATTTGAGGGTATTTACATCCAAATCAGGTAGGAATTACAACAGTTTGTATATGTGCCTCCCACTTTTTAAGGGACCAAAAGTAATGGGACAGATTAACAATCATTCATCAAACTTTCACTTTTTAATACTTGGTTGCAAATCCTTTGCAGTCAATTACAGCCGAAGTCTGGAACGCATAGACCTCACCAGGGTTTCATCCCTGGTGATGCTCTGCCAGGCCTCTACTGCAACTGTCTTCAGTTCCTGCTTGTTCTTGGGGCATTTTCCCTTCAGTTTTGTCTTCAGCAAGTGAAATGCATGCTCAATCAGATTCAGGTCAGGTGATTGACTTGGCCATTGCATAACATTCCACTTCTTTCCCTTAAAAAACTCTTTGGTTGATTTTGCAGTATGCTTTGGGTCATTGTCCATCTGCACTGTGAAGCGCCGTCCAATGAGTTCTGAAGCATTTTGCTGAATATGAGCAGATAATATTGCCCGAAACACTTCAGAATTCGACCTGCTGCTTTTGTCAGCAGTCACATCATCAATAAATGCAAGAGAACCAGTTCCATTGGCAGCCATACATGCGCACGCCATGACACTACCACCACCATGCTTCACTGATGAGGTGGTATGCTTTGGATTATGAGCAGTTCCTTTCTTTCTCCATACTCTTCTCTTCCCATCACTCTGGTACAAGTTGATCTTGGTCTTATCTGTCCATAGGATGTTGTTCCAGAACTATGAAGGCTTTTTTAGATGTTGTTTGGCAAACTCTAATCTGGCCTTCCTGTTTTTGAGGCTCACCAATGGTTTACACCTTGTGGTGAACCCTCTGTATTCACTCTGGTGAAGTCTTCTCTTGATTGTTGACTTTGACACACATACACCTACCTCCTGGAGAGTGTTCTTGATCTGGCCAACTATTGTGAAGGGTGTTTTCTTCACCAGGGAAAGAATTCTTTGGTCATCTACCACAGTTGTTTTTCGTGGTCTTCTGGGTCTTTTGGTGTTGCTGAGCTCACCGGTGTGTTCTTTCTTTTTAAGGATGTTCCAGACAGTTGATTTGACCACACCTAATGTTTTTGTTATCTCTCTGATGGGTTTGTTTTGTTTTTTCAGCCTAATGATGGCTTGCTTCACTGATAGTGATAGCTCTTTGGATCTCATATTGAGAGTTGACAGCAACAGATTCCAAATGCAAATAGCACACTTGAAATGAACTCTGGACCTTCTATGTGCTCATTGTAAATGGGATAATGAGGGAATAACACACACCTGGCCATGGAACAGGTGAGCAGCCAATTGTCCCATTACTTTTGGTCCCTTAAAAAGTGGGAGACACATATACAAACTGTTGTAATTCCTACACTGTTCACCTGATTTGGATGTAAATACCCTCAAATTAAAGCTGAAAGTCTGCAGTTAAAGCACATCTTGTTTGTTTCATTTCAAATCCATTGTGGTGGTGTATAGAGCCAAAAATATTAGAATTGTGTCGATGTCCCAATATTTATGGAACTGACTGTATTACATTGGATTGACACCAAGCGCTTATAGTTCTGACATGTTTTGCCGTGTTTGGCTTCTTCAAAAGAAAGCGTGATAAAATCACTCCAAATGTTGCACCTTGGGGTAGAGCTAAAACCCAGTCAAAAATGAGGAGTCTGTCCACATGTATAAAACGCCAGGGTGGTCACCCCACAGACCGGATCTCCCACAGAGGGGCATAAGGGACCTCAAATGATTTTTTTCTGATTCAAATTTCAATGTAGCAAGCCTAAACGTCCAATAGATGTCAGACCAGGCACTTGCTAATACACTTGCCCAAACAACAATCAATCAAAGAACTGATTGCCAAATGGTGATCCACAAACAACTACCAGACCTGCCATCAGCTGAGTGGCCATACATAGGCTGCCTGAGACTCCAGCAGCGATATAAAACTGTATTATGTGTAGCACCCTTGTAGTGTAGAGTAGGCTGCTAGGTTTATTTAGTTAGCTCCATTGTAATTAGAGGAACAAGGAGTTGATTAATTATGGCCACTTAGTGTTTTACGGGCTGCTGCTCTGTTGCTTCTCAGTATCGTCTAGGGGATTTTAGAACCATAGTGGGAGGAGCAGGGCATGCAGCCTGCATATTTATAGGACTGCAGCCAATCCCTGGGGTGGTGTGCCCAAAAGGTGGTGAGAGAGCTCATAAATAGCCTGAGGCCCGAGTAGCACCAGCAGCAGAGTTCCTGGGTCCACTCCTGATGGAGGAGACCCCCATGCAGGAGCTCTGTCCCAAGGCCGATTTCTATAGAAAAATCCATTTGGAAGACACAGAGGTCCCAGCTAGCCTTAGCTGGGGGGCCTATTCACAAACTTGAGTCCAGGGATCAAGGTGGGTCTGGAGAAGCTCACTGAAGAGAGACAGGCAGAAGTTGGTGGGGAAAAGTTCAGCTGTCCTATGGTGGTGTAAATCTACTTCTCCATCACTAGGAAGAGGCCTGGTGGATATCGGCATGAGGCAACCGATGATCCTGTGAGTAAGCAACCCCATTGCTGAGGAGTAGTGACTGTTTGTAGTTTTTAGACTAGAAGGAGTACTAGTCACCATCAGCATAAAGATCCTGTGGGACTTTTAATTTTGTACTGTGCAGCAAGAAAGTCAAGGAGTCCTCAAGTTATTCAGTTCTTCAGTTTCCTTGAATCCCATGCTCCCTCTCTCTATCCCAGTGCATCTTTCTCAATAAAAAACCCAAAAGAAACCCTTAGACTGTTCTTTGGAGGCAGTGGAAGATTGCAGGAAATGCTGTGTGCTTGGCTGTGTGTGCTCTAAGGGGGAAATAGGACCAAAATTCACCAGTGGCTCTTTAGGGGGTGCGCTACATACTGTATGTAACTGCTATAACTTTTTAGGCCCCGTTCACACTTTCAAGTTGTGGGAATGTGCACATTCTTGTGTGTGTTATCACAATGTGAGGCACTACACTCACCTCGTTGACATAGGTCTGCTGTACTACTGTGCATTGCCGTGCAGTGTACTGTCAAATAAGGTGCAGGTCTGAAATGAATGGGCTGCCTGAGCCATAAACAATTAAAAAAGAATATGCATACTTTAACCAGTGTTCATTTTTTATGTGAAATTTCGATTCAGTTTTAATCATAGTCTTTTCATTAAAATGCAATTTTAGTTTTAGTCGTATTTTAGTCATCTGAATTGTTTTAGTTTTAGCCATATTTTAGTCAACTAAAATCTAATGGGTTTAGTTAAATTGTAATGCATTATTTAAGCATTTCTCTAGAATTTCCAAACTCATTATATACTCCTGGAATAAAAATCTGGGCATGGGGAAGTAAATGGGAGTGAGGGAGTGCACAGGGCAGAGAACTGGTCTTGGGAGGCTGTTATTTTATACAGTGCTAAATACCACTACCTTTCTGGGAGGGAAAACACTCACCACGTGGTTTGCAGGGCATTATTACAGAACTCCCAGGCAGACAGAAGGAGCCTGCATCTCTCAGCCAACACAGCTTGTAAGAGGGCTGGGGCTTTAACAGACAGGTGGAGCTCAGAGGAAAGCAGAAGTTCAGGTGGGTAAACGTCCCTCCCTCACATTTTCATTCTGTTTTCGCTAGTTGAAGGAAATTTGAATTGATTTTCATCAATTGTCTAAATTCAAATTTTATTTTCGTTTAGTTTAACATGCAGCTGACAAAAATATTTTTGTCAACAAAATTAACACTGGCTTTTACCACACTTAGTTACATATAGTTACATAGTTGCATAGTTACACTGACCCTCAGGTGTGAAACTAGCCTTATTATACCTAACTTTTCATCCAGCATATATATAGCTACATTTGTTATTTTCGAAAAATCCAGTATAAAGAAAAAGCACTGGTGAAAAAAACACTTGGATACAACTAATCATTTTTTTGGTTGATTTTTCCTGCTTTATGTTGAGATGTGGTAGGGACATGCCTATATACTTTGGCTGAAAAATGTCTATCTTTTTGATCTGAGAAAGTTGTGATAGGATATCCAAATCTTGATGCTTTCACCTCCACAGAATTTCAAAAATATGTCCCTTCCTAAGGTGGTTGTAAAGTCAGGAGGTTTTTTTTATCTTAATGCATTCTTTGTATTAAGATAAAAAGCCTTCTGTGTGCAGCAGCCCCCCTCATACCCCCTAACACTTACCTGAGCCCCATCTCTATCCAGCGATGTCCACAAGTGCCTCAGCCGTCTGGGACTCTCCCTCCTGATTGGAGTCACAGCAGCGGCGCCATTGGCTCCCACTGCTGTCAATCAGAGTCAGTCAGCCAATGAGGAGAGAAAGGGGGTGGGACCAGGTCACGGCTCCGTGTCTGTATGGACACAGGGAGCTATGGTTTGGCTCGAGTGCCCCATAGCAAGCTAGTTGGGACCTAATTGGGTTTTGAGGGACCCGACAAGAGGAGGATCCAGGCTGCTCTGTACAAAACCACTGCACAGGGCAGGTAAGTAAAAAAAGTTTGTTATTTTTATTTAAAAAAAAAAACGAGACATTACAATCACTTTAACCTCCCTGGAGTGTGGCTCAGGGTTAAATTTCAGCACCATTAGCGGTAACCCCGAGCCACACTCGGGACTGCATTGCAGGATCCTGGTGCGGTATACTTACCTTGTCCCTAGGATTCTGTGATGTCCCCCCGCGGTGTCCGTCGGCTCTATCCTCCGCCCGAAGCCTCTCTGTGCCGGGCTCCGTTCCCTGCGAGCGCCATGACGCACGGGGGCGGAGCCCGGCGGCAAATTCAAAAAAGTGAAAAATCATAATACATACAGTACACTGTAATCTTACAGATTACATTACTGTTTTAAATTATTTCACATCCCTTTTGTCCCTTTTGCTTTTTTTTATATACCGGTGTATATATATATATATATATATATATATATATACTGTTCTTTCTGCCTGGAAACTGGAGATTGTCCATAGCAACCAAAAAGTGTCCCTTTATGTCAAAAGTGGTTTTAGACCAGCTAGAAAACAGCGATAGTAAATTAGAACACTTGCAGAATTGAGCGATAGTGAATCGTGGGGAAATTCATTTTATTATTATTATATTATTATTTTTTAGAATTATATATATTTATTTATTATATTATAATTTATGATTTTGTGTTTCAAACTTCATCATACCCGGGATGTCTACTAGACTCTTGTTTGGACAAATTTAAGTGTGTTATTGCTAAGAATTACAGGCCTACAATATAAAACGCCAAATTTCTATGCAAAATAATTGTACTGCTTTCAGCACCTAAAATCCGACATAATCATACCGCCAAGGAGGCTACACAATCACACCGTCATGCTATTAATACACTCACTCATTATTTTTCACCTCAACTATTGCAACTCCCTCCATGTTGGCCTACTTCTACATAGGCTATTCCCATTTCAATCTATCAGGAATGCTACTGCCAGACTCACCCACCTTACCAAGTGTTCAGTGTCCTCTACCCCTCTCTGCCAATCCCTCCACTGCCTTCCGCTCGGCCAACATATAAAATTTAAAATATTAGGCGCATGCATGGCAGCTCCATGGCCGGTCGCATGTTCTGAGAGCTCCACTCCGCTCTAGCGTGCTCTCTCCGCCACAGCCACCAACTCCACACTGACTACAGAGGACCCCCCCAAATGGCAGGGGGCACAGCTAGAAGGGACTTATCCCAGCAACTAGATCCCGGGCCTAGGGCTGCGGCCTTTTCAAAGATGGGGACACACGAGGCACAGAGTTAGACCAAGAAAACTCCTTAGCCAATCAGGACGGCCTGGACGCTTGCACAGAGGGGCCATATCATAACACAGTAAGTACACAGGTGAATCCCCTGTTGTCCCCGGGCTCCACTGAATCACTGCTGGGCAGAACCTTGAATGGTCTTCTCCTCACCCCACTGGAGGACCTGACAAGCACACCAGAACACCTCGGGGCCCACAACAGATCACTCCCTAATACTCCTACTGACTTATCCTCATTAATGGAGACATTTTCCACAATGCTTTCCAGGGGCCTAACCCAAACCACAACACAGATCACATCCACTATCCAAGCAGATCTGCACCACTTAGAGGCCAGAATAGAAGCGATCGAAGCTAAAACTAACCAAACAATCGCCAAAGCTAATCAGAATACTGACAGGATTCAGGAACTGCATGAACAACTGGACACCGCATTCTCAAAATTAGATGATCTAGAAAATAGATCCCGCAGGTATAATTTTAAACTTAGAGGCCTCCCTGAATCCTTTAAGGACACTGACAAGATCGTCCGCATGTTCATTAAAAATTTAATCCCAGACATCCCTGATCATCGCCTGGAAATGGATCGTGCCCATAGGGCTCTTCAACTCCCACGTCAAGATGGCTTACCCAGAGACATCGTGGTAAAACCACATTTTTACAAGGTAAAGGAAGAAGTTATGCGGCGAGCTCGGGAAACGGAAAACTATACAAGGTCATCCCATTCAAATATTTGCGGACTTGTCACCCTACAAAATACAAAAAAGAAGATCTTTGAAACCTCTTCTACAGGTACTGTCACAAAAATCTATCACCTATATATGGTCTTTCACTTTCCGCTTAAACTTTGCTCAAAAGAACAAATCCTACAGTTTCTCAACCTTTGGGGATGGATTGTGTCTGCTTCTGCAACTGGGCTTCATTTCCCAGACTCCAGCAACCTCATCGGACCCCAGAGGCTCCATTTCATCAAAGAGGCCTCCACCCACAAGCCCTATCAAGCCTATGTGGGAAAAACAGCAAGCAAAGAGATCCAAAGATGGTCGGCACCCCCCCCCCCCCATGCGGATTCCACTGAACCCTTCATCATCTCCTAAGATTTTGCCCACCAAGCACTTGGTCATTCAGTCCTTTTCCCACCACGAGTGAAACCTATTTTGGCACACTTTACCTATTACTCTTATGATAAAGGAGCATGTTAACCCCTAAAATAACTCTTATCGGATGTTACCTGTTCTGCATACCAACCAGTCTCAACTAACCCCTTCTTCTACCCAGATTCTTCTATGCATCCAAATACATGTCCGGTTTAAACTTCCCCCTTACCCCCTTTTTTTTTTTACCCCCAGAGTAATCCTGATTACAGTCATCGCACTTCAAAGAGGGACGGTAATATCTTTCCTTTCAGGATCTCAGAGACTTCAGACAGTCCATCCTAACTTGTTAGAATCTAGCTAATTAACTTGCTGTGGGTTTCTTCCTCCACCCCCCTTCCCCTGGTTTTTAGGGGGGAGGCAGAAACTCCTGAGTAGTAGTTCTTGCTTCCGCCACGCTCATATGCCCTCTTTTTTCCTTTTTCTTCTCGTTTTTCACAGCATCCAGATTCAAGTCTCCACCTCTATTTCTAGTTTTAAGTTGGTGGGGATGCTGGAGCGGATGTACCATGCCTCCAGTTGTCCCAGAGCGGCGTTTTCCTACCATTTAGGGAATGTTCTACACCCCCTACGTTTGGGGATGTTTTTTGGGAAAAGATTTGCATTATGAGGGTCACTGTACCTTCTTCCTGCAAATGGGTTAGGGTTTTCTTTTTGTTGCTTTTGTTTTATTTGTTACATTTTTCTGTTCCATGTTTTTCACTTGCAGTGTCTTCTCTTCTCAGGACCAGTCTACTTCCCTACTCCCTCTCACCCCTCCTCTCTTTTCTCTGGGTCACCTAGAGTCTCATCTCTATGATCTGACCTACGTTTTCGCAAGCTTCAGACAGAAGATGTTAAGAACCAACACCACGGGTAAGGGTAAGGTCCCTATTGTTGATGTGTTTATCCCACTCTCTGATCCATGCATGCTGACAGCACCATTTCTGCTCCCCTCTGTATAGCCACCCACAACGTTCAAGGGATTAAAAGACGGAAACTATTCATCTACGATCTACTAACGGCCAAAACCAATCAACACTATTCTGTACTCCTACTACTGGACCTCTCTGCTGCCTTTGATACGGTTGACCACCCCCTCCTCCTCAAAAAACTACACGCCTTTGGTCTCCGTGACTGTACTCTTCGCTGGTTCTCTTCCTACTTATCCAACCACACCTTTAGCGTTTCCTACAACTCTGCTTCCTCTTCCTTTCTCAGTTGGGGTCCCCTGAGGTTCTGTTCTTGGACCTCTCCTATTTTAAATCTACACCTCCTCTCTGGGTCAGCTGATAGCATCCCATGCCTTCCAATACCACCTCTACATTGACGACACCCAAATCTATTTCTCTACCTCTAAGCTCACTCCCTCTGTCTCCTCACGTATCACTAATTTACTATCAGATATATCAGTCTGGATGTCACACCACTTCCTCAAACTCAATCTATCCAAAACTGAACTTATAATTCCCCCCCCCCCCCCATATGCCCCTTCCCCTGATCTCTCGGTCAAAATCGATGGCACAACTATAGGCCCATCCCCACATGCCAAGGTTCTAGGTGCCGTCCTGGACTCTGAACTTTCCTTCAAGCACCACGTCCAATCACTGTCCAAATCCTGCCGCCTCAACCTCCACAACATCTCCAAAATACGCCCCTTTCTAACCAATGACACAACAAAGCTCTTAATTCACTCGCTGGTCATCTCTCACCTTGACTGCTGCAACTCCCTTCTCATTGGCTTACCTCTACATAGTCTATCACCTCTTCAATCCATCATGAATGCTGCTGCCAGACTCATCCACCTTACCAATCGCTCTGTCTCTGCTACCCCTCTCTGTCAATTCCTTCACTGGCTTATGGTCGGTCAAAGAATTAAATTCAAAATACCAGCAACTATGTACAAAGCCATCCACAATTTAGCCCCCAGCTACATCACTAGCCTAGTCTCTAAATACCAACCTACTCGTTCTCTTCGTTCCTCTCAAGACCTTCTGCTCCCTAGCTCCCTCAACACTTCCTCCCCATGCTCGCCTCCAGGACTTTTCCAAAGCCTCTCCAATCCTATGGAATGCCTTACCCCAATCTGTCCGCTTATCTCCTACTCTATTAGCTTTTAGACGATCCCTGAAAACCCTTCTCTTCAGAGAAGCCTATCCTACCCACACCTAACAACTGTTTTTTAATTTTCTCCAACAGCTCACCCCCCACAGTTATTACCTTTTGTTTCCACTTGACCCTCCCTTATAGATTGTAAGCTCTAACGAGCAGGGCCCTCTGATTCCTCCTGTATTGATTTGTATTATAAGTGTACTGTCTGCCCTCATGTTGTAAAGCGCTGCGTAAACTGTTGGCGCTATATAAATCCTGTTTATTAACCGGTTCAATACCGGGCAATTTCACCCCCTTCCTTCCCAGGCCAATTTTTAGTTTTCAGCGCTGTCGCACTTTAAACGTCAATTGCGCGGTCGTGCGACGTTGTACCCAAAAGAAATTGACGTCCTTTTTTTTACCACAAATAGAGCTTTTTTTTGGTGGTATTTGATCGCCTCTGCGGTTTTTATTTTTTGCACTATAAACAAAAGAAGAGCGACAATTTTGAAAAAAACACAATATTTTTTACTTTTTGCTATAATAAATATCCCAATTTTTTTTTTTAAAAACACATTTTTTCCTCAGTTTAGGCCAATACGTATTCTTCTACATATTTTTGGTAAAAAAAATCGCAATAACCGTATATTGATTGGTTTGCGCAAAAGTTATAGCGTCTACAAAATACAGGATAGATTTATGGCATTTTTTTTTTTTTAATTTTTTTTATTTTTTTTAGCGGCGATCGCGATTTTTTTTGGTGACTGCGACATTATGGCGGACACATCGGACACTTTTGACACATTTTTGGGACCAATCACATTTATACAGCGATCAATGCTATAAAATTGCATTGATTACTGTGTAAATGTGACAGGCAGTGAAGGGGTTAACCACTAGGGGGCGGGGAGGGGTTAATATGTTTCCTAGGGAATGATTCTAACTGAAAGGGGAGGGGACGCACTAGGGGAGGAGACCGATCAGTGTTCCTCCGTTCTGGGAACACAGATAGCTCTCCTCAGAGCTGACAGGCTGTGGATCTGTGTGTTTACACACACAGATCCACATGCCGGCCCGGTTAACGGGCAATCGCGGGTGCCCGGCGGACATCGCGGCCGCCGGGCACACGCACCGGGTCCCGAGGAACGCGGCGGGCGCGCGCTCCCGGCGGCGCGCGTGCGCCCCCTAGACGGCCGGGAGTCCCAGGACGTCATATGACGTCCACCCAGGATGGGAGATCCCATCTGTGGACGTCATATGACTATGGGCGGGTAGGGAAGTGGTTAATAATAATAATAATAATATTCGGACTCTATCAATCGCAAAAGATTGATATCTTTTGCTACAAGAAACCCATTTCCCTTCCACCTACAATCCCTCCTTCTTACATAGCAACTACCCCCAGTTCTATCTCTCTAATGCAGGGAACAAAACAAAAAGTGTAGCCATGTGCTTTTCTAAAAACCTTAAATTCTCCCCTTTGGATACCATCAGTGATTCCGCAGGTAGATACCTATTAGTAAAAGGTTCCATAGACAGCACAACTTACTCGCTTGTCTCCTACTACACCCCAAATAAAGGTCAAGCAACCTTCTTCTCCTCCACATCTAGAGGGGAAGATAATCTTGGGAGGAGACACAAATCTTGCATTTGACCACTCACTGGACAAATCAGGAAATGGTCTCCCTCGGAAGAAAAAGCCCCCAAAACAGAGCACTAAAATAGAATCCACGCTGAGTTCCTTGGGCCTTATCGATATCTGGAGAGAAAATTATCCCCGGTCTAAAGACTATACCCACTAATCGACCCCAAAGAGAAAGGCTGCTCTATACTATGAACAGCTAGAAGTTGTTGTAAAAGATATAAAAGGGCTCCTCGATCAGATTTATTTCACTAAAGCCTTTTGCATATTAGTTGAACTTGAATTTGTACATAGTTTAACCACAAGGACCGACCCTCTTTCTGATTTGTTGTTTAAGTTAAAATCATTTTTTTTGCTAGAAAATGACTTTAAACCCCCAAACATTATTATATATTGTTTTTTTTCGAACACCCTAGAGAATAAAATGGCGTTCATTGCAATACTTTCTGTCACACCGTATTTGCGCAGCGGTCTTACAAGCACACTTTTTTTTTTTTTTTTAATTTTTTGAATGAAAAAAATAAGACAATAGTAAAGTTATTTTTTTTTATATTGTGAAAGATAATGTTACGCCAAGTAAATTGATACCCATTACGTCACGCTTCAAAATTGCGCCCACTCATGGAATAGCGACAAACTTTTACCCTTATAAAGCTGCATAGGCGACATTTAAAAATGTCTACAGGTTACCAGTTTTGAGTTACAGAGGAGGTCTAGGGCTAGAATTATTGCTTTCGCTCTAACGATGGCGGCGATGCCTCACGTGTGGTTTGAACACCATTTTCATATGCGGGCGCAACTCACAAATGCGTTCGCATCTGCACGCGAGCACGGCGGGCCGGGCCGCTTTAAAATTTTTTTTTTCTTATTTATTTTGCTTTTTATTTTTTATTTTTACACTGTCCTTTAAAGACATTTGTTTTGGGTCACTTTTATTCCTATTACAAGGAATGTAAACATCCCTTGTAATAGAAAAAAAGCATGACAGGACCTCTTAAATATGAAATCTGGGGTCAAAAAGACCTCAGATCTCATATTTACACTAAAATGCAATAAATAATAAAAAAAATGTCAGTCGGAAGCCAGCCAAGCAAGGCAGAGGACCTGAACGGCTCTGCCGCCACGACGGCTCCGGTAAGTGGCAGAGATGACCGCAGTGTGGCGGGAGCCCCTCTCCCGCCCCCCGATATAAGTGATCTTGCCGCAGAGACCACTTTTATCTGAAATTGGACCGCTCACTGAAGAAGAGAATACTGTTGTTATGGCAGCTAGCTGCTGCCATAACAATAATATTCCTCTTCAAAGTGCCGACGTATATGAGCCGCTCCGGAAGTGGTTAAACTGAACATCAATAAATCACTGGTCTCCAAGACAGTTGAGTTTTTCTCTTTTATTTTTTTTGGCAAAATTGAATGCTTTCATGATATCTAATGTCTTTTTTTTTCATTTTGGATTCTGTGGAAGGGTTAGAAACCTGACAAATTTGTATTGCTGTCTGTGTCTCCGTTGCAGACATTTGCGCCATATAATTATCGGTAATGTCCCTGGGACTGAAAATCCAAAATTTTGAATTGTCACCACATTAGGAATAGAGGGAAAATCTTCCATTGGTGACACTCGTTCATATAACAACTGTCTAAGAGAAACATTTTTTAACTTTAGAGAGATTTCTCCTCTCACGTCCTGTCATTTTTCCAATACATGAAGTGAAGGAAAATGTCCCTAATGTAATAAAAACCTTATAAATAGAAAAAGTCAGCACCTGATAATGAGCCTCAGTTGTTTACTGAGGTCTCTACAAAACAGACAACAAAGAAAAAGTGCCAGAAGCATGTTCCTCTATTATGGTAGGGAAACATGGTTTTGGCACTTTTTCTTTGTCACCTGTCTTGTTGAGCCCTTTAGACCTCATTCACACAGGCATACACGTGTGTGAGGAGATGGACCTTAGCACTGGTGTACGGACATAGGTGTGCGCAGGGGGGGTGCCGGGTGTGCCTGGGCACACCCTAATCACCCCGTGTGGCGCAGATTTCCCCTACTGAACAGGGCTCCTAAAAAGAATTGTAAAAAAAAAATTTTTTAAAAAACCTACTGACACCATCCACTGCCCTACTGAAACCAACCTCTGCCCTACTGACAAGTCCCCTGCTCTACTAACACTGTCCATGTTTTATTACATTTGAGGTGCACACCCTAATGCAATAGGCTGCGCACACCTATGTGTACGGATCAGTGCACCTGTGTGAATGAGGCCTTATAAACAACTGAGACTCATTATGGCTGCTGATACTTTCTATTTTAGGAGCCACAATATGGTATTATCAAATCATGCACCCATCAGTGGCATTCAGGGTCAGGTTCTGCATGGATATTTCTATAGCAGTGGTCTCCAAATTGCGGCCAGCGTGCCAGATGTGACTCTTTGCTTGCCTTTATCTGGCCCTTGGGGAGCTATTCCTTCCACTGATATGAGACACTAGTCCTCCCACTGACACCAAGGATGATGCACAATTCCTTCCACTGACACCAACAGTGGGCCATAATTCCTTACATTGACACCAACAATGGGGGACTATTCCTCCCACTGATGTAAATGATGGAACCCTATTCCTCCCACTGATACCAATCATGGAGCACTATTCCTCCCACTAATATAAATGATGGGTCACTATTCCTCCCACTGATATCTCTATTCTTCTCATTGGAGCACTATTCTCCTCCTAATGACTAGGTGCCATGTCATTTTTTTACTCCCACTAGCCACCAAGCCTGAGGTATTGATTATTCCCACTGATGCTGGGGAATTTTCTATTCCCACTGGTCACAGTCTGGCCCCTTAAAGTCTAAAGGAGAGTACACTGGCTCCTTACTTAGAAAGTTTAAAGACCCCTGGTCTATAGTAAAAAAAAAACTGAAAGGATTTTAACCATTCCCAACTCTATTCAAAACTAAGATCTACTTTGAGAAGAATACCACAATGTAATTTTCAATTTAGACTGAAGTGGAGCAGGATTCAGTCCTCTCCCAATAGCACACAGTTTTGCATTTTGCATTGCAGGAGATCTCCCTGCCAGGTTCCTAAAGGCATTAAAATACCTATCTGGAGCACAAACACTGCACCATTCCATTCCACTTAAAGGTATGTTTTATTTGAACTTTTTTATGTCTATAAACCCCTAAAAACAGGTCACAAAATAAAAACTACCCAACCTAACACTCTTTTAAAAAAAAAAAAGAGAAACACTGACTAAATAATAGCAACTCCCAGACCACATGTCAAAAACAAAGTTAAAGGAACAAGAAATGTGTTTACTACTTACCCCTGTCTGTGTCATAGAGGAATACATAATGGTTCCAACCATAGTGATCTAGTAGACTTAGCAGTGCTCCCCGTAACGAAGGTCTCAGCTGCAACACGAACTGACTTTCACCTTCTGTTGGGAAACTGGGTGTGATGAGCGAGATGTGCAAAGCACTGCAGAATGAGGTCAGGGTGTGTACCGATCTCTTGTCATACAGCCCAAAGATGGCAAACACTCCTCTTGAATACTGAGAGCAAACTGAAAAGAGAGATATAAAAAAAGGCTTAAAATGCAATAGATTACGTCAATTAAGTTCTGCATTTGCTTATAAAGATCAGATGTGGTCATACATTGCAAACACACGTGGAACTGCCATGGGTGCAATAGTGGAACTCCACCTCAGCCCATAAAGCTGTCAGTTTTCTTACTCTTTCTGGCATAGTGGGGTATTAGGGACCCATGCAAAATGTTCATGGAGATTTCCAAGAACAGTCACCTAAATGTTAAAAGAAACCTGCCATAAGACAAACATGGAGAGTTCTGCTGTTGAACTCTGGAAATCCTAAATTGCCTGACCGCCATTCTGACCTGTCATACTTCAAGTAACTGACCTAGAACAAGTATGACTATCAGCACTTCTATCTTTACCTTAAATAGTTATTTGCAGCCACTTGAGCTGCGTGATTAAAAACTGCCTGTAACTGATTGTGGATTATCATGATTAATCACAGTCATTCACTTTTAGTGATCGCTAGATGATCAAGGTAGCTGCAATCATCTGCAATTAATCACACATAATCATGCACAGTTGCACTTGAGGGCATTTGTGGCTACATGTAAAGTTTTAGAGGTTCACTAGAGAACTGAATGAAGAAGATCAATCACAGTCAACCATGGAACATTTTTTAAAAGAGCGGTGGAAAGTATTCTATGCAGTTTAAGCCTTAGCATTGCCATAGGCAGTTATGCAAAGTATCGTATGCAATATAACACTAATCAAAATAGAAAAAAGTGCATTGCGTTTTCTTAGTTCTGTTATGCTTTTTGTCTATAGATTGCATAAAAATTAAATCATCTTTGCAAGACAATATTACCAAATAAAAGCCATCTTTGCCCTAAATATGATATATGTTTTACTTTGTTTTCCAGGGAAAACAACAAATCCCTTGCAGTGGGGCTGCATCCACACTGCAAGGGTTAAATGCTCATTTAGGTCTAGGGGATCTGAAAAAAGGCTGTTACCTACTCAATCCCTATTTTCATATGCTCCCTTTGCAATATTAGACTGGTCCCCATAGCCCCTTCTCCCCTATGCTCAGGGAGAGACAGTCACAGATCCACTGAAGCACTGCACACTCCTCCTAGAGCTTTATGCTTATACCTCCATATAGGCTTTCAGTTAGAAAGCTAGAGGAAGAATTAATGGACTACAAGTGCAGTGATCAGCACGCTTCTATTGTAGTCCACTGAATCTTCCTCCAGCTTTCTAACTACAAGTCGTTTTCTGTGATGGCAGACAGTATTTGTAGTTTTATTCATTTACAAATCCCTATCCTTTAATCCCGATATTGGATAAACCACTGCTAAAATTTGTTTAGCAGTACGTGTTCATCACTTTGGAAAATGGGACAATGGTTAGTAGAATCTACACAAGTGGATACATACTGTGAAAGTAAGTAATTAAACTTTTATAGAACCTAATAACTAATGCTGGGCAGTTGCTCATGTCAATACAAATCTTCAGCCATGTTTAAAGATGGAAATGGGAATTGTGGATTGAAGCCATCCTGCAATGAACGACTTTGCGGAAGTTGCTATTTGCATAAATGCTTTAGGAGGAAAAGGGTGCTGTTGACATTGCTTAAAGTGGTTGTAAACTTCAGACATGAAATATGAGCAAAGCATATCCCTCTATGGTGTGTACTTGTCTCAGTTAGGAGCACTAAGGGGTTGATCTACTAAAACTGGAGTGCGCAAAGTCTGGTGCAGCTCTGCATAAAAACCAATCATAAAAACCAATCGGCTTCCAGATTGAACAAGCTGAAGTTAGAAGCTGCACCAGATTCTGAGTGCACCAGTTTTAGTAAACCTCCCCGAAGTGTCATTTCTGCCTGCTGCTTCGTTCCTCTGCTATCAGCATGAGTAATTTCTGACAAGTTTTCCTGACACCAAGAGAAAAATTGTGACAGAGGAGGGAGCTCCAGCTGATTGACAGTCTCAGCTCCGTTTCTGTGTGCTCTTGAAGGGGGGCCTGTCCCTTCCCTCCAATCAGTTCTCAGAGCTCTCCCCACTGAATCTAGCGGAGTGTATCTTCAGCTCTCCTCTCCCTTTTTCTGACAGCTCAGACAAGCTTTATACATTTGGCTCTTTGAATGGTTGTGGAGAAGACAAAACTGCAGATAAACAGACACAACTTATGTAGGAGGATTTGTTTCATCTCTGTGTATCACCTGAGGCTAGTCACTCCATTGGGTATATGTGAGGGTTTACAACCACTTTAGGCTTTTAGCTACCAGCTGTAGGTCTAACTTTAGATATTGCAGCTTAACAGTCCTTAGATGACAAACAGAGCGAAAACTGCGCTATTATTTTGAAATAAATACAAACATCAAAAACAGCCGCAAACATTACTTTGAGCTAAAGCACAGTCCCAAGTCATACAGTCAGTTGTGCTAATAATAATAATAATATTGAATCAAACACAAGTAAAGTCCCAAATGTGATAGAAAGGTTCTTTAATAACATCCACACCATCCGTCAC